>NC_061496.1:18146363-18464577 GCF_022539355.2 Hippoglossus stenolepis | reverse complement strand
TCAAAGAAGTCACATCTGGAAACTTTATTAAACACTTTTTTTTTAATCACACTTTTGGGCTTGAAGTTAGAAACATACATTAAAATTTTGTAAAATCTGCTGTTAACTCAAGAAGCAAAGAAACAAACTTCAATTATAAAATAGTAGTCATCAGATTAAGCCCTATATGTCCATTATAGTCCATTAAGGATGGATCCGAATTGTGAGGTTTACATTACTATTATAGGCCTTTACTGGATGCTGTGACTCACACAGCTCTTGCTGGGTTTCCCCACACATGCATTTGAAGATGGTTTCAATTACTCAGTCAGTAAAAATGTCAAAAGATGTGTCATGCTGCTATTCTTCTAAGTACATCTTAATAGAATAATGTGAGAGACTCTAGTTGATGCTGTGTCATCCTGTTTCAGACAAGTAACTGTAGCTGAGGCTGCAAGTGTTTCTTTATTTGAATGAATGAGAAAAGTAAAGATTTTAAAAGTTTTTTCTTTCCCCATCATCACCACCACCATACTGATCCATCTGTGTATGGGCCTCTGATAGATCAGATTATCAGGGCACAAATGTTTAATCGCAGCCACATTTTCCTATTTCTCAGAGAATAATTCATACATCTTGAAAAAAAAAGACGTTTTTATGAGTGCGTACAATTTGGTGCAGATCGAAATAAAAATATGTATCTGGTGAATTTAAATGTGGTTTCATAAGGAGGCTGATGGTCCTTGGAGGTGTGCACTCTACTGAGTGTCATTCTAGTTTTTTATCAAACACTATCAGACAATTGGATCTCTGCGTATTATCCTGTGAAGAACTGGGAGACTGCTTTTCTCAGAACTCTCCACAGCATCAGATAGATGACCCAGTTATCATACAGCCACTCACAATAGACAATGGTCACAAAGCAGGATATGCAAAGGGACACGTCTGAGCTGCGGTGGTCAGTTCCTCTAACCACCTCCGGCCTAGCCAACCACAGCTCAAAAGGTATCAGGCACATCTGTGCTGATTCTGAACAACACACACAGTGCTGGACCCACTGAAAGCATAAATTACATAATCACTGAAATTATAAGAATTTACTGCCCATGAATAAAATCGATGGGATAATTTCCATATGTGAGTGTTGTAACTCTCAGCATCTACAGTCAAGAGAAAGTAGATTGTCATGTATCTGGAAACAGTTTTATCTAAAAAACAAGGAAAACAAATATCCTTCCAGCAGTGATTTGCAAATTGGCAGAATGTCAATGCACGTAAAAAGCACTGGGTCAAGGGTGAGTTGCTAAAACACAACTACAAGAGCGGGGGAGAGAAAGAGGGAGACATGGACTTAGCGGGCAGGCAAAACAATTAATAATAGGGAGCTATTACTGAGGGATTGTCAGTGCTAGGAGGGAGGTCAGGTTTCAGACTCTTTTGAAGACTTTGATGGTACAAAACAGGCCTCATTATAGAGATATTATCTCTATTCATACACTTACAGAGCCGCTTGGATCCCTGCTGGGAAAGATTAGGTTCCTCCACTTGAGAACATCCTTCTTGGGTGCCTGGCTCACAGAGTGGTGTTCTCAGCTCAGGGCACACCCACACAGCACGACTCAACTCAACTCAACTCAGCCTCAAAAGTTCCCTGTACCTGCGTCTGATCCAAGAAATGATGCAGTGGATTACACACTTGTAAACTCTAAATGATTTTAACAATTATAACCAGGATTAGCTTTACTGGACATTTACTAAATCCTCAACATGAGTTATGACCTTGAAATCATCCACATTACTGTAGTTGTCCACATCAAAGATGCTCACTGTAAAACACAGAGACAGTGCACGTTCAGACTTTTAACAAAGAATTACATTATGCTTGTTTCTGCTCCGGCACTGAGCTCAGAGCCCAAACATTTTCTTGCAGGACACCACAAAGCAATCTGCTGCCCCATCTGACGTTCACACGAGGCCCGAGCTTTGCTGTTGACCTCGGGGGGCCACTCTGATTTTTGAGGAGTTCTGCAGCACATAGAGTGATTGTATTATTTTAATTACAGGGAATTTCAGCAAAGGAAGGACAACTACAACTTCCTGTGGTTCTCATACTCTTCATCTTTGTTTGTTTGCATGTTTCCTTTTTATTTTATCTTGCAGAAGAGAAATAGGGCCACATATACTACTGAGTAGATAAGAACATCATTTAAACTACACATATGGTATTTTAAATTTCATAATATATAACATGTATATATATATACAGTATATATATACAGTATATATATACACAAGATATTGTGTACTTTTACAATGGCAACCTACAACATAAAAGTATTCGGTAGGCATAGTCCAGAGATAAATGAATGATTTTATGATGTCAACTTAAAAGTATTCCAAATATAGTTGAAGGCAGTTACATCACAGTGAACGTAGTTACAATGTGTACAGCACAATACGAAGCACATTGCATTGAATGGCATACAATGTTGTATGAATTATTATATACAAATCTATCAATACACTCTAACACATAGGCCAAATTTAAGATAGACTATTGAAAATGTGAATTTTACTGTACCTTCAACGAGAAAGCACAATGTTCAGATTTTATTCATTATAAATTGCTATTACAATTATTATTAGCAACAACTTTATTCAAACGTTTTCCTATGTAAGGGCATTGGCAACTCTGCCCTGAGCACAGTAGAAAAATAAATGGTTAAAGGGGTTGGACATATGGAATCTGTTGGGACGTTTAGCTGGAAGTTTAATCTAATTATCAAGCATGTGCAACACAATAATCTGCCTCTATCTGCAGAGGGAATTAAAGGGAGTAGCACCTTTTAATGAATGTTAACTTTGTACACTTCAAATATATTTCTTAGTTAAAACTACGTAGAACTTACTGATTAGTAAATAAAAAGCTATTTACAGTTTTGTTTATCATAAAGCAACTGACTTAGACACCAACAACACAACTTATGTCCATCTGCTGGTGATCCATGACATTTGCCGGTGGTTGGCAACTTGTCATTTTTATCATCTCTATTTTTTTAAGACTCCACCAACTCCCCCAATCCAGTCTCCTTGACACAGATACGCTCCCTGTTTCTTTTCTTTGTTACCCTGTTTGACTTTGAAGGACAGAAACAGGGGAGAAAAGATGAGTAAAGAACCGGAAAACACATAAAGCCTGCGGAAGTTAACAGACACGGCAGTGTGGTTTAATTGAGGGTGAAAGACTGTGATTTTTACGAAGGGCCCATTTACATCTCTGCTGAAAGTTGCTTTGATGAGGAGCCTGGCGGGGACCGAGAACCAGAGCATAGGTAGACAGGAATGGCTCGGGGGAGTTGGGGGTCGTAGCTGGGAGTTTGGAGTAAGAGGTTACTGGATTCTCTCCAGTAGATTTTTCTTATTTGTGAGGGTTAAGTTTAAATAGGGGTTAGGGGGACAGCAAGTCTCTGGGAAAGTATATGAGCAAAATAGTGTGAAGTCACCGTCTCTGAACACATACTCAACTGAGAGACACTTAGTGCAGAATAGAATAGAATAGAAAGCCTTTATTTATCATTGTATTGTAATGTACGAAATTTATAGTACCACTCCACTTGGTGCAAAAGGAACAAATTCATAAAAAGAAAATCAAACAAGATATAACACCTTTCGTACCACGGTAAAATTGCATAAGAATATCAAAAACTTGGTCTCAGGGTGTTAACTATAACTGAAGCAAGGACTCTTGTAAAGCAGAGACAATGCTAACTGGGCGGCATCATTTCAGAATGTCTGACTCTTTCGTCTTTCTTTCACTGTTTCAATCTCCCTTTATACTTCGATGAGCGTCAACATCGATAGAGAAAAAAGGTACATGTTAGTTTTCATCTCGCGTTTAAATGAAAAAATTTGAAGGAATAGTTTGTCATTATGGGAAGCAAAGTTATTTTTTTTCCTTCATGTTCTGCAGCATAGACCGTACATAAGGATAGATGAAATAACAGCTGGCCAAAAGAGAGGTCAAAGGGTCTTGATCACCACCAGGTGGCTGGTTGCAGCATAGGCCATTGAAACCCGCCTCCTCCTTGTTAGTGGATGGGACATGGGCCAAACTAAAAAAGTCATACGATAAATCAATTTGACTCAAAGATGGTTTCTGTCATTTTAGGTAGCTCTTATCACACTGATATATATTCAAGTGTCATTTGAATCATAACGATCGACAGCTGAAACATAGCCGCGATTGGTTGGGATTGTTTTTTATCAACAGGACCTTGCTACTATGGCTCCTTCTCCTGATCCCTACTGTGCCGACTCTGGCTCCAAATGCGCAAGATGGCAGCGTTCATATCCAGGATATCTTTGTTTAATTTCTTGATACTGGAAAATTATGTGTAGAATCTTTCACATCGAGGACAAGATTTTCTGCCTACAGTCAGGGTATTCGATTTTTTTTTTTACGTTTTTGGACAGAGGACTAGCTGTTTTGCCTTATTTAAAATCATAATGCTTAACTAGGATAACTGGCTGTATAACGTATTGTATATTTATTATATAGATATGAGAGTGGTTTTATTTAACTTAGCAAAAAAGGGTTGTTTCCCAAATGTCAAAAAATCAATAAAGTTCTTGTCCAGTCAGATAGTATAGAATATGTCTTTGTTCTTCTTTTGCTTTACATTGATATTTAAAGTTATACCATTAAATAAAGAGTCACCACTGATATCTGAACTCCTCGGGCTGAGCTTGATGCCTTGTCCTAATCAGGCTCATTTCACAGCCTGTAAAATAACAGACAAGAGTGTTGGAAGTCACAAAAAAGGTGTTCTTCATTTCCGTCCTGCCCTCCCAAAATTAAATGACAAAGATCAGAGAAGGTGTTTCATTGAAATATTAACGCAGGTGATCAGAGGGTCTCTCAGGCTTCATCTGGACTAACTCCGCCGACACTCCCGCAACCTGCTCTGCATTTCCGACCACTTGATGATTCAAACCAGCGGCCATTAAAAAATAAGGAAAGGCTCCCTTAATTTGCCCCATGTGGCCAGAGTTAGAGACGAAAAGAGAGTGAAGGTGTCAAAAAAAAGGGACGGCCTCCGAGCTGGGTCAGTGGACAGTAATGGAGCTGATTTGACTGAGTTGCACAATGCTTCACCGTGCACATGAAGGGGGGGGGGTGTGACAGCAGAGGTCACGGGATTGGAAGGGGAAGGGGATGTAAGTCTTTCCAGGTGTCTGTGAAATTAGGATAATAAAACCCCCAGGTAGGAAAAGAATTTACTTGTTTTTTTGTTTTGTTTTCACAGAACAAACTTTTCTGAGTGAGAATGGATAGGGACCGGTGCTCGTCGCAGGCTTTCCAGTTTGCTTGAAACGGTTATGAATGAGTGAGGTGGCCCCACCCCACAGCCACCCCCCCTCCCCCCCACCCAGCCCCAGCCCTCTCCTTTTCAACACCCGAGATGCCGGCCCTGCCCAGGATAAAATGCAGGACGACTCAGCCGGTGCCTCCACAGAGGAGAGGACTGGCCGACTGACTGCACACAGCAGAGCGCAAGGCCATTAACTTACTGCTTCGCTGCCCCGTGCTGGCTGACACACACTCGCTGACTGCCACTCAATCTGACACATACAAACACTCTCACTGCCTCTCTCTCTCTCTCTCTCTCTCTCTCTCTCTCTGTCGCAAACACACACACACACACACACACACACACACACACACACACACACACACACACACACACACACACACACACACACACACACACACACACACACACACACACACACACGCTCTCTCCCTCCCATACTCACTCACTTACTCACTCCCTCTCTTTCCCTCTTCTCTCCCAGTATCACACACTCACGCACACACAAACACACACACATACACACTCACATAGAGTCAGTCACCAACGCTCATTCAACCGCGGGCCAGCAGCTCAGACAGGCACCTTGTTACTATCCAGCTGGAAAGAGCAGAGCACTGCGAGGTGCACACACACACACACACACACACACACACACACACACACACACACACAAACACACAGACACAAATACTCACACACGTGAGCATCCTCAAACAGCCCAGGACTTTTTATCTGGGGACCAGCAAAGAAGAAGGAAGGAAGACAAACTGAGAGACGAGGAGCAGGATTAAAGAGGAACTTTTAAAGGTGGATTCATTGAATTACAACACTTTCTGAAAGAAGTGGACACACAGACAAACAGGACTAAAGATGACAACTGGAGAAAAGAGCTTGTTTCTGTAGGGAGGCCTGCTGTCAGCACGGAGTGGACACTGGTTGTTGGTGCCATCCAGAGGGTCTGCGGAGAGCGTGCAATTTCCCCCTCCCTTCAGGACTCCCACCCTCTTGTCATCCCTCCACCGGGACCTCTCCTGATCATCAGCATGCCTACAGCTTGCACAAGGTGCACCTTGGGAGTCTGACCCACCATGTGCAGATGGACGCCGTCCGTAGCCCATCTCTGTCCTGAACCTACCCTTGGCACCACCACTGCTGCAGCCTCCGCCAGGCGACTTCTCCCCCTACCCAGTGCAGCCTCCCTTTGCTTGGCATGCTTCACTCTGCTCCTGGTCACCGCTGGCACTGCCACAGGGGCCTGTCCTCCCGGGGTAGGGCATGAATCCCTACAGGTTCTCACAAGTGGCATCAACTGTTCATGGACATTGGAAAGGCACACTCGCAGTTACAATCACCTAGAGGGCGATGTCCGACTACGGCGGCTTTACTCTGCTAACAAGTTCTTTCTGTGCATTGACAAAACAGGCAAGGTGGACGGCACTCGGCGGAAAAACTACGCAGACAGTAAGTAGCTGGCACAGCCTGAGTGCATTCTGTGTGTCACACGTGTGTTGAGTGTCAGAGATGACGTTCCCACTTTTACTGTTATAGCTGGACTTGCTTATCTTTTCACTTTTATAGCAGTTCATAGGGATATCCTGAGGTTATATCACCACCGAGCTATTTGTGTTGTGTTTAGAGCAGAAGCGTTGCTAGGTAAGAAGGGAATACACTTGTGTGGATTTAGGCTCCTCATGGGACAGCCGGCACTGAGTTTACAAGAAAGCTGACTTGAGGAAAGACATTCAGCATCAGTTGGTGATGTTAACTGGTGACGGGGAAAAAAAGCTTGAGTTTCACTGAGGATTAACTTGTCAAAACTGTGATGGAAATGCATCGTGTAAGTAGCAGGTGTAAACGGAAACACATTCTAAAAACAAATGCAAACATGGATTCATGTGTTCTGTGATGAGACGGCAGTTTTGAAGTCGGATATAAACTAAGAAAGCGCTTATTCCGTGTACGTGCATGTATGACCATGCGTGTGTGAAAGGGTAACAGCTTTGGTCCATAGCAGTGATTTTGGATTGGTGTATGTGCACTTTACTGACAATCATTTGCCGTCACATTTTCCTGACACTTATGCTCACATTCTCAGAGTCTGCTGTCTCTCTTGCACCCCACATCTTGCGTCTTAGCACCTGCTCAGACAGTACATTTGTTGAACTCTTGTGTGCAACATGCACATCCACATAGACCCAGGTTATTCTAATGGTATAAGCTTCTTGGGTGTGTCTGTCCACGGTTGATCCTTGACCAGGTCAGAGGAACCGACTGTGGTCACGATCTGACCTCCCTCTCCATTAGTCACTGGGTGACTGACGGACTGGATAGCCCTCAGAGACATTTATGCCTTTGACTGTAATATTTATGTATTTGGTCATTAATGCTTTTTTACCCAAGCGGGTGAGTCAGATTTTTCCATACGGCTACTGGTGGGCAGGAACAGCTGCTGCGTCCAGTGTCCAGTCTGATGCCACAGTTTCATCAAGCTAGAGCTGCAGACTGGATGACATCTGTTAACCTGTAAGGATTAGTCACCTGGCAGAATCTTTTAAAACCACACACACACACACACCGGTAGGAAGTCAACTTCAGATGAATTATTACTGTGTTAAATTTTGTCCTGTGGGCGTCTCCCAGTTCAGACATTATTCTCCCATGTTAGTTGTAATGTGTCACCTACCATAATAAAATATTTCTCTCAAATAAACTTGACACTTTAAAAGTCATGCTGGAAGACTGGTAGCAATTTGGAAACATGAGGGAGTTTAAATTTAAACAAGTGTTCAAGGACAGCAGCCAAATTGATGTCTGGGCATTGATGTGAGATGCCTTTTCTTGCCATATTAATGTCATTTATGCTTTGGTGATTGGAGCTGCACTCTTTGAAAAAGTACAGTCCCCTTAAACATAATGTCCTCATACACTTTAGCCATCATCCTCTCATTTCCTTCAATGGAAAAAACGATTCTTTCAGCACTCACACAGAGCGAGGGTGTGTACCTGCACCCTGAGCTGAGCGCGCTGCCAGACCAGCGGTCATGTATAGGCTTTGCCTTGAATTGAACAAAACGGTCCTCGTGGTAAGTCTGCGGTTGCGTCTCACAATGGGAGTGATCTGGTTTAAAGGCCATTTTGAGGTCTTGTCCTATTTCTGAGTGGGGCTACCATTACTTCCATCAAATACCCAGATGCTTTCTTGATACCGATATAGTGGCCATGCTGGACAAGCAGGAAGTGCTACATATTTAATGACAAGAGCGGTGGCACAGATTCCTCTTACACAGGAAAGAGGATGCATTTCTCCTTAAGATTCAATCAATACATGTTCTATCTGTTGTATAAAAATATGAAACAGCACAATGCAAATGCAAACATTGAAGACATGTGCTTGTATCAGGCTTGATTGCTTGGAGTCTGTCAGCTCAGGACTGTCCTCCTGCAGCCTGACTGCAGCTTCCCAGCAGTCTGGCCGACCCCTCCTCTGTCCTCTGTGTTGCCCTTACGCTCTTGTCGACACAGCTATATTACCCCGACAGCTCTGCCTGCTACACCCAGGCTCCAGCCCTTCACCTCCACCCCACTCAGTTTTTCCAGCACCGACTCCCAGCTCCCTCTCAGGTGTAAAAACAGTTGGAATTAGTCAACAGGCTCTCGGCTAATTGAGGTTGGAAAATATTGTATCAATCCCAGTGGAGCAGGGGCATGGAACAGCTGAGGGAAGAGGCGAGAGGGACAAAGGCTGTTTTAGAGGGATGAGAGAGCTGGCCAGAGTCGAAAGGGAGACGGAGAATGAGAGAATAAGTGCTCTTTTGTTTATCGGACTTGCAGAGCAACTCACAAGGATTTTAGAATGACATGAAGCAATATTGTAAAGGAGTCATTCAAAAGGACCAAAAAGAGATACAATTTGCAGGGTGCTGAAATTCTAAACTATCAGTTGCAGCAGTGAGGATAGACTTAATATCAGTTACATATCCAAAGTGCTCTGAAAAAATATCAGGCTCAGGTATCTGTTCCTTATCAGAATCAAGCATACACGTGTATCACACTTTTACAGCTAAGCATTTTTTAATCAAACTATTAAGATAGAAATCCGATATGTTAGATTAAACTGACTACAGCCTCTGAAACCAAGATAGATTCACCTATGATTACTATCCACCTGATTAGCCAAGTTGCTAAAAATAACTTGACCTACCCGCAACGAGAGACAAAGTACAGTAGTTTGACAGATGGAAGGCGAGGGCATTGACATGTTTTTCCTTTTTGACCTACGGCAAAGCAGCGCATGATCGAAAGGAAAAACACATCCAAGTGTTTACAAAAGCTCGGGAGGCAGGTATGCATCATATCCTGGCCTGGGTCATCAGTCATAGCCTGCTAATTGGACATTTCTACACCACAACAGCTGCGCAGCCACACCCAGCAACACGCTCACAATCAATAACAACAGCAAATCATACAACTGTGAGAGAGTGCAGTCACTTAATTCAAATTCAATTATTATGTGTAAAGTGATTGTATTTTTTAGGCTTTAATTAGAAGCCTAATTTCTATTTCTGCCACAATTTAGTGTCTGTTTTTGGATCACCACCCTGCATATATTTTCTCTCATTTTAAACGATGGACTGTTACATTTTGGGTGTGTGCGGCTTAAGGCATCAAACGCTTGTGCGGTCTCCAGGTAGTGACAGCCCATTCATCCTTGTAGGAAATAAGGTCACCTCACCAAACCGGCTATAATCGCAGAAGTCACTGAAACCAGACCTGCCCTATTCTGCCCCTGCAACCACACAACTCTCGCAGCCAGGGCGTGCTGCGTTTACCAAATGTCCCTCGGTGTCCAACATCTCGCTGTTTGATGTGAGAGTTTACCAAGTTCATGAGCGTATTTAACTTGGATGAGACCCACGGGAAGAAAATCTTCCACCCCATAGAAATAGAAATGTGTGTTGTGGAAATGATTCAAACGTGTTGTAGAAAGGGGAAACTGCAGACAGATGACTAAGTCCAAGGTTTGACCAGTCTGACATCAGAGGCAGTGATGAGCATCTGTTTATACGGCGGTAAAATAAAGATAAATAACAAATCCGCAATCACATATGGATGGTTGCTGACAATTTACCAAATGTACAAAAACATAATTTTGTGTAAATGCTAGGACTGGGTTGCACCAGTTGATTAAAGATTGAATAACTTTACTGTCATTGTGCAAAAACTGTCATCCTCAAATCTCATGATGCCTGTTATAAGTTACAATGGAAAAAAATAGGCAATATAAAACAATAAAAAAATATATGCAAAAGAATTATAGTCCCTCCGAGATTCTAAGCAACTTGTAGCTATTTTTAAATGAATGATTCACTAAATCGAGAGGCACCAATTAAAAATAAATGAATGTCTGATCTAGAAAAGAAATAAAAAACATGTAAACCCGTTGCTAGGAGACATTTATTGGGCTGTAATTGAAAGTAATTAGCAGTACAAAAAAAGTGCGTCACATGCTGTAACTTCCAAAAATAACAGTTAGGCTTTAAAATTAGATATTAAAGTTAACTGCTAAGCTTTTGTATATGTATATAATACTATGCACACACAGAGAAATATATATAATAAATAGTTGGGTTATGCTAAACCCGTATTCTACTTTGTCATTGAGCCTAACAATATTCAACTTTATATAATTGGAGGCACATTGTGTAATTTTTGTGAAATTAAACAGCTTTTTGATCAAGCGTCAGGTCAGATGTTTTGTCGATGGCGTCCACATGCTAAAACGACAGACATTACAAAATGTCTGTTCTGCCATTTTAAAGGTCTGTGAAAGTTTATTCTATCCTGGCCTTCCTACATCCTCACCATGACTCACTTTTGCTCGCGCTTACATGGGGATGTGTGACTGGATCAACAGCACCGGGGCTGGAGGGGCTACAGAGGGAAGCACCTGGCTGAAGGAAGTGCTTTGGTGTTTTGAATCGGGAGAATACACATGTTAATGAGGCTAGGAGAAGGACTTGGGCGTGCTCTGCTCAGTATTGAGGTGGAAATTAAAGGCTAGAGGAGTGCTGGAGCGTTTCCCGTTGCTCATTAGGCATTATGTAAGGTTTCCTCTGGGTCGTCTCAACTGTGAGGGGATCCGTGGACATTTTGGATGCCAACGGGAGGGTACAATCCCACGAATCATGCATTTATTATTCTACTCCAATAGAGACAGTGCATGAACTCAGCCGATGGGAGACACTTGAGAATCGACCCTTTGCCAGCTGTTCCTGGTGTGAAGAGGCTGAAAGCTAAATAAATCATCTCTGGCACACGCACAGATGGTGAACGTGCATGTTAAATCCTTCACAAATGCACAAACCATCCCTGTCCTGGGAACATTGCAGGACAAGAGTGTCGGTGTCACACTAATTAGCCCGGTATCACTGGTCTCTGCCACCGGGGTTTGATGGCCTATCATGAATGGGCTCTGGAAATGTAGCAATTAGTAGCTAACAGCCTTTAGCAGACTGTCTGCGGCTCCTCTCGGAGATTTACTGGGTTCATCAGTAGGTTTATAGAGTCCGACTTTGGCAACATCAGCCGATTCCTTCATAATTCTGGACAAGGGGACACAAAGGAGAGGCCTTCGTGGTGCCAGTAATCAGCTCCTTGAACATTAGAGTCATTGATAGAAGATGTTTGCCTTGGTGTTTTAAAAAAGCTCGTAAAAAACAAATTGATTCTGAAATTCTTGGAGGAAAGAGTGTTAACATGAAAGAGCGATTACAGTGTAATACAGAACGATTGAGGTTTGACTCTTTAAACATTATTTTGTCCAGAAAAAATAACCATTATACTTGTTCATAGTCTTTCCAGTGAGCAGAGTGTAGTAGATCAGCTGCCATCCAAAAACTACTCCCTCAATGATTTAGGTGCTTTTTACACCATTGTAATGAGTCGGAATAAATTACAGTAGGGTAAAGCAATACTGAAGGGTCACAGCCAAATGTAGACTTTTTTAAATGGGAGTGAAGAGTTTGGCCTTTTCCCAAATGAGAACATATTAGTGCCGTTAATACTGTGAATGTTTTTTTTGTGAAAGGTGTAAAATGAGTATTAGTTAGATCAGGTGGGAGCAGTCGGCCAGCTAGTCTTACTCATGAAGCAACACATGTTTAACATCATTCGCCAAAGGAAATACTCACAGAGGAGCAGCCACCACTCACTACTCATGCACATACACACACACACACACACGCACATATTTGCACTGACATAACCAGCACATTGAGTACTGGGAGACAGGTCTCGCCTCAACCTCAGCTAGACCAAGACAGATTAATGGTTTTATTTCGACCCTTCCAATAAAGCCTCTCACCTCCCTGCTCAGACTGAGCCAGACATCATGTCTTGGACAGCGTTTAACCACTGGCCCAGGAATAAAGAAACTGAGGGAGAACCCCTGCGGTAGATGGGGAAAAAAGAAACAACTTGGCATCCTTAAATACAGCTACGGCTCACTGACAACAGCTACAAGAGTTTAAAGGTGTTCAAATTTAACCTGAACTCACAAGGAGCCAGGGACTAGGAAGCAATAATAGCAGGAATGTAATGCACCTGTTGCCCACGAGGCAGATATCCCTCCCTGTCCAGATCATAAAGAGAGCAATAAGAGGCAGTAAAATCAGGTGCCTCAGTCTTTCTCTTAGGTGACATTCTGGTAAATCTGGGGCTCTCCACCCTTTTTTTCCTGTGAAGTTATATAGCCACAGGAGCGCATGCATGGGAGCTCCCTGAACTTTCAGCAGACTTCAATCCCTCAATCACACCCAGTCACAAACACCTCAACCTGCCCATCAGTTTGCATGGCTAAATATTGACTTGATGTCGAGCAATCAAGTCATAAACAGCTTCTGCATTACAACAGGTCCTGGCTTTGTGCAACACACTCAAAATATGTTGAATCATGACACACCTCTGGATGTGACATATTTGCAACTAATCACACTCAAGTCAGATACTGCACAGGAGTGCCATTCCCTTTAAACCAAAATGATCAAAAAACATTCCCCTTCAATGACGTGTCAAATGTACTCCCTCTTATCACTCCATAAATCATTTACCATGTTCAGCAGACAGGAAGGGTTCTACATAAACTTGGGTGCTTCCGCTTTCGCTGTCTGTGTTATCGCAACAAGTACTTACTGCAAGGGTGTCGCCCCTCACACCCCCACCCCCAATGAATCAGGTCTAAAAGTGAATCATCTGGAGATACACCTCTGAGTAATATACACGAGAGCTTTACATATGGACGCCAGGACGATCCACCCTGGTTGAACAATAACAAATCACCTACTGAATACGGGCCATGCACCTCCTTGTACATATATGTCGCAGCATGCAAACCATATGGACCACTGTGTGGAAATAGGGTACACCTACCTTGGACTAGAACTTGATCTGAAAGTAAAAAATTGAAATGAGAACTTAATTTTGGATTACATTTTGAACTTTGATGATATTTGACAGAGAGCAAACAAATAATCTGTGTTATTTATTTCCATTAGATTAAAACCATCTATGTTGAAGTTTGCCTGTGCCTTGAAGTCTGAAGCGGGGGAAGTTATCTGGACTAAATAACTGTTGCAAATGCGCTTCCTGAGAGTAGAAGTCGGATAATTAATGCAAATGCGGGGAGTCTAAAAACAGCAACTCCAGTGCAGGTCCATGCATAACAACAGGCTGAGACTATACACAGCGTCTTCTCTGAACTGCATTACACACATCCACCCGTACCTGCTTTTTATCTGTGAGGCCATTTTGCTAAACGAACGCGAGTAGGATGTGAGTATCGTGTCAAGGCACTTTGAATGTGTGTGTACTTTTAGAATGCATGTGCCTGTGTTTATACTTGTGCCACTGTGGGAGCATGAAGTGGACCCTAAACTGAAAAAGATGTGCTTTTCCGTTCCCTAATGGCTAATACGAACCAGACCTTACCTTGCACTGGATGCAGATACATTTGTGTGAGTGTGTGTTTACATGCACACGGACATGTGCAAGCTTTTGTGCACAGGGGTGTTTTTCCCTGTCTGGAAAGTCATGCTGCTCATTAGGACACAGAGGGTGGCAAAAAGTGTTGCAGTGATATAGTTGAGGCAGTACAGTCCAAACCATGTAACAGTCATATATAGACACAGGAACCTTTAATTGTCCAGAATGGAGGCTACTTTCTGCTGAACAACTACTACACATTTCATCTTAGCTAGTTATATTACTCTGAGATTGAGAAAGTGGACATCTATCTTCATCTATACCCATCTAACCCATTTTCCCTGGATATGATTTAACTGAACATCTATTTTTTTCAATGAAACATTAGCAACAATTTCAGAAGTTTGCCTTTTAAATAAGAAGAATGTGGCAGGAGATTTCCAGGTCAGATGTGTTCATAATAACAGGGAAATGTCTGGAACATTCTGGTGAGGGGTGGTGCCTGGGTAGAGCATGCAGGAGGCAGGAGGCAGGACATAACGTATACATTTCCCTTTGGCAATCACGTGTTTTTGTTTAACGCACATCGATAAAGGCATATATCTTGTCGCCAAAAACTCTTCAATCTCATTGATCTTCGTCTACATCTTCTACGTGTATGACACCTTTTGGTTTCATGTCATTAAATGTCATCAACTTGTTGTTTCTCATATGGGCTCACTTTGACATTTTCCTGACATTTTATTAAGGTGCTGGCAGGAAAAGTTCCACAAAGTGTCTGGAGCCACTGACTCGTACATTTGCGTTCTCACATACGGCACCTCTGGAAAATTTCAGGAAACTTTCTTGACTCCAATGCATGTCTGAAAGCAGCTATAATGATAACGTTGCACTTCTCGTACTGAAAGTTTCTCTGCAGCCTGTAGTCATCCACAACCAAGCAAGCATATAAAGCAACCAACTGCATGGAGCGCCAGGTTTCCACCATACATCAGGCCACAGTTTTGCACAGATGGATGCTGAATGTGAAATGCTAATGTGAAAATCCTGGTGCTCTCTCTGTGGCCATTTCTATCTGTATGCACATAACTTTCACGACAAACTCTCTCCTTTTTTTGTTTTTTTGTCCACACCTTTCTACACCTCACCATCTCTCTCCCTTCTGCTGTCTCCATTTCTCCCTCTCCTCCCCTGCAGTGGATAGGGTTGGGGTCAGGCCCCTTTGACCAGTGGAGCAAGTGACAGCTCTGACATGGCCCTGATTTCACTCTTGTGCCTTCTGTCACCTCCCCGTAAGCCCATCTCATTTTAATAATGTAGATATGGGGCAAGCTCAGACCACAGAGAATATTCTGTGTCCTGGTGCTCACTCACCGGAACCTCGCTGCACACCTGAGCCTCACATCCACACACTTAAACTTAGTACCACTCTCTAAAATAAAGGGACTGGTTCAGCGTGCTTCATAAACACAAAAATACACATAAATAACAGTGAATTATTAATTTCAATGGTGTTCACAAAAGGTTAAAACACTGACATGATTAATAAGAAATCATACAACTGACAGCGCATACAGCAGCCAATCAGGGCAAAGCTGATTTTGCGCTCATGTCATATTGGTTAGATGATGAAGGTGGGAAAGAAGGGGATGAGGAAAAAAGGTAAAGACCAATAAAGTATAGGCTGAGGTATTTTATTCCCTAGAATGGCTCAAGTAGGATCCCTTTCATGTCCCACAGTAAATTGGATAATGTCTTTCATTGGATCGGACCTGAGTCCCAAATGCCCACTTCTTTCAATCCTCATGTCTATTTTATAATACAAGTCTGTTTAATGAATATCTTTTTATATCTACAAACCAATGATGCCGATCATGGGCATGGATATAATTGATTGTAATTACAACATGGATATTGATCTATTGAATTGAGTATTCATATATCAATATTGAACACTGTTTAGGAGTCGGAAACTTGCCATTATGTTACTTTTAACTTGACATTGAATATTTACACTAATGTAGCTAAACAGTCTATGCAGTGAATGATTCTCTTTGAAATGTATTACCAGGCTTCACACCCTCATATGTCTGTCTCCCAGGGTACCAAAGTGCAGGAAACTGCAGAAGCCGTGAGTCACAAAAGCTCTCAGTGGGCAGATCTGCTCGTAACTATCTGTGAAGCCTTTGATAGCTCGCCGTGCGCTTGTTACGGATGTGATGGATGATTTGGAGGCAGTTTGCCCTCCCCGCTCTAGCTCCTTGATTAAAGAAAAAGGCCTCTTGGTCTGTAGGATTGCGGCCCCTCAGTGCCACACAGGCGCAGACGAGCAGGCAGGCTCCACACTGCCTTCGTTAACCTTTTTCACCTCTGCTATCCCATGGCCCCCCTACAGCAGCCCTCCACCCCACCGCCCCCCTACTGCCTCAGAGCATGCTCTATACCTTTGCCCCCACCACGCTTGTAAGTTTTGGGGTTTGATCAACAGAGGGCCTCTGATTCAGCATCCTGGAGGTCCTTAATGAACTGATTGATGTTCCATTTCATACAATCACAGCTTAGCATGTCCAAGGAAATCTGTGTTCAGAGGTAAAACTACCATTGAATGCATAATGACAGCAAATGCAGATTACTGTTCGGTGGGGTTTGTGGTAGAAGACATTTCAGTGCTGCTCTTTGCTACTCCTATTTAGTCCCTGTTGGTGTCGTTATTAAAGTTTAATTGGCTATATAAGCATAGTGTTTGAATCGGTATTGCTCAGACACACACACACACACACACACACACACACACACACACACACACACACACACACACACACACACACACACACACACACACACACACACACACACACACACACACACACACACACACACACACACACACGTGTATCCAGATGTGGATGGGGATTCTGGAGTATTGGGTCAGCCTGTCTGGGGATAAATCAGACAAACTAATCTGTCCTGTGAGGGGATGGAGGGTAATTGGTCACATTTGACCCCCGGCCTCGCCAACTGTGGGAACGCGGGCTTTATCTTCCAGCGGTAATTGGCTAATGAAACACTTCCGCAGCTCCTCTACTAGATTGCCATCCACCGGTTGGTATAGGGTGAGGCGTGTGTGTGTGTCTGTGTGGCCAAGAGGCATGTTTGTGCAGGCGAGAGTGTGTGTGTAGTCCAGAGAAAATGGCAGGATGCGGAACTCCCTGTGGCCATCTCCGTGGCTTTATCAGCAGCATCAAACTCATGAAGCCTGCAGCATAGTGATTCATTGACAGAACACATTAATGGCTGTGTGGTTGCCATTACAGTTTGAATTTGGTCTGAAGTAGAAATAGTTAATGCGATTCAAATAATCTTTGACCTGAGGCAGGTCTTTTTGTGCGGCGCATGCTGCAGCCAGGACATGATGTGTTTGCAGCATTTTAGTCAAGCAATGGTGGAGAGGTGGTGCATTACAGTCTAACCCTCACATTTTAAAGGCTGTGTGATCATTTATCTGGTCGAAGTCATGCCCACATCAATCGAAATACAAGAAAAACCAGGGTGGGGAGAGTGAGGTCTGGGGGTGGGGGGGGCACTAAGAAAAAAAGGCTAAAGTTACGTTGGTGAGACAATGTCTCTGAGGTCCCATCAAGTGAGCCATTCATAGATGCAGGTCTACCAGTTCGTGGAGCCAGGGAGACACTCCGATAGAGTGGGGCCCAGGGTGGCCTTGTCTTTTTGTCCCAAGCTGACCCCTGCTCTCCCGCCTGGCCTCTGCGCCCCTCACCTGGCCTGTCCCAGCGCACTGGTAACAGGATACCTGTAATTTGCTCTAATGGCCTTTGAAAGACCTGACTGGGCTAATCCCTGGAGTACTTCTCCCAGCAGCACCATATGAAAGGGTGGGGGTAACAGGGCCGAGTGCGAGTCCTGAAAGAGGACCAGCCTCTGGATTGTGTGTGAGAGAATGTCACCCCTTGCGGCCGGGGCTGGGGCCGAGGGAGTGTGGGAGTCAGCTTTCAGCAGATCACCACCATGTGGCTTGTTCACAGGCTCCAAAAAACAGGGCCTGGGCTTGTAGAGAGGTAGATTGTCTCTGCTTTACACCTCCCTTAGTGGCTCAGTCTGGCAGGCAAGGGGAACGGCCTGAAAACCAGCCTGCGCACAAGTCTGGAGTGCACTTCAAATTGTTTCCAGACTCCTTTTTGTAATTTGTGCTACGGTACTGTAGGTATTCATGGATGATGTTTTACCCATTCAATAATAAAGAGATTGATATCCCCGATACTGAAGAGGGAATGGTTTGACCTGAGGTTTGACGCCAAAGCAAAGAAGTCTATGACTTTGTTCAAGGAGACGAATGAGTCATGGAGTTGGAGGCGAGAACATTATACAGCAGGTGATATTGCACTTTGATATAATGCAAGATGTTCCCTCTTACAGTGATCTGCGTAAAACATTTTACATTTTCTTAAATCACTATAATGAAGCTGTTTGTCTTGCAGAAAGGCATGTGGCCATAACTGATAATACTAATTAATATTACTACAACTCAATAATAATAAAAATAGATATAACAAAACCATTGCTGTACAAAAGGCCCTCATCATTGGCTATAGAGTGATATTCAAAAAAGACAGAAACAAAACAATCTTATCAGTCTCATCTTCACTGTCATCCCTCCAGAGATTTCCATGGAATGTGGGAACAGCAAGTGATATGTGGGCAGGGAAGACCTGCCCTCTGCCAGTCTTTTCTCTCCTTTCTTCTTGTGCTTTATATCCATCCTCCTTGTTTTTTTGACAGGGTGGGCCACCTGCGAGAAAATGTACACACACACACACACGCACACGCAGACCAGTCTTTCATGTGTCCTACTTCCTCAGGTATAGAGGACATTGTGTACAGTCAGATTTAAATGACAGCACACAGAGCGATTTGGAAAGTGACAGCATGTTTAGATCTGTGAAAAGTTCAAGAGCACTAGAAAGAAAAAAGGCAAAAATAATCCTGTTTCTTATTTCCTTTGCTGTGACTTAAATTAAGTGCTTTTTAAATTGTGTTTGATCAAAGCCAGCACAAGTTGAGCCGAAGGATTCCTAACTGTCCAGGAATTCAGAGCTAAATTGGGCAAGAGAAACACTGTTCAGACTTCCAGACGGTCTGAGCTCATTTGACGAACAGAATAAGATCTCAGCGCCAAGTTACTTGGCCTGTTGGCTTGGACGTGCTGCTTTGACTAACATGTGGCGGATGATCACACTGAGGTTCATTACTGAGGCTACATCCATATTACTATGTTTTCTTTTGAAAACACATCAACTCTGCTACAGATACGCCTGCCGTCCACACTACTCTGTAGTTTGGAAACGCTGCTGGCCCTGATTCAGTTTGAAAACTTCAGGGATGCGTTTTAGTCTGGATGGGCAGAAACGGAGACTTTTGGAAATTATGACAGACACTTACAACTGCGTGCTGATTGGGTCTCAGCTATTATTGTAAAACGCACCATGTTGTCCTTGCTAACAGCTATTGTGCAGTTTAATTCTGCAATTTACAACGATACAACTGCGCACATGTGTAGGTGATGAGCTGAGAACAGTAGGCTGTGAGCTTGGTGTGTGTGTGTGTGTGTGTGTGTGTGTGTGTGTGTGTGTGTGTGTGTGTGTGTGTGTGTGTGTGTGTGTGTGTGTGTGTGTGTGTGTGTGTGTGTGCGTGTGTGTGTGTGCGTGTGTGTGTGTGTGTGTTCGGTTCAGCTCTCCTGGGCTTGAAGCAGACACATCTCATAGCTGCTAGAGGATGAATAAATCATCTGAGTCCAGTGAAAATTAATAGCTATGATGCATGTCCGGAGACCTGGTGCAGACAGGCTAGAAGGGAAGGAGTGATGGAGTGACCCAGGGAAAGAGCCAGACTAAAACAGTGAAAAAGTGAGGTACAGAGAGGCAGTGAAAAGCAGGATAGCAGATGGGAGACAGGATGAAAGACAGGTACACTTTGTGTAGGAATTGAGGGAGGCGCTGCCTATAGACCGACAGCTGCTCTGCACACGTACACACACACTCACTCACACACACACACACACGCGCGCGCAGTAGCCTTAGTGCAGCCCCTTTTAAAGACATTGTAAATTTTGTTGCTGTCCAGAAACCAATGAGGTCATCACAATGTGTATTTTGAGGCTGATCACACCTATTCAAACAAAAATAAATGTCATCATTTCACCAGCATGTGAATGAAACACTGTGGACAGTGACTTTATGTGTTATATACAAACAAACCCTCCCATCAGCTTTAACTAAAATAATAAGGCCTTACGTTTTTACCTTAGAGTGAAGCTTCCCCTGATGTCAACCAAAATATTTAAAATTGACCTTAAACCTCGTAAAAGCTAAAAAGCAAAACTAGGCTTCATAACTGTGGTAGCATTTGGAGTTTTAATCAAATATAGTCAGCAGTTTTCTTGCTTCCCGCCACAGATAATGGTCATGACAAGGTGTTGATGTAGCTGCATAATAAACCTGCAATGTGAGATGAACATAAAGATATGCAACTACTTATAAATGGGCTCATCCTTGCACAAGTAATTCAATCAAAGAAGACCTAAATTATAATGTCCCTTCAAGACATAGGGCAGAAAATCATTGTGGCACTCCAATCAGTCCTGTTTTAGCCTTCAGAAGCAGATGTTAAACACCTGTTCAGACGTCGCTCATGTGTGACCCAAAGTGCTTCATGCTCAGAAGTTTCTGCCTGTAGAGAACTGCCACATGCACATTCTACAGTATTTGACAAAGTCTTCCTTTCAGACATGAAGTCCGCAAAATGTCTGAAAAACTGGGTCTGGACATTTGCGGGTCAGATGTGTTTATAATAACATTAAAATGTCCAGAACCTCAGAAATCACATGTTTGTGAACAGCACATCAACACAGGCATCTGCCCTGGTCACCAAAAGCTCTCAAATCTTGTTGTTTTTCCAAACTCACATTTTCATTGGCATCTTCCGCATCGGCTTACTCAGACATTTTTAGGACATTTTACTCGGGGGCTGCCAGGAAATGCTCTAGAAATTGTCAAGAGGAACTGACTTGGACATTTGTGTTCTCACATGAGTTCAGTGCATGTCTGAAAGCAGTTTTAGTGTTTCGTAATGTTTTTGGTTTTAGCAACATCACAGCTGGACAGATTTTTCACTGAACTTGAACTAACCTGTAAACTACTCAGTGATCAAACATGACAGTTGCCTTGCCAGTCATGTTTAGCTTTGTCCTTTGATAAGTCATTGATCAAATTTATAGTTTCTGGTGTTTTTACTGATAGTAAACATATGTCAATAAGTAATAACTTGAAGTAACCGAGTACTCTTAGATGTGCATTGGGCATTGTTCAAATCTCTACTGTGTTGTCATTTTTGGGGCAAAAGAAGAAGAATTACTGTAAACTTAAGCAGATTGTTTTGGGTCACTTAAGACAGAAAACATACGATGCCAAAACTGCATTGACATATCATCATCTTTTAAGTTGATATAGAGAACTTGTTAGAAAATAGTTGGTTATTACTTATTCAGCACTTTAAATACATTTTTTTGCCACTTAGCAAATGTTGGTTCAATATTCTCTCTGCCTTATAGCTCTGTTATCGGTCTCTGCCAACCACGAATATCTGACTGGATAGCTGCTAAAAGCTTCACTATGATCACCAGCTTGTGGTGAACTATTTCTGGACAGTACAGTGGGGTGTTCAACATAATATAAATGGTTTCAAATACTAGTGTGCATCAGGAAAAAGCATTCAGCTGACTGGGTTGATAATGTTGAGATGTATAATACACCATCATCAATCTGGTAAGTACCCAACTCAAATGTGAAAGGCTGGCAGCTGTGTGTGGCTGCAGACGTAATATAATCCCGTGCACCCACTACATGCTGGGAGAGGAGCCACACACAAGTCAAAGTGTGATATGTACCTGGAAAAGAAAAGAGGAATATATAGTAAACTTTACTTCACTTTGAGCACATCTACGATTTTGTAATAATTTACAGTAGAAAAATAAATCAGGTTATTTTATATTTTCACAATTAATATGGATACAACCCTCTCAGTATTGGATATAACCAATTTTACAATAACTGCCACTGAGGGCTCAGCACATTTCAGTATTCCTAGGGATCAAACGTTTGATTAGTTAGGTACGTTATGCTTCTTCAGGGGGGCATATTTACCACTGCACTCATTTTGGATGTGTTTTTTTTATGTTTTTGTGCTTCCACCGTAAATCCTCTGGTTTCAGCCATAATCTGTGCTTGTCCTATCTGTGTGTGCCTGACCTGCGTCTGTACCAGTAGACAAAGACTCAAGATTAGCTTGGAATAATGTAAAGAGCGTTAAGGACTGAACATATATGTTAAAGATATATGTGAGCAGTGGATGTAGATCATTTTTGGTCTGTGTAAAGATTTGTGTTCACATATTTTTGTCATCTTCTATGATCTCAGCAGAGCCATGATTTTTTTGCATGACAAAGCAGATACTGCATGATAAAGATGTAATTTACCTTCTGCAATTAAAAAGGGAGAGAAGTTAACAATACTATTCCGCTGCTAACAATTTAAGTCCAGCCCACCATGTTATTTGTAAATGATTTCTTTCCTTCTCAGCAGCAATGTCATATTCCACAGCAAATTGAAGATCAGCTTTCATATCAGCCAATGAGATCATCACTGACCCAGTACCATGTGCCACAAATCGGAAATACTAGGATCCTGCTATATGAGCCTCCTGAGCAAACATTAATTCATCCGTCATATACGAGTTGAGATGAAGCGTTTGGATTTTTTTTTTAAACAAAGAATTAGGTCAACGTTTAGTCAATTTTGATTCACTGAAAGAGTCTCAGTTGAAAATCATTTGGGAAAGGGAGTGCACTTTTTAAACAAGAGTGGTTACTTTATGCTTCCTGTGTGTCCTCAGAGCCACTGAAACAGAAGCAGTGATTCTTGCTCACACACCTCTTCTGCCTTTGATTAGACATCACATGCTGACACGTTCACAGTTTGTTGTCGGGACATAAACAATGGCCTCTGTCCCAAATCAAGGTCATTGTAACATTTTATGGGCAGTCAAAGAGTCATTGCTTGAATTTCATCATTACTTGTACAATCATTGCTTAAATCTCTTTGGGTGCAAGTATTTCAAACCACAGGTACATCCACTTTTAAATCCAACTGAAAAATCAAATGACAACTTATATCTGGTCCAAATTCATTCATAATTAATACATTTGTTGTGAATGCTTTGGATACGTTCCGTCCTCACTATGCTTCAAACTGACTACAGGTCATACAGCTTTCTCCTGTCTGCACCTCACTGACTCCCCAGTCTGAGTCTAAGTTTAGAAAAGGATGGTTTGGGTTCAAATAAAATAATGTCCTTAGGTTAGAAGACCTTCATCATCATTGTTTCAACAACTAACACATAGAGAAGGTTGAAGACAAGTCATGAAGAAACGTCAATAACTGTCGATTTCAAATGGGACTTCCTCACTGTTTTCTTGTGAGAGAAAGTCCTGGGTTTTGCTGATCAATCCATCCACCAAAACTTCCCGCTAATGCATATTTGTCTTAATTTTTATGGCTTTTTATGCCATCTAACAATTTAATGTAATTGTGGGTGATAGTAAGTTACTTAGGGTTAGGGCTATGCCTATTTCTGTATTAAATAGATGTTATCGTTCGAGAAGTCTTATAGTTGATGGACGAATAGCCACAATTCTGCGGAAAGGTTTCAGATGCCGTTAGATGACTCATCCAGCACTTTGCTTGAAGTATATTCAGGCTTTTAGTCGGACTCGGAGGCAGTGATGAGGATGCTGGATGAAGCTGTACAAGCAACTGTTTTATCCAATTGCAAGTTGTGTTTGAAGCCATTTTTAAATGAACGACTTATTTCCACTGTATCAACATGCAAATCCACCACCTGGAAGAAATCAGTGAAAGTATCCTCCATTCTATTGATTTGTTTGCAGAGTATAACATTTTTTTCTCGTAAATATACATATCTTACAAAGCAATGAACATCGGGCAGTGGCTTTGCAAAGTTGCTTAAATATGCAGGGATATTTTTCTTTTATGGTGAAAATGTAAATTGTACGCAGGTTACATTTCCCTCTGGAAATAATCCTTGCTAATGATTGGTTGGTATTTTACTGTACGTTCAAGGGTTAACAAGTTTCCATATCACACGACCTGTGAAGGCCTCCACTAGAGCCCGCTCTCATGGTAATCTCTCAAGGTGTTTAAAGCAAACGTGAGTGATGCAGCCTTTGTCCATGCTGATACACACAGGCGGCTGCTTCGCCCAGTACCAGACCCTTCGAGGGGGTCATGGCAGATCAAAGGTGCTGGTCACAGCCATTAGGCCCGGCAGCCCAGACCCAACATGAAAAGCTTGTATTTTGAAAAGGAGGGCAGAAGGAAAAAAACAACAGGGCCCTCTTCATTTAAACTGCAAGCAAACTGTGAAATAATTGAAAAGGTATGTCAATCAAGAGCAGGAGCACAGCGGGAACTCCGAGATTCCCAGGCTCCGCTCTAGTCGAGCACTGAGCCATGGAGGGCTGCTCAAGGGGGCAACCCAAGAAATTAAAGACCTGGGAAAAGGAACAAAAAGAAGACAGGAGGAAAGGAGCAGGAAAATCTCTTTTTCTCACTCCCTTTTCTCAGTCTTTCACCCTTTTCTGCTTTAAATCTGTGATGGAAGGAACCATTTTGCCACACTTTGTAGAGCCCTATTGAAAATGCTTGGTCATTAATAAGATCTTGTCTAGCTCTTCACCTCTCAGGTGAGTAACAAAGACTTATTGGGGGGGGGGCAGCCTTCCCACCACCACCCCAACCCCCCATCTTATACCCAGCACCTTCACCCTGTACTGGCTCCCTCCTCCTCCTCCCCCATACCAAGTCTGATAAAAGGGAACCCCGTGAGAGTGTCTCTCTCTGTCTTTTCTGCCTTTTTTTTCGAGGTCAGAAAAGGCTTGAATGATCTGACGATGGGCTAACGTCCAAAAAATGGGGGACGGAAAGAAAAGAAAGAGTAAAAAAAAGACTGGGCAAAAGACTTTTTCTATGCTTTAAAAATCCCATAGAGAGGAAATAAATAGCAAGTCCACAGTTGACTAGACATGTATAGTGCGGGATTTGCTTGTAATGGCAGCTTGAGCTTATTGACAGTCGCAGCCAAAACATGTCAAAGGTTAAGAGATCTGGCCAATTGCAAGTAGGAAGCCAAAAGCACCTTTTTCATGAGCTCAATAGGGCCATCAGTTGATACTTGCTTTGCAGAATGCGGTGAAGAGGTGACCTCTAGTTTCCAATGCGACTTAAGAACAAAGAGTCAATTTGTCTCCATTGCTTCTCGCTGTTCTATTTAATCATGATATTGTTGAAAAGGTTTGAAAAGTTTTTTGAAGAGAAAATCATTTAAACTTTTCTTAGTCTCACTTAATTTTTTTGGTAAATACAGTCAGCTTTTCAACTAAAATAGTAGTTCTAAAAAGTCTGCATAGATTCATTTCCTAACAATTAATTAATCGATCATTTACAGATCATATGTCAAAAAAAATAAGTTAATAAAGGCTGGAGTATTTCCAGGGTGCATATTTAAAGTATTTTAAATACTCATTCAGAGACACAAGGCTATTTGTCGATGTAAACCAAAATTAGTTTTAAAGGAACTAAAAAGACACGATTTACCAATTCTTAAACTTTAAATAGTGGGATTTTTCTTTAAATCATCCACATATCTGGACATCTTTTAAAAAACTAAATGTTGTAAAAGGTTCCATAGAACTATATCAATACTAAATTTCACTTCTTCAAGTCTGGAGGCCAAACTCAATATAGGCCTTCCTTCCACTAAAGTGACCTTTGTATTTTAGCAGTTAGGAAAACCCTCTAATAGCTTGCAGTGCCTCACTCTGATTTCTCAGGCTTCGAACACAATGGAGTGACTTTTCAAAGGGGGACTGTGAGTTATATGGATCTAACTGGTCTTTATAGATGTGTGGCCAAGCGTCCAGAGCCCAAGTGATTTCTGTAGACAACGTGAAATCCCCAGTTTATGTCCTCAGATCTTTGTGTCTGCTGGCTGCGCCACCGCCACGTATGAATGCAGTGACATGTAGGGTAGTCCTGAAGAGAGGAAGGACAATATTTAATGTGCCATAAGGAAGACGTGGGGAGTTTAGTTGAAGTGCTTCAACAAAATGATTACCAACAAACCTGAAAACCCGTCGCTACAGATATTGGACAAAAGATGCCTCTAATTTTCACTCCAAAATGTTAACAACTCCAAGTTTTGGATTGGTTTGGTACTTTTAATGTCTCATATGTGACAAACTGTTGCTTCAAACACACCTACTGTGCCTGGAACTTGAACCAGCAAAAAAAAAAAAAGAGGCAATTACTGCTGGCACCACTTTCAGGCACCAGCGGTTTTCATAGGCCTGGACTAATCCCCCATAAATCCTTGCAGCGCTCCAATCACCAGCCGGGCCTCAGCTAATTGCTTATGAGTCCCTTGCACGCTCCAGGTGCCACCATAGCACACCCGGTGTTTGTAAACACAGCTCATAAAGAGGAGACTGCCATCAAAGTGTTAATGTTTCCTCGGAGGATCAGAGGCAACGTAGGAATGATGGGGGTGCAGCTGGGCTAGATACCTAGGTGGACTCAACTGAGCCATTCCCCCCCGTCCCTGCAGCTGTGGTGAGCTGAGAGAGGGCTTCATTTACACGCTCCTGTCAGAGAAGAAAGACACTCAACAGGAGTTTGTGTTTGTTTACCTTTCCTGTCTTTTTACTCTTTGTACCTCTTTGTGTCCGGGACTAAAGTAGATGACCTCACTTGGTAAGCACGACCAGTGATGTTCTGAAGAAGAAAAAAAAAAAAAGTTGGAGATAGTTGCTTGTTTAGAGTGATGGGAGCAGCAGATGTGTGTTTTTATGTTTTTGGTGCTCTTTGAGACCGACAACAGAAGGACGATGGTATTAGCAGCCATCCAGGAGTGAGTAGTTAGGCTACACACACTATACGACTTTTCAGTTTTAATACACATTCCTTTGCCAGGTTTACACATGCAGTGCACACTGCTCCAGAGTTTTTCCGAGAGCCTGAAACAGGGTTTGGAAATGTTGTAGGCCCTGTTTTTGTTGGAAAATTCCTGCAACGTTTTAGTATGGACAGGCAAAATCTGACATTTGTAAAGGATGACATTCGCTTCCTTATTGGATCTTATGGCTTATGTCATGGCTCAACTACTAGCAGTGAAGGCAAAAAGTTTCTTAAACTTACTTACATACAATTACACATCATTGTTTGTCCAAGAATAGAAAACCTCTTTTCACTATTGTTGTTTCTTTTTTTGTAGTACAGTATTTTCTATAAGTAACCAACTGTAGAGTAGACAGCCTGCTGCCTGTTTACACACATGCCCGGTGTACGTGATTGGTCACTTGATACATTTAGACAGGGATTATAAATGATAAAGAGCAAACATTTTCATGTGGCCAGAGTTTGTTTTAGTTTAAATTGAATGTAGTAGTATGGATATAGCCTTTGTGCCCCATAAGATTATTTATTATGTTGGTGTCATCCGTACCAAAGTTATTCTCCAAGCATGACCGGTCTTTGTTATTGTAACCATAGCGACGAAGGCCACCTAGCCTTACTGAAGTACTTGTAACCCAAACTTGCACTCAAGTTGTCAGTCATAGGATTTATTCAACAGAGAGTGGTAACCTAGCTCCACCAACAAAGTTTTGTTGTTTGTCAGTAGGATTATGCAAAATTAAAGATTTTCAATGAAATGTGGAAGGATGAGACATATGAAAACATATGAACCTATCTTGGATAAAACAAAAATATAACAAATTATTTAAATTGTCTTTCCAAACAAATCTTGGATTTGCAAAAACAAATAGCTTTAAAATCTGCAAAGAGAGTAAAACTATTCAGGAACTCAGTCTCTACCCTGTACAAGATCTGTCTTTGTACAGAAGCAGCCGGGGGTTAGTCAGTTGGGTACAGCTTTTATCACTCCTTCATTTCCTAACAGCTTTGGGTCAATATGCCCTCCAGTCCCGTGATCTGGTGCTGCATTTACAGCATCTTTGCAAATCCAACAATCCTTTTTCACAAATATCCAGCGGTACCAAGCCTTTGAGGAGCAGCATAACATGTTTTATCTGCAGAGATGTGGCTTTCAGGGGTGTAAAAAGAAGATTCCGTGCTCTGCTATCAGATAGCAGGCCACATAAGGGTGCTTTTGAAGGTGTAAGTGGGCAAATCAAGCCAGGAAAAAAAAATGTCATAAAGAGCTTCATCTCTAGCAATTAGTTTCTATTCAGGAGCCTGCGGTAAGCCCTCAGGTCATCTCCAAAACATCTCCCTGTCGTAGCCATGACAATGGGTGTGTGCCTTCATTTTAGTATGCAGACAAAAACCAGATCAAGAGAGAGCCACATGGGACTTGTTTGCAATCAGTGCCCAGAGGAAACAATTAGCCCACCAGCTTGCCAGCTTTTTGACGGGGTGAAGTGAGTGAGAGAGGCCGTTTAAGTGGCCAGCAGACACAGGCGTTGTGTGCCCCAGTAAACAAAACTGGGTATCATCATGATGGAGTGTCACATCTGGAGTCAGGGGGCTTTTATGAATGCATGTAGCAGGGCAGACTGACAATGTGCAGGCTCAGACACTGCGCATGTCTGCCACAGAAGTGTGTGGCACATATTCTATTGTATCGTTCAGGACATTGGGGTACATTTGCAACACTATGCAATGATACTAAACACAATAATTATAACTTTTTGGCTTTTCCAGTATAGCCAGACTTTCACCTGTTGACCAAAATGCTCAGTTGATCTAAAAAAGTGAGCTCTCTCAGGTCATTGTCTGTGTCCTTTTTTTCTTGTCTTGGGATCTCTCTCCCCAGAGCATATGGTGGTATTGTAATCACTAATGATAGAGTGGCTTTTGATGGGGAACTCCCAAAGCTTGATGTTTCTAACCCAGACTCTTGTTCTCTTTTATTTTCCAGGCCTGATGGAAATCCGATCTGTCAGTGTGGGAGTTGTTGCCATCAAATCTGTCAGCACCGGGCTGTACTTAGCTATGTCCAAGAAAGGCACGCTCTTTGGATCGGTGAGTATACAACCTGGCAACATTGTTTCTGGAGGTCAAGATGGAATGGCTGGGAAGGGGAGGAGGGTGATGGAGGTACATACGAATAGGGGTCCTAAATGAGTGCCTATCCAAACATGTTTGATTCTGCTGAAGTGAAATCTCAGGAATCTTCTGCTGGAACGTCAAGAGAAGGTTCAGAGTTGCTATCAATCATGGCTGTACACCTGGGCCCTGGTTGATGATACCTGCAGTTTGAGTATGCTTGTTCCACTGTCAAAATAGATAGAACAGAAAAAAGAAACCCAACCAGCAATGACAAAGAGCCAGCTGGGCCCTTTTCAAGGTCTGCGTGTCATCTGCCAATTGTTGCTTTGCACAGCAAGTTTTCAAAAGTAATCACCTCTCTTTGTGGGTGAGTAAAAAGTGTGGTGTCTAGCTCATGTATTTAGATCTTAGAAAAAAGGAGCAATCGGGGACAAGCAATCAGTCAGGCAGCAGTGATAAGACAAGTGTGTCCAACAAGCTAACACAGAAGATATGACAGAAATAGATCTTTAGATCTGGGCCTTTACTTACCTCTGCATTGTCCCATCATATCAAAAGAGCAGGTGATTCGTGCTAAGCTCACACTATCCTGATGCTATCACAGAGAGTGTCTCATTATGACAGCGTGATAACAATCTGCACTATCTGCAGCACTATCTCTTGTGGTTATATTTTGCTACATCTGAGAACTTAAAGGGTTAGTTCACCAAATCTTACTCACGCATGAGTCCCTTGCACGCTCCAGGTGCCACTCCAATTTTAAAAGTTTTAGGATATCAGATTTCCTCGGCCAATCCAACACAATAAAGTGTGTGAAATATTTTTTTCCAATAACAACATCCCAGTTACTGAAGATATTTCAGTCTCTGTCTGTGGTCAACTTTACAAATGGGTCACAGTATAAACCTTACTGGAAGGTCTGTGGATTATCCTGAGTAACCGAAACATTGTTTCTTGAAAGGCATTTTTTTTTTATGCTTTGTACAGTATTATGAGGATGAGGAAGATGTTTCAGAGACTGTCTCAAAATGTCACAGCTACTGTATCTGCGCTGCATTTAGGAAAACCAACTCATAGATTCTAGACGGAACATTTCCATTGTGGACTAAGAAAAACAAACGTAAGCTAAATTATTTGTCATGGAAAATCTCTCCTTAGCTACGAACACCTGCAAAATATCGTACTGTAACACGTGAGCCGGTACACTCATCTGTTATAACCTCCTCAATATCTCATGTCTATCTCCCTCTGATCACAGGTGAAGTACAACCCGAGCTGCAAGTTCAAGGAGCGCATTGAGGAGAACGGCTACAACACGTACGCCTCCCTGCGTTGGAAGCATGGCGGCAGGCAGATGTTTGTTTCACTTAACGGGCGTGGGAAGCCGAGGCGGGGTCACAAGGCTCGACGAAGGCACCCATCCACCCATTTCCTGCCCATGCTCCCATCCTAGCTTCGCAAGTCTGAACTCTGAGCGGCAACTGGCTGGCTCGCCTGCCTCCCCACACTAGTGTTGATCTAGCTGTGATCTTTATTTTTATTACTCCATCCTCCTGTCAAATAAATGTACATTTGTTGAGGTCTGTAACATTTGTAGAGTTAGATATGTACTTTTAAGTTATTTTCTTCATTTTCTAATGATGTTCAGCAACACAGTCCAATACCGTAGAATAATTCTTTCTTCAAGAATCTGTCTGGTTACAGTTTACGTCTGTGTGTCTGGAGTGGATGTAAAGTGGTGTTAGGGTGACTTTAAGAGACTGTAAGAGGACTGAAAAGGGATGGCAGGGCTTGGAAACAAAACGTGGCCCACTGGTTTCTTTTTTACCCCATTTCAGATGTTCAACTGAATAAGAAGGGAAATCATATTATACTTATCAATCTGAAATGGAAGTAGCATTATGAAACAAAAAGAACTTTGAGATATGTAGCTACAAATCAGGGACTAATAGCTCCTTAAAGCTCAATAAGGGATGGGCTAAATGCATTGGCACAACACAGAACACAAAATATTTGTATATGTACCTTTGATGACACTGGGGTCATATCCTTGGTGTTTTGGGGGATTAAGCAATGTGGGTGTGGGGGGAGGGTCACACTCTACAATTAAAAACTAACATATTGTGGCTAGTTCTTGAGCTGATTCCAGTATTTCTAAACTTAAAGGTGTCTTATGTAAGTTTTCACTTTAGCTGAGCATGGCTTGTTGCCAGGTACGAGTGGTGGTGATGGCCACTAATCAACAGCTTCAGCCATCATTGTGTTTACAAGCTATAGAGCATAATACGTCTTCAGTTTCTGCTGCGAGGAACTGTTACATTGGCAAGTAGCTTTGAAGCAGCGATCAATGCTAACATTGATCGGCTTTGTAACAATAGCAAAAACTTACATATAGCTCCTTTAATATTGTATAATTATACTTTAAATAAATATGTGGATTTATCATGTTGAATATATTTCTCATCTCAAGCACATGGTTATCATCACCTCACATAGGAAAATCCGATATTGATGGATTTCCATGTATGTCCCATGTGAAATGTTTGATATTAATTGTGCACCACAGTGTCACATATGTTTTATCATGTAACAGTGACCGCATCGTTTCTAAAATCCTGGCTGTGGCCCTTCTACAAATCTATGTGATCACTGTTGCTTGGGATATAATGATGCTACAGGATAAGATGAGATGAACAAAATACATACACCAGTGAAAAGAACACAGCAGTAACAAAGCTAACTACTGGGATGTGTGTGTTTCTCTCAGAATGCTTCTGACATCCAACAGCCCACAGCTAATAGGTTAGAAATCAGTATCTCCACTTCTGGGTCTGAGATAATTAATATACGTTTTGAGACATTTAATGCATTACAAAGAATGTAGTTACATCAGAGATCACAACATCATTAATTTTGTACACAGTTGTAAATGGTTATTACGTCTGTCTTGCTAACATTTTCTCAACAACAACCCTGTTGCTAATAGAGCATTTAATATATTTAAAACATTGTGTACTCTTTAACTGTTTAAGGTTAATGTTTATTGTTATTGTTGACTTTTTGTGTTGGATTGTAGTCCTACTGTTAAAAAATAAGGGGAAAATTAACTGTATTCAAGCCCATATTCCATTCATTTTGTATGGTAATTTTACTGGATATTTGTGATTCATTTATCATAAACTGTTTTCTGGTTGTAGGCCAGTACTGGCAGGTTGTATATAAGGCCAAAATCCTCAGAACAAACCAATCTTTATTTCAGCAAAGTAAAATCATTTGAGTGCCTTGGTCCATGCTGAGTTTGGTAAACTTCAATAAAAAATGTAAATGAATCATGACTCATGGCTCAATTGCTTGTGGGTTAGGGTTTTTAATCATCTTTACATAATTTTAAAGTGCTAAAATTGGATTTTAATCTTTCCGTATGCCTGACACTGATTGTTAAGTGTTGGTAACATCTCCATCAGAGCTCTTGGACATAATCCCCCCTCCTCATCATAATCATGACAAAACTCACAGAGGGAGAGCCGTTGATGTGGAGGACCTCCCTGTGTCTGATGAAAGGTCTGTGGTTATGAACTATGCAACCGAGCATCGAGATCATTTACACACAGATGAGCCCTCCAGTGGCACAGGAGGCCACTCAGCCCTTTCAGTGAACAGAAAGGAGAGTCGGGGATGAATAGTCGCTGTTAGGGGTGAATAAAGGCCAACCTTTCAGTCTGACATAATGTGAGATTACTGTGACGGGGTACATGTCTGGTCAGAATGGCGTGAAGTCACACTGTAGTTCAGCTCAAAAAGTCTGGGTGCGGCATACAAATATGGTAATGTGGGTCTGGAGTATACTGTTGCCATGCAAATGTCATTGTCCTCAACTATGAATCCTTGAGGGGCTGTTGTGTTGTAAATGTCCTACCATTGCATTTAAACGGTAGTATCAAGTAATTTAAAGGAAAAGTTAGATATTTTGGGAAATGCACTTCTTTCCAAGTGTTATATCTGTATCCTATTCAAAATCTGCATATTAGCACCTCTGTAGTTCCAAATTTACAAGTCGTATCTCATTATGCCAGTACAAAAACTCTGGTTCTGGTTGCCTGGAAGCAAGTGGAGACTCCAGGAAAATAGTGGTCCTATGCAAGAAATAGTGCAGCACCTGCAAAGCAGTGAGTTGTCATTTTACACTTAGGATTTTATGTGGGTTAATTAAAGTTTTTTTTAATCAGTGAGTTTTGAAAGCGCTGGTGTACGGATAAAAGAAGAATTTCCCCATGTTTTCAGTCTTGGTGCTAAGCTAACTGTCTGCTATTTCTAGCTTCACACTTAGCCTACTGTAGAGACATGAGAGAGGTTTAAATCTAAACTGAACGAGTGGTAAGAAAAGAATAAGTTTATTTTCCAAAATGTTTTATTATTCATTTTAAACCAAAAGAAGAATAAGATTTCAGTTTTTTTTTTCCCCTTGTTGGAACAAAGCTCGAGTCAGAGTAAAGTACAGTGAATTTCAATTTCACAGGTGTTTCTGAACATATGATCGGTATCAAACCCTCAGCAGACACAGACACACTAAAAACATGGACGCCACGAGGTAATCACATTTTCTGCCTGTTCCCTCGATTGACTCGCCTCTCTGTCAGTGTTTCCTCCATCTCTTCTCTGCACCTCTCCTCTCTCCTCTTTTTAACCATCCAAGAATCTCTCTTTTCTTCTTGGCCTGAGGGTGCGACTGGCTGCTGGTGCCAGATCCGAGGACACCAAATGGGAGCTGTAATTATCATTGCTCGAACACTGTCCTGTCAGTGTGCTCTCCAGCAAAACAATAGGGATCCTTTGGAAGTCCTGATCAAAAGCTTTGGCCTTTGATCACGAGGCAAAAGGAAAAAAAAAACCTAAACACTGCAAAATCGACGAGGAATGTCCCAAAGAGCGCGTTGGAGAATGGAAACGACAGCTGTCCAGAAGACATCCTCAGCTCCTCCTCTGCTATGACGTGTTGATGTCAGGAGCACAGGTGTTTGGTCTGTGTTTGATCTGATCCATGTTCGAGAGGACTGAGACAGTGAGTCATGCTGTTGCTCGTGTCTGTCAGATAGCACCTGGTATACGCTCCACAGCAGGCCACATCTAAGATCATAACACTGTACACCCATGAAGATATTTCTTGGATGGAGGTACTCTGCATGACCCAATGAGTGTTTACAGAGAAGGTTACTTTGAATGCTTCGAAATTAATTTGCAGCTGAGTGACAGAAGAAAGTAATAATTGAAGCCCATTTTGAGGGCCTTAGCCAAAATCTACAGGGGCACAAGTCATGCTGCTTCAGCGACAACAAACCACAGCCTCTGGAACCTTTGAAACCCTGTGTGGTCATTTTCTCGCGGAGTGACTGAAAAGAACTGTGGTGGGTGGGAAAGAAAAAAGAGCCCCTCGCCACTCATAATACCAATCTTATGTATGTAGACGAAAATGGGAGGGTTGGGAGGGGTTGGGGGGTGGCAGTCAGACTAAGGCACAATTTTAAAGCGCTTATTGAATTGCCATTACAGCTCCTGAGACTAATTGTGGCTGTTGTGTGTCTCTCGGTGGCCTAGGGGGCTCTGGAGTGGCCCTGTATGCTCTTACTCAGTGGGGTTTTCAAACCGAGTGGCCCTGAAAGAGAACAGGACCACCGTAGATCAATGGCAAACCTTTCACTCTTTCACAGGCCCTCGCTAATCCTTCTCATTTGTCTGCCATTTGTTGAAGCACATTCACAGTTCCCTGAATTTAGGATTAGGCCTTGTTTTGTTACAAAAACAGCCCAAGTTATAATGCTGAATAGATGGACTCAAGGGTGGACGATGGAAGAGAGTGCATGTGAGCTTGCGAGCATGTGTGCATTTGAGTGTGTGTGTGTATGGTTATTGGGTACACGCTATGTTCATGACCAAAATTAATAAGAATACAGAACCTATTCAGTGTTTCGGCTAAATTCTCATTCCAATGAGAAGTGATGCAAAAATGAGTTTGTCGTCTTTTCCAGATGACTCGCTGTAGCCTTTATGTTCACAAAGCACAACAGTTAAAATCAGCAGTGTCCTTGTAGAAACTGTGCCATGTGATATAAAAATGTTTCCCAAGATTTAACACAGTCAAGTCATAGAATTTTGTCATTTAGCTTTGCTCAGTCAAAAATGAAAACACAGGCCTTCCAACAACTCTCATATTAACATCTTGTGTCTTTTAATAAATCCTCTATTTACTGTGTGTGTTTGTGAACTGATGCACATAAGAGAAGGCAAAGACAGAGTTCATGGTCCTCAGTCTCCTTTTCCAAATAAAGATTTCATAAAACGGAGGGACAACATGAACAAATTGATTCATCACAGTCAAATTCCTGCAAAGGAAATATAATTTCACTGAAGTTACAATAATTCCCTTTGAAGCCTCGAGGTTTGTCTCCATTGTGCTCTGTCTGACCCTGAGATTATGCTTGGACAATTTTGGCAGCCTGCAGCAGAGCCATCAGGCTGCAGCCTTCTCATCACAGAGTGGATTAGTGCTCATGTCTGAAGCCACTTAGTGGACATCAGACAGGGCTGCTGAGTGGCACATGCGCCACAATTCCCCTAAAGCTGTGCCATGCCACGCTGCAGGTATGTGGTGCAGACCGGCCAAACCCCATGTCAGGCATTCTCTGGATGCCTGCAAGTGTGCCAGACACCAGGGGACGAGGTCGAGAGATGAACGGAAAGAAGGCTCTGATGAATCAGAACGAATGAAAGGAAAAGAAGGGAAAGCAGATGAGAGTACATCTAATATAAGTATTATGATGTCACAACATTGGTGTCAGTATGTGACATCAGACTAAATTATTGTAAAAAACTTCTACTTCATGTGTTGATATTTCATTATTCCTTCAGAGACTTTCTGGACTCCACAGTGAGGTTGCTACAACCAATAGAGACTTGAGTTTAAACAAACGAGATGTCATGTGCTAATTAGTGAGCTCAACAGTGGCGGCTCTAGGAGTTTTCTAAATCGAGGGGCCATAAGGGGCCGCAATTTACACAGAACAGCCAAATATGTCCAACATCCATGTACAACTACTGCTGCTGCTACTACTTCAATTTAATGTAAATATATAAGAGTGTTAGCAAATGTCCTAAACCGAATGCCTGAACGTACACAAACCTGGTATCTTAATCAATCTTAACATTTCCAACTCAGTTAGAGCACAAATATATGAATATTAAAAGCAGGGATACATGTGCATTTCAAATAGAGGTCAGCATGAGGCTATATAATACTGTCTTGCACCAATAACTATAACTTCAATGAAAAACTGCTGCTGCCCTTGATTGCATTACATTGTTCAATAAAATCAACTGATTTTATTTTTCAATATCTGCTGTATGTCTGAATTGGAAGAACTGACACGGTGGTGCAGTGGCTAGAACTGTCGCAGTCCCAGTTCAAATCCCAGTTCGGTGGCGACCTGTCCAGGATGCACCCTGCCTCTCGGCCGATGTCAGCTGGGATTGGCTCCAACTCCCCCACGATCCTCAAAGAATAGGTGATATGGATAATTGACGGATGGATGAATCTATATTGACCTTCATTTCAAGTATATTTGTATAACACAAGACACTCTCTATCATGAGGTCATTTTCATACAATATTTTAGAGAGAAACCCAATGGTTCCTACAATAAGCCGCACTTGGCAACTGTTGAGAGAAAAAAACGGGAAGAAAACGCCAAACAGAACCGGAGGTCAACTTTCTCAACCATTTGGGGTGAGAGTAGAGAAGAGGGGGGAGAAAGGGGGGAGAGCGGAAAGAAGGACAGACCATGTAGTCGAACCACATCCTTGGGAGACATGTGTGGGCCCTCAATTCATCCTTTCACTTTATTCAGTTTCTGTATGTGGTACTATCCCACTGTTTTTCGCACAGATGTAACATTATAGTTTATAGTAATAAATGCAATGAAAAGACAATAGCAAAAATGTCCACATATAAAAGATCACAGAAAAGGTGTTGGCATCCTAAAGGGGCACAGAGCAGTATAGAGTTTAGCCAGCTGAGGCGGGCCAGTCACATGTTGGCCAACGTCCCAGTCAACATCATGAGGTTGTCTTTGGCTGTTCGTGGCTGGAAAAGACCAAAGTCAGTGCTGCTTCATGCAAAGTTCCAGCGGTGCCAAAGCCTATCCACCCTGCCCCTCAAGCCCTGCTGAGTGTGAAGTAATTCTTCATGCCAGTGAAACAAGACCGACTCTGTGTTTCACCACTGCATGCATGGAGAGGTTTTTCTTCAACACTGCAGTTTAGGTTTTTTTTTTCAGTTCAAAGAAGAACAGGTGGATGTTCTTCCTGAACATACAGCACATGTAAAAATACTCTTTTTGATATAAAGTAGATGAGAAGTTTTTTGTTTTGATTACAATCCTTGGCTTGTGTCTGACTATAGTCAAAGTCTGTCATGTTACTGGTTAATACAATGGATTAAAAAAACATACAGGCACACTGTGAAAGCTAACAGTGAAATGTAGACCATGGACACTTCACACCTACCTTAAGACTTTACAGTTCATTAGTACAGTTCAAGCAAATTAACAGATGTGAAAGGCGCCTTGGACCAGGGACAGGACCAATGGACCAACATTTTTGCTTGACCAAAAGGGGGGGGTCTCGGTCCTGATCAAATTAAACTAAGGTATGGTTGGTTTCAGAAGTGAACATTTTTGGGGGATAGTTCAGACTTTCAGACCAATATTATATGAAGGTGACCCATGGATTTTAACACATATACATACTAAGTTTAATATATTCATTTAGTTTTTATTATTCAAATTTAACAGTTTTATATTTATATATATATATGTTATTTGAATTTGATTTTAAATTATGATGTATTTTTTCATCTGTTGTCTATGATTTAGATTGTTTTCTTTATTTGTCCTTTGTAACAGGGGCTGTATAGAGTCATAGTCAATAAAATGCTCAAATGTGGAGAAATCACAGTATTTTTTTTCCATTTTGAAAACGTTTCATACTGACACACACCTCTCACAAATTCTGTCATGTGTATTAAGTCCATGTATTTTTTACAGTGCCGTCTCCTCAACATGTAATTCCACTCATAGTAACAAACATACAAACTTTAGAGTTTCTTTCTGCCAATACATTAGGACATTCATACAGAGTCAAACCACTGTAAACTCTTATCGATACATAGCGTACAAAGGACAAATCTTGACGGTATATTGACAAAGCCTGTACATTAACTATAAATGCTGACTAACATACTTCTCCACCCTCAGCACCAGACTCAGTGGCGACAGAATTGAGGCTTGAATCGAGAGAAGCTCTGCAATGTACAGTTTCGTCTCAGAGCTTGAAAACCTCAGGAAGAATCTGCTGTGGTTGTTGTCACAAGCTCTTTTTAAGGCCAGTTTACTGGATCATCAATCCGACAGATCACGGGAAACCAAATAGTCTGTGACGCCATCATTATTTTGTAGATTAATGCTGATGGAGATAGCAACTGTAAAAGAGAGGAATATAAATTCTTTGTAATGATATGAAAGCATGAATTCGAAGAGCTTCTCTGGTTATTCTTGGCCTTTGCTTCATTCATCAAACTAATCTAATAAGTGTGTTGATTTAAAAATCATTACTTTCAAGTATTTCTGTTTCTGAATATCAGTCCACAGCAGCATGAATAATTTCTATACCTTGTCCCTCATAATAAATATTAAGTATTTGTATTGGATTGCATTCAAACTGTTTTGCTTGAAATGGGTTATTTGAATGTACCACAGAGGTCAGAGGGCTGCAGGCAGTAACATTCATTAGACGGCTCAATTCATTTTAAATTTGTACTGATGGAAGGGTGGCTCCTTCTGATGGTCAAAAGCAGAGTAACTTAAAAAGTCTTATAACGAACTCTGGCCCCCTCTACTGGACATTACGAAGAACTGACCAATGTAACTATCAGTGGAGCTCTATATGTTACTACATTGATGGTTTCTAAATGGTGATGTGTAAAGAGACGATGCGTTAAGGTTAAATTTAACAACTAGGGTTGTTAACAGTTCTTACAATACATGACACAAAAGTGTGAGGCTGGAGCGGAGGTGGATTTATGATTGAAAAAGGGAAACACTAAAATCACGTACCACCATATGAGCAGATTATTGAATAAACAAAGTTCTGTCGATTAAATAATAATAAAAACATTAATGTGCTATAGTTTTTATCTAGTCTTTGAAAAGCACTGCAATACACTGCATATGGCAACTGACTGAAAGTACTACAGCCTAATGATGGACGATAAGTGGGGCAAATGACAAGAAGAAGTCACATGCATCCTGATTTCTAAATGGTAGACTCATGGGTTGTTACAACACTGACTGTCTTTTTTTTCTTCCCCTCACGGTGCATTTTGTGTCATTCCACTGAAACCACGTTAACTGGGCGCCCACCACTCGCCGCAGAACTAACTCATATCCATTCATAGACAGCTTGTCTCACTGTGGACTGGTGACTATCTTCCAGTTGCTTCCAGTGACTTGTATCTAATTCCAAGCTTTTTTGAATTGGAATTTTTTGAATTATTCTTTATTGAAAGTCTTTTTTGAATGATGTGGAGATGAAAAGAAGTACTAGATTTTTTTGTGTTATTACTCAGAAGAGATTGTGGTATTTTTTTCATTACTGTAACCTGATGAAGCTCTGACCACAGATTATACACATTTATACATATATGTGAACTACAAAGGTTCACTTATGATATTTTGCCACTGTAGGAACCACTGGAAAATCTCCACTGCATGTTTCCATGCTTTGAGGCTCTTCCTCATGTGCCCTTGATATTTGCACATTTTTTCATCAAAATGTTCATCCATACATTTCACCGGGTGACTCCTTCGCACACATTTCATGCCTGTTTGTTAAACAGCCACAGTATCCTCAGTCAGTGAGAATACTTGATTCACACATGATTATAATCAACGTCACTAAGTGGCATGTCCCACTGGGGTCAGGAGAAACACAGAGGTTGAGTCATAATGTTTCTTCAGATCGCTCACTGTTAATGGTTAAATGACCATGAGTAAAGAATTTGTGTCATAAATGTGACTGTAAGATTCAAGTTTGGAGCTTGAGACTGTGGTTTCTGTTGCTAATTGGGTTTTGGTGTACAGCATCACACTGTCAAAACCAACAACAGCTCAAAGGTCATATTTAAACAGTAGATTCATAACCAAGGATTTTTATCTTTCAGTTCAATTCATCAAATAGCCCTCAGTAGAGCACATGCCCCGGCCAAACAGTCCCCTTAAAATGTAATTATTGGTATGATATCCTCTTTTTTTTTTTTATCCATTGCCATGAATTATTTACTGGGAAAATGATGAAAGTGTTGAAAAAAAAAGTGCAGAAGAACCACAAGCTTTGAATTCACTGCAACAAAGGCAATACTGCATGACCACTAATTTCTTCACTGACCACATGTACCTATTACTGTAATGCACTGTTGCAGAGAGGATATGGCTAAAGAAGTCGAGATGAAGAAAAGGAAAACCACAGGGACACTTCTTGAGCACACTGCTGTATATAAAGGTTAACTTAGGGTTAATCTGCTACCGGCACAATGCATGCTTACAGAAGGTTCTGCTGTTTCACCCTCTGACATGTCTTAGACAAAATGATGAGATGGCCAAAACAAATTTTTACTCTGTGTCATACAGGCTTGAACTTTACTTCTGTTTACTCTGTAAGCACCAGGGAGTGAAATCATACAGGGCAAAAATGCCCCGGATAACTTAAAGGAATAGTTCACAGATAAAAACATTATAAATCATTATTTACTCACCATAATGTCTGGGCTCACACACCCTTTTATTTCCTGACTAGACCTCTTTCTTACCTTCTGTTAATTTATTTTGTCCTTTTGTTTTCTGTTTATGTTCTATATCTTCATCCTCAGTCTGGTTTTATATACTGTTCTTGTATTGACAACTGGACATCTGTATTAGCCAGTCTTCTATTCTAAATAAAGAAAGAAAAACATTCTTATGTGATATTCACAAATGTTTTTCAGGGTAAGTTTGATGAAGAATATATATTTAAATTTAATTTTGCACTGAAAAGGCTCTGCTCTCTACAGAACAGATCCAACTGCTCATGTAAAGAATATGAAAGATGGATTTCTAATGTCCTACTGAAAAACAACACAGATATGAGATAGAGATTTGTTTTGCTGCTTTAACTAACATGCAATTACCAATAAGTGTGTATGTTTGATTGCATGGTTATATTTGTATAAAGTATCCCATTTTTTGGATTATGGTCACATAAATCAACCAAAAAACCAAGCTTGCCTGTTAGCTGTTCATTAATAATGAAAGGACTTTTTTAAGCATTTGTTTCATAACTGTGAGAGCACTGATGATCACATGCGATACTGTGGTTTCTGTGGTTCATCTACTTTGTCACAGAGTTCAAATAAATTCTTTAGTGAGCTTTGTCAAGCAGTATCAAGCTGGAGTTGTGGGTGGGTCTTGGAATCCAGCTGTCCTAAATGAAGAAGGCTCCTTTGATGACATAGAAAACTCATCTGATGAATCGTCTGAAGAAGAAACTCAAACCCAGTCCAATAGACTGAGTCAAAGTGGGTCTTACTGGAACGAGCACCCCTCCACTGAATACTTAGAATATTAAATTACGAAATAAATTGATTTCAAAGATAAAGCAAAGAAATACTCAGCCATGCACGAAATAACATAGGAAATGAATACGGGTCATTGTTGACCCATGTTGTGCATTAGAAGGGATTTCCATAGCTTGTGTATCAAAGGGTTAAATGTGCTTACTCCTATACATGTGCCACATTAGGCCTCTGTTCAGCTGCGAGGGATTTCCTTACCTGAGAAACTTGTTTAGCAAAAGTCTTATTTCGGTCCCAAAAATGTACCACTACACGATATTTTTATGCCTCTGCGCTGGCGACAACCAGTGGCCGAAGGCATTATGTCTTCGGGTTGTCCGTCCCATTACCGTGAACGTGATATCGCAAGAACGTGAATTTCCTCAAATTTAGTACAAATATTCACTTGGACTCAAGGACGAACTGATTCGATTCAGTGGTTATAGTTCAAGGTCACGGTGGCTTCAGAAAAAATGTTTTTGACCTCTTGAATGTAATATCTCAACTTTGATCAGTTGTACTTTGACTCAAAGATTATCTGATTAGTTGTCAAATGTAAAGGTTACAGTGACCTTGTAGAAACTGCACTGGTTGGCGGAGGCCTACAACAGCAGTGTGGTGATTCTAGTTTCTACAGTGAATCTCTCGCTTATCCTATTTTACTTGCCTCTACCGTAGATGCGTTTTAACATAAAATAAACTTTTTAACTTACAAGTCATCAAATGAATCTATAATAAAAAGGGAGAGTGCTGTGTAGCTGGAGAGGGTTCCACAAGATGTCCTTGTAAAGTTGTTGATGAGCTGAGAGTGGTAGATATGCCAATGATTGTGGTGGCAAACAGACTGGAGCGGCAGGAGCCCCGGATGTAAGTCCTCATAAATTGCCGGCTGCTGAATCTGTCAATCGTGCGATCTGCACCGCAGATCAATTTTTTTCTTCGAGTGAACGCCTTGTGAAAGGGTGTTTTTGTAAAGAGATTACACAGTTCCACTTGAGGTCACCATATCTTTGCTGGTCAGCTCCCAGCAGAAGTAATTAAGTGAGAGGCGATTTACCTGTGAGGGTCGACCAATCACAGTAGACAAAAAAAAAACGTAAATTAATACCTATTTGCTGGAAATAAAAGTGGGAGTGTCTGGGGCGCAGAGAGCCTGTGGAAAATCCACAACAACCAATTAAAGAGCAGTCTCAGGTTCCGTGGTTGCCAAAAGTTTAAGGACCCACATTCACATCCATTTTGCCGCGCCCCACACCAGGAAGTATATGTATTTAGACAGAAATTAACCAAATACAATTTGAAAATAATTTCTATGGAAGGCTCTCAGGTGCTTACGGTCTACCAGGTGCATTGTACGAGTAAAGTATTATTATCAAATTAAAATATGTCTTACATATTTAAAAGGGTTTTGTCTCAGAGTGTTGGAGGGCACGGCACCCCACCCTGTATTAACAAGCCACCACTGGTAGGTGGATATGACACAAACAAAGGATTCTGCCAGGTGCTTCCTGTCCTTCCATAAAAAAGACAAAAAGCAACACTACGCAACTTTTTTACCTTAGAATAACCTTAGCAGCTTCAAAATTAGATTGATGGTACAGACACATGGAATATGGAGAATAGTGGCACTCCTCTCCTTGAATGCTTTTTCTTGCTTTATAAAGCTTTGGTTATCTCCGATGAGAAAAGCGTAACCAACTGATAGTTGCAGTTTAAATTGCCAGAATCAGGCCCAGCAACAGAACTAATGCTGAACTGTAGATCAGTTCAAACACTTAGAAGTCAGTAAAAATGTGGTTATCTTTGGTATTCAGCAAAGAATATGAAAAATTCCAAACAGAGTTTAGTGTATTTGTTAAAGTGGCATCTCCTCTGGTTCAGGAAGCCGGGGGGCATGGGTAATATCCACTGTTTCAGCTCATGAGTGGGTTAACGCAGTCAGAGATCCAGTCAACAGAATGTTTTTACCCTATTTGAGGAAACGTACTCAGCATATGTGGCATTTGGGCTCGAGTAGGATTTAAACCCCATAGACCAGGGGTATTCAACTAAAATGTAAAGAGGTCCAGTTAGAGAAAATTTCTTGAAGCAAAGGTCCGGAAGATCATAATGTTTAACTATTTAGTGTGATATATATATTTAAGTAGCCTAGTAGTTGTATCAACATCTGCATGTACTAAATACCTGACTGTCAAATCAAATGAATTCAGTACGATTCAAAAACTTTGACATAGAACGTAACAAAGAACTGAACATATATGTATGATTGCAGATATGTATAATGTTCTCTCATTAACTAAATAAAAGTAGGGCTGCATTTCAAAATAAGAGAAAATAATTAAAAAGTGAAAATTGTGCATGTTCAAATAAAGGGCTTAACTTCAGAAAAATTAAATATAGGGAGCAAAAGCTTGAATTTCCCTTTTTCTGTTTCACATCTTGACTCAAAAGTCTCAACCAATTTTACAGATAATAAATCTCAATACATCTCAACAATTGAACAGTTTTAGAATCACTTTCTTCCCCTCTTATATCCCACTCCCCCACTTTGTTCGTCTGTTTCTCTCCCTTTCTCCGTCTCACTCCTCTGTTTCTCTCCCTTTCTCCGTCTCACTCCTCTGTTTCTCTCCCTTTCTCCGTCTCACTCCTCTGTTTCTCTCCTTTTCTCCGTCTCACTCCTCTGTTTCTCTCCTTTCCGTCTCACTCCTCTGTTTCTCTCCCTTTCTCCGATTCATTTGAGGGTTAGGGTTAGAGTCCTTATCCATTTTTTTCCTTTTCTTCTTTTTTTTTGTGCATGTATTGTTGTTATTTCTATTCATTTTAATTCATGAGTGTGTATGCATGTGCTTGTATGTGTGTTTATACAATCTAATAATTTGTTTTTCATGCATTTTCTTTATTTCCTTTCTTCCCTTCCTTCTGATTAATTAATGTTGCCTGAGGGGAAATATGTTTGTGTCTAAGTCACTCTTTCAGTGTTTGTTGCAAAATACCTTAAAACATTGTCTTAATTTGTTTCCTATGATAACATTCTTCAGATCACAAGTCAATAAAAAATGTAATAGTTTTTCCTGTGTTTACTTGAGCCCAATACAAATTCAACAGCGTTAAAATGCTGTTCTTTCCTGATTCACATCATATTCAACAAGAACATTCATCAAAGTTTAATACAGTTTTTCTGTTGAATTTAATAAAGATGTACTTTCTGTTTCCAACAGATGAGTTCAGTTTCAGGCCGTGGTATGTTGCATGACTCAAAACCACATTCCTTCTTCAAAACTGTTTTTTAAACACAAGTAATGTAACCTTGTAGAAAAGAGGAAACTGATGTAACCATCATTAATTAAGCAATAACAAAGGCCATATTTGTCTGATAAATTTCCATTCATCTTAAGTGTTGAACTTTGCTGAAAAAGAGTATGAACTTCAACTCATCACTGTCACCAATTGCTGTAGTTTCTAAAGTAAAGATTTACAATAACATATTTTTCTATCATTTTAAAAAGTTGCAATGCTTCATTAGACCAAAATTATTAAAGTAGATATATTTGTATTTTTTCCCACTGTAGCATATTGTAGTAAATTATGGTTATTAATGTTACTGTTGATAATAGAAGTGAGTTGCACAAGATAGTTTGAACGAGCAGCTTGACATGATGTGATGGCGGATGTGGAGGAGCAACAGTGGCGTCCATCCGCTCCACACTAATATGCAAGTTCAACTTTAATTGCCTAAATGGCTGAGCCATAGAAGTAATAGTGCCTGAGAGGAGGAACAACTCTGTGCTTTGTCAGCGATTAAGGCCATTTGGCTTTGAGGAACCTCAATTATGAAACTCTGTTTGGAAAATAAACACATGCATGTTAGTACATTCACTGAAGCAATAAAGACCACAAAATAAGCAAGAGGTTTTCTTCTCCAGAAAATGTATAAAACCAAGAGCGGAAGGCAGATCAGAGGAGGGACCATGGCGATCAGTTTCCTACTCCTGCTGGTCTTTGTCCTAAATGGTGAGCTACACCTTCTTAATGATAAAATTCAAAATCAAACAAGCAGCAATTTTTTCTTTCTGGTTTCTGTATATGGTAAAAAAAATTGAAAAGCTACATATGAATTAAGTTGGATTATGATAATTGAATAATGATGCATTTTGTGTTTCAGGAGCTGATGGTTCTCATATTGTTGGCGGTAGAGATGCCGCCCCCCACTCACGCCCCTACATGGCTTCGCTGCAAGTCCGAGGTCGCCATAACTGTGGGGGAGCGCTGGTGAGAGAAGACTTTGTGCTCACGGCAGCTCATTGTAAGATTCGTGGGTAAGCTCAAAAACATACTTCTTACAACAACAACAACCATAACAAATACCTTCGGATTTTGAATCATTTTAAAGTGACGTATTTTCCACAACTTCATAATGACAATCTCTGTCTGAATTTGAGATTCTCTGAGGAAACAAAGAATCACAATCGGGCCGAGTATGTCTGCACATACAAGGATATTGACTCTGGTATTAAATTGCTCTCAGTGCACTTACTTAGAAATAGACATACAGCGAGGGACCAGGACACCAAAAAACTAGGTTAGGTTAAAGAATGGTACAAAAATATTTAGTTATCATTGTATTTATAATACAGTATTAAATTAATATATGATTATAGTGGTGGCAGGTTTGGACTAGTGGAATGAAATGAATAATAAATACTGTGTAAAGACGAAGACAGGGTATAGATATATACATTGTACTCTATACATTTTTAACAATAATGTACAGCGAGCAGGATATATACTGACAGTGATGATGACGTCATGCAAAAACTGTGCATATTCTGACTTGCACGGAAATTAGTCTGTTGTGGATTTCCTGTTGAACCACTGAACACAAAGAATAAGAATGACCTCATGACAAAAGCAATTAACAAAAGCAAATCAAATTTATCCAAACTAATATATTCGTACCAAAATTGTAAGTATTCTTTAAGTCGAGGGGAAGCGAAAATGCCGTCAGCTGAGAACAGAAAGACTCTTCCACAAACTCTCTGACAGACCACGTGTGTGTCACATGTTTGAGACAAGATTAGATAAAACACAGTAGACCGAGACCCCAATCTTTATCTCTGGTCTTCTAACCCAACGTTAGAATGTCTCAACATGTCCACTGAAGCGGAGTCCAAACATATCCTTTTTATGGAAGTAAAGGACAAGTTAAGGAATTTGAACCTTATATCTATATTTCATCACACATGACAAGGATTTGTCCTCAAGAACTTCTGAGAAAGGTTTAATTAATGATAAAATAACCATCTAAATCTCAAAGTTAATCTAGTTAGTCAGTGTTCATTCTCAGCATCACGCATCTGAACACAGACGTGGATAATGATTTCTGTGTATTTGCAGCCTTGACATCATATCTAATGTCTAGTCTTCATTAAATTGTGATTCCTAGAACATACACAGTTGTGCTCGGCGTTGATTCCCTGTCAGCTAACGAGAGTACAAAGCAGGAATTCAGAGCTGTCAGATCCATTCCCCATCCCGGGTATGAGAACCATGCAAATGACATCATGCTCCTGAAGGTGAGGACAGTTTCAACTGTTGTCTACAGCACTTTCACATTTTCAGTATTGTCTCTAGCTTGCACAAAATCCATAAAACCAGATGTATTTTCTGTATTTCTCAATCATCAATCCCCTCATCTCAGCTGAACGGCAGAGCACAACTGAGTGCAGCAGTGCAGCTGATCTCTCTGAAAACAGGCAGGGTGGCAACAGGAAGTCGCTGCCTCACAGCCGGCTGGGGGGACATAGGGGATGACGGAACCAAACCCAACACGCTTCAGGAAGTCAACGTAACCACGCTGTCACTGCAGACATGTCGTAGGAGATGGGGATCGGTTCCCATCACTAGATCAATGGTTTGCAGTGAAGGAGAGAGAGGTTTTCAAGGCCCCTGCAGGGTGAGAAAGTAAACGGGCTGGTCATTGATCAAGCATAACTGAACACAGGAAAAAAAAGTATTTTTAAACACACCTACTGTTAAGTGACATGTATGTTTTCTCTTCAAGGGGGATTCAGGTGGCCCTCTGGTGTGTGATGGAGCTGCAGCAGGCGTGGTCTCCTTCTCTGGCCAGCGATGCGGAAACCCCAAGACCCCTAATGTCTACACAAATGTATCGTGCTTCAGGGCCTGGATTAGGAAAGTGTTAAAAAGGAATTAGGCAAATCAGATTAACTGATAATTTGCCGGTGTGGATGATGGGGTTGTATTCTTCAAGACAAAGCAAACGTGTGGTGCTACGTTGTTTAATATCTGTGCAGTGCTGTGGTTTTGTTTTTCAGTTGGCACTTTTTGTTTTGAAATGGGTCACGCAAAATTCTTTACATCATACATTTTCAAAGTATACCAAACTGAACACGGAAATAAAGTTAGCATGAAAGTGTTGTGTAAATTACATTGCACACATTTCTGTATTGTTTTAAAAATGAATAAAGCCATGAAATCTGTTGTCAGCTCTGGAAAAATAATGTTTGATGGTTCAAAGTTTTGTTCAGTGTCGATAATGTCGATAATTTTATCGTTATCAGCTGGGACCAGGTATGACAGCCTATAAAACATCAGTAAATGCAGACGTTCACATTTACAAACGCTCATGAAAATGAACTGAAAATGCTTTTTTAAAGATGCACAAGCGTGGGTCTGAGTTTACATTTAATGATCAGTGCTTAGGTTCTGCAGCAGTATTTGTATCAGTTGATTCAAATGCTGTCAGTAGAGTGTGTATACCTCCACCAAGGCTCAACCGTCCCCTTATAAAACCACATTTAAGTTTGCTAGATCCAGATTTGTATTTGGATCTGCACCAAATCGTACACACTCGTAAATATCAGTCCCGAAACGTGACTGATTTTTCTCATCAGGATCCATAATAATTATCTCAAAAATCAACTATAATGTTGAAAAACACAACTTTATACAGAAATGAACTGGATCCACAGCCTGATGCAGATGAAAACATAAACTGTTTGGCAGAAGTAGCAATATTTTGTATTATGCACTAGCACCGGTGCTAGAGTCTTATCTATATATTCTACATGCTGAGATTGATTTATTTTAACATTTGTTTTATTAATTCCACCATTGGTTTAATTTATATGAATGTTGATTTTATATTTACTTATTTATTTTTTAAGGGCTCAGATTTTACTTCTGTGCTTCTTGCTCAAGGATGTATTTTTTGAATAGTGGTGGGATGTAACAAAAGTACATTTTCTTTATGTATCTCTGTTTAGTCGATTTATTTTCAGGTACCTTTCACATTTACTTTACTACATATATCAGCAAGTATCTGTACTTTCTACTTCCCTACATTTCAAAAAAACATTGCATTTAAGTTCAATTCATGTATTTCTTTTATATTTTGGAAAGTAATCAATAATAATAGTGGAATTAGTCCATTGATCCAATCAGAGCAGCAGCTCTCACCGAGGCCACCGCTGAGACACAGTCACTAAATAATATGACAATGTAAATATTCTCAGTAGAAACATCCGCAACATTCTTTGTTAATATGGCAGAGTCAGTACCATTCTTGTCTTAAACAGAATACCGTTATACAGTTAAAGATGTAATAGATTAATCTAGTAACCTATTCCCGAATTCAAGTAGACCATTGCATTCAGAATAGGCTACTCTCTACAAGTACTTTTACTACTTTAAGTATATTAAAACCAAGTAATTACTTACTTTTGGTCAAGTAGAAAATGTATTTTTGCTTTAACTTAGTAAGATTTTTGTCTGTTTATTTGTACTTTTGCTTGAGAAAGACGTTTAAGTACTTTCTCCACCCGTCTGTTTTCTTCTTGTCTGTGTTAGAAGTCTTCAAATGAATCTATAATAAAAAGGGAGAGTGCTGTGTAGCTGGAGAGGGTTCCACAAGATGTCCTATTAAAGTTGTTGATGAGCTGAGAGTGGTAGATATGCCAATGATTGTGGTGGCAAACAGACTGGAGCGGCAGGAGCCCCGGATGTAAGTCCTCATAAATTGCCGGCTGCTGAATCTGTCAATCGGGCGATCTGCACCGAGATCAATTTTTTTCTTCGAGTGAACGCCTTGTGAAAGGGTGTTTTTGTAAAGAGATTACACAGTTCCACTTGAGGTCACCATATCTTTGCTGGTCAGCTCCCAGCAGAAGTAATTAAGTGAGAGGCGATTTACCTGAGAGGGTCGACCAATCACAGTAGACAAAAAAAAACGTAAATTAATACCTATTTGCTGGAAATAAAAGTGGGAGTGTCTGGGGCGCAGAGAGCCTGTGGAAAATCCACAACAACCAATTAAAGAGCAGTCTCAGGTTCCGTGGTTGCCAAAAGTTTAAGGACCCACATTCACATCCATTTTGCCGCGCCCCACACCAGGAAGTATATGTATTTAGACAGAAATTAACCAAATACAATTTGAAAATAATTTCTATGGAAGGCTCTCAGGTGCTTACGGTCTACCAGGTGCATTGTACGAGTAAAGTATTATTATCAAATTAAAATATGTCTTACATATTTAAAAAGGGGTTTCGTCTCAGAGTGTTGGAGGGCACGGCACCCCCACCCTGTATTAACAAGCCACCACTGGTAGGTGGATATGACACAAACAAAGGATTCTGCCAGGTGCTTCCTGTCCTTCCATAAAAAAGACAAAAAGCAACACTACGCAACTTTTTTACCTTTGAATAACCTTAGCAACTTCAAAATTAGATTGATGGTACAGACACATGGAATATGGAGAATAGTGGCACTCCTCTCCTTGAATGCTTTTTCTTGCTTTATAAAGCTTTGGTTATCTCCGATGAGAAAAGCGTAACCAACTGATAGTTGCAGTTTAAATTGCCAGAATCAGGCCCAGCAACAGAACTAATGCTGAACTGTAGATCAGTTCAAACACTTAGAAGTCAGTAAAAATGTGGTTATCTTTGGTATTCAGCAAAGAATATGAAAAATTCCAAACAGAGTTTAGTGTATTTGTTAAAGTGGCATCTCCTCTGGTTCAGGAAGCCGGGGGGCATGGGTAATATCCACTGTTTCAGCTCATGAGTGGGTTAACGCAGTCAGAGATCCAGTCAACAGAATGTTTTTACCCTATTTGAGGAAACGTACTCAGCATATGTGGCATTTGGGCTCGAGTAGGATTTAAACCCCATAGACCAGGGGTATTCAACTAAAATGTAAAGAGGTCCAGTTAGAGAAAATGTCTTGAAGCAAAGGTCCGGAAGATCATAATGTTTAACTATTTAGTGTGATATATATATTTAAGTAGCCTAGTAGTTGTATCAACATCTGCATGTACTAAATACCTGACTGTCAAATCAAATGAATTCAGTACGATTCAAAAACTTTGACATAGAACGTAACAAAGAACTGAACATATATGTATGATTGCAGATATGTATAATGTTCTCTCATTAACTAAATAAAAGTAGGGCTGCATTTCAAAATAAGAGAAAATAATTAAAATGTGAAAATTGTGCATGTTCAAATAAAGGGCTTAACTTCAGAAAAATTAAATATAGGGAGCAAAAGCTTGAATTTCCCTTTTTCTGTTTCACATCTTGACTCAAAAGTCTCAACCAATTTTACAGATAATAAATCTCAATACATCTCAACAATTGAACAGTTTTAGAATCACTTTCTTCCCCTCTTATATCCCACTCCCCCACTTTGTTCGTCTGTTTCTCTCCCTTTCTCCGTCTCACTCCTCTGTTTCTCTCCCTTTCTCCGTCTCACTCCTCTGTTTCTCTCCTTTTCTCCGTCTCACTCCTCTGTTTCTCTCCTTTTCTCCATCTCACTCCTCTGTTTCTCTCCCTTTCTCCGATTCATTTGAGGGTTAGGGTTAGAGTCCTTATCCATTTTTTTCCTTTTCTTCTTTTTTTTTTGTGCATGTATTGTTGTTATTTCTATTCATTTTAATTCATGAGTGTGTATGCATGTGCTTGTATGTGTGTTTATACAATCAAATAATTGGTTTTTCATGCATTTTCTTTATTTCCTTTCTTCCCTTCCTTCTGATTAATTAATGTTGCCTGAGGGGAAATATGTTTGTGTCTAAGTCACTCTTTCAGTGTTTGTTGCAAAATACCTTAAAACATTGTCTTAATTTGTTTCCTATGATAACATTCTTCAGATCACAAGTCAATAAAAAATGTAATAGTTTTTCCTGTGTTTACTTGAGCCCAATACAAATTCAACAGCGTTAAAATGCTGTTCTTTCCTGATTCACATCATATTCAACAAGAACATTCATCAAAGTTTACTACAGTTTTTCTGTTGAATTTAATAAAGATGTACTTTCTGTTTCCAACAGATGAGTTCAGTTTCAGGCCGTGGTATGTTGCATGACTCAAAACCACATTCCTTCTTCAAAACTGTTTTTTAAACACAAGTAATGTAACCTTGTAGAAAAGAGGAAACTGATGTAACCGTCATTAATTAAGCAATAACAAAGGCCATATTTGTCTGATAAATTTCCATTCATCTTAAGTGTTGAACTTTGCTGAAAAAGAGTATGAACTTCAACTCATCACTGTCACCAATTGCTGTAGTTTCTAAAGTAAAGATTTACAATAACATATTTTTCTATCATTTTAAAAAGTTGCAATGCTTCATTAGACCAAAATTATTAAAGTAGATATATTTGTATTTTTTCCCACTGTAGCATATTGTAGTAAATTATGGTTATTAATGTTACTGTTGATAATAGAAGTGAGTTGCACAAGATAGTTTGAACGAGCAGCTTGACATGATGTGATGGCGGATGTGGAGGAGCAACAGTGGCGTCCATCCGCTCCACACTAATATGCAAGTTCAACTTTAATTGCCTAAATGGCTGAGCCATAGAAGTAATAGTGCCTGAGAGGAGGAACAACTCTGTGCTTGTTCAGGCGATTAAGGCCATTTGGCTTTGAGGAACCTCAATTATGAAACTCTGTTTGGAAAATAAACACATGCATGTTAGCACATTCACTGAAGCAATAAAGACCACAAAATATGCAAGAGGTTTTCTTCTCCAGAAAATGTATAAAACCAAGAGCGGAAGGCAGATCAGAGGAGGGACCATGGCGATCAGTTTCCTACTCCTGCTGGTCTTTGTCCTAAATGGTGAGCTACACCTTCTTAATGATAAAATTCAAAATCAAACAAGCAGCAATTTTTTCTTTCTGGTTTCTGTATATGAAAAAAAAAAATGAAAAGCTACATATGATTTAAGTTGGATTATGATAATTGAATAATGATGCATTTTGTGTTTCAGGAGCTGATGGTTCTCATATTGTTGGCGGTAGAGATGCCGCCCCCCACTCACGCCCCTACATGGCTTCGCTGCAAGTCCGAGGTCGCCATAACTGTGGGGGAGCGCTGGTGAGACAAGACTTTGTGCTCACGGCAGCTCATTGTAAGATTCGTGGGTAAGCTCAAAAGCGTACTTCTTACAACAACAACAACAACCATAACAGATACCTTCGGATTTTGAATCATTTTAAAGTGACGTATTTTCCACAACTTCATAATGACAATCTCTGTCTGAATTTGAGATTCTCTGAGGAAACAAAGAATCACAATCGGGCCGAGTATGTCTGCACATACAAGGATATTGACTCTGGTATTAAATTGCTCTGAGTGCACTTACTTAGAAATAGACATACAGCGAGGGACCAGGACACCAAAAAACTTGGTTAGGTTAAAGAATGGTACAAAAATATTTAGATATAATTATACTCTATTTAGTTATCATTGTATTTATAATACAGTATTAAATTAATATATGATTATAGTGGTGGCTGGTTTGGACTAGTGGAATGAAATGAATAATAAATACTGTATAAAGACAAAGACAGGGTATAGATATATACATTGTACTCTATACATTTTTAACAATAATGTACAGCGAGCAGGATATATACTGACAGTGATGATGACGTCATGCAAAAACTGTGCATATTCTGACTTGCACGGAAATTAGTCTGTTGTGGATTTCCTTTTGAAGCACCGAACACAAAGAGTAAGAATGACCTCATAAACTGCTGGTTTGACAATTAACAAAAGCAAATCAAATTTATCCAAACTAATATATTCGTACCAAAATTGTAAGTATTCTTTAAGTCGAGGGGAAGCGAAAATGCCGTCAGCTGAGAACAGAAAGACTCTTCCACAAACTCTCTGACAGACCACATGTGTGTCACATGTTTGAGACAAGATTAGATAAAACACAGTAGACCGAGACCCCAATCTTTATCTCTGGTCTTCTAACCCAACGTTAGAATGTCTCAACATGTCCACTGAAGCGGAGTCCAAACATATCCTTTTTATGGAAGTAAAGGACAAGTTAAGGAATTTGAACCTTATATCTATATTTCATCACACATGACAAGGATTTGTCCTCAAGAACTTCTGAGAAAGGTTTAATTAATGATAAAATAACCATCTAAATCTCAAAGTTAATCTAGTTAGTCAGTGTTCATTCTCAGCATCACGCATCTGAACACAGACGTGGATAATGATTTCTGTGTATTTGCAGCCTTGACATCATATCTAATGTCTAGTCTTCATTAAATTGTGATTCCTAGAACATACACAGTTGTGCTCGGCGTTGATTCCCTGTCAGCTAACGAGAGTACAAAGCAGGAATTCAGAGCTGTCAGATCCTTTCCCCATCCCGGGTATGAGAACCATGCAAATGACATCATGCTCCTGAAGGTGAGGACAGTTTCAACTGTTGTCTACAGCACTTTCACATTTTCAGTATTGTCTCTAGCTTGCACAAAAACCATAAAACCAGATGTATTTTCTGTATTTCTCAATCATCAATCCCCTCATCTCAGCTGAACGGCAGGGCACAACTGAGTGCAGCAGTGCAGCTGATCTCTCTGAAAACAGGCAGGGTGAAAAAAGGAAGTCGCTGCCTCACAGCCGGCTGGGGGTACATAGCGGATGACGGAACCGAACCCAACACGCTTCAGGAAGTCAACGTAACCACGCTGTCACGGTGGACATGTCGTAGGAGATGGGGATCGGTTCCCATCACTAGATCAATGGTTTGCAGTGAAGGAGAGAGAGGTTTTCAAGGCTTCTGCACGGTGAGAATAATAAACGGGCTGGACATTGATCAAGCAAAACTGCACAAAGGAAAAAAAAGTATTTTTAAACACACCTACTGTTAAGTGACATGTATCTTTTCTCTTCAAGGGGGATTCAGGTGGCCCTCTGGTGTGTGATGGAGCTGCAGCAGGCGTGGTCTCCTTCTCTGGTAAGCAATGCGGAAACCCCAAGACCCCTGATGTCTACACAAGTGTATCCTGCTTCAGGGCCTGGATTAGGAAAGTGTTAAAAAGGAATTAGGCAAATCAGATTAACTGATAATTTGCCGGTGTGGATGATGGGGTTGTATTCTTCAAGACAAAGCAAACGTGTGGTGCTACGTTGTTTAATATCTGTGCAGTGCTGTGGTTTTGTTTTTCAGTTGGCACTTTTTGTTTTGAAATGGGTCACGCAAAATTCTTTACATCATACATTTTCAAAGTATACCAAACTGAACACGGAAATAAAGTTAGCATGAAAGTGTTGTGTAAATTACATTGCACACATTTCTGTATTGTTTTAAAAATGAATAAAGCCATGAAATCTGTTGTCAGCTCTGTAAAAATAATGTTTGATGGTTCAAAGTTTTGTTCAGTGTCGATAATGTCGATAATTTTATCGTTATCAGCTGGGACCAGGTATGACAGCCTATAAAACATCAGTAAATGCAGACGTTCACATTTACAAACGCTCATGAAAATGAACTGAAAATGCTTTTTTAAAGATGCACAAGCGTGGGTCTGAGTTTACATTTAATGATCAGTGCTTAGGTTCTGCAGCAGTATTTGTATCAGTTGATTCAAATGCTGTCAGTAGAGTGTGTATACCTCCACCAAGGCTCAACCGTCCCTTTATAAAACCACATTTAAGTTCGCTAGATCCAGATTTGTATTTGGATCTGCACCAAATCGTACACACTCGTAAATATCAGTCCCGAAACGTGACTGATTTTTCTCATCAGGATCCATAATAATTATCTCAGAAATCAACTATAATGTTGAAAAACACAACTTTATACAGAAATGAACTGGATCCACAGCCTGATGCAGATGAAAACATAAACTGTTTGGCAGAAGTAGCAATATTTTGTATTATGCACTAGCACCGGTGCTAGAGTCTTATCTATATATTCTACATGCTGAGATTGATTTATTTTAACATTTGTTTTATTAATTCCACCATTGGTTTAATTTATATGAATGTTGATTTTATATTTACTTATTTATTTTTTAAGGGCTCAGATTTTACTTCTGTGCTTCTTGCTCAAGGATGTATTTTTTGAATAGTGGTGGGATGTAACAAAAGTACATTTTCTTTATGTATCTGTGTTTAGTCGATTTATTTTCAGGTACCTTTCACATTTACTTTACTACATATATCAGCAAGTATCTGTACTTTCTACTTCCCTACATTTCAAAAAAACATTGCATTTAAGTTCAATTCATGTATTTCTTTTATATTTTGGAAAGTAATCAATAATAATAGTGGAATTAGTCCATTGATCCAATCAGAGCAGCAGCTCTCACCGAGGCCACCGCTGAGACACAGTCACTAAATAATATGACAATGTAAATATTCTCAGTAGAAACATCTGCAACATTCTTTGTTAATATGACAGAGTCAGTACCATTCTTGTCTTAAACAGAATACCGTTATACAGTTAAAGATGTAATAGATTAATCTAGTAACCTATTCCCGAATTCAAGTAGACCATTGCATTCGGAATAGGCTACTCTCTACAAGTACTTTTACTACTTTAAGTATTTTAAAACCAAGTACTTACTTACTTTTGGTCAAGTAGAAAATGTATTTTTGCTTTAACTTAGTAAGATTTTTGTCTGTTTATTTGTACTTTTGCTTGAGAAAGACGTTTAAGTACTTTCTCCACCCGTCTGTTTTCTTCTTGTCTGTGTTAGAAGTCTTCAAATGAATCTATAATAAAAAGGGAGAGTGCTGTGTAGCTGGAGAGGGTTCCACAGGATGTCCTATTAAAGTTGTTGATGAGCTGAGAGTGGTAGATATGCCAATGATTGTGGTGGCAAACAGACTGGAGCGGCAGGAGCCCCGGATGTAAGTCCTCATAAATTGCCGGCTGCTGAATCTGTCAATCGTGCGATCTGCACCGAGATCAATTTTTTTCTTCGAGTGAACGCCTTGTGAAAGGGTGTTTTTGTAAAGAGATTACACAGTTCCACTTGAGGTCACCATATCTTTGCTGGTCAGCTCCCAGCAGAAGTAATTAAGTGAGAGGCGATTTACCTGTGAGGGTCGACCAATCACAGTAGACAAAAAAACGTAAATTAATACCTATTTGCTGGAAATAAAAGTGGGAGTGTCTGGGGCGCAGAGAGCCTCTGGAAAATCCACAACAACCAATTAAAGAGCAGTCTCAGGTTCCGTGGTTGCCAAAAGTTTAAGGACCCACATTCACATCCATTTTGCCGCGCCCCACACCAGGAAGTATATGTATTTAGACAGAAAGTAAACAAATACAATTTGAAAATAATTTCTATGGAAGGCTCTCAGGTGCTTACGGTCTACCAGGTGCAATGTACAAGTAAAGTATTATTATCTAATTAAAATATGTGTTACAAATTTAAAAAGGGGTTTCGTCTCAGAATGTTGGAGCAACAGAACTAATGCTGAACTGTAGATCAGTTCAAACACTTAGAAGTCAGTAAAAATGTGGTTATCTTTGGTATTCAGCAAAGAATATGAAAAATTCCAAACAGAGTTTGGTGTATTTGTTAAAGTGGCATCTCCTCTGGTTCAGGAAGCCGGGGGGCATGGGTAATATCCACTGTTTCAGCTCATGAGTGGGTTAACGCAGTCAGAGATCCAGTCAACAGAATGTTTTTACCCTATTTGAGGAAACGTACTCAGCATATGTGGCTGCAGAGGGCGCTGCTGCTAAGTAAAAGTAACATGGTGTTGCTTTAAGATACATGTATCTCCTCTCCACAAATGTTGTGATGAGTCTTTAACTGAAAATGTAAAATAAAGAAACATGGTGAATGGTCTGTATTGTTATAGCCCTTTTCTAGTTTTGATGACCACTCAAAGCGCTTCACTGTACAGGTAATTGCCATTCATCCATTCAGACACATTCATACAGTGCATCTATGATCAAGATTTTTCTATGAGGGGTAATTCAGGGTTCAGCATCTTGCCCAAGGTCACTTCATCATGCAGATGGGGGAGACATTGATTAAACTGCCGACCTACTGGTTAGAGGACAACCGCTCTACCCCCTCGGCCACAGTTGTGTGTGTTTCACATGTTTTATGATCTTTATCTTCTTTACAAGAACATACAGGAAAGTCACACAAGTTCCCAGAGTGAGTTAAATACTCTATTTTTAGCAAATTATTTAATGTTCTTATTATATATTATATTTTTATCAACACTGAAAGGAGAAGACATATGAGGTCTGGCCTAAAACTTAAATGACTCATTCTGTAGCACATCTGATACAGAGATATGGATAAGTTGAGGCAATAATGAATTGCTGCACAATGAATCATTTGTAGAAGGATAACAGACCTATTGTTTGGATTTTTGTTTGGCGCCCTCTAATGATCAAATAATGGTTGGCTGTGATTCATCTACTGCAGTTTGCTACAGAACTCTAATGCATGTTTCAGTGGACTCTCCAGAGTTCATTTACAAAAAAGAGTCTTGATTTTGCATTTGATTTTTTTCATCAAGAATTATTCCTCTGAGAAATTTACAAAAAAGTTGAGAAAGGCTGAATATTGCAATGTTAAAGAAAGTGATCAAATAAATTCATGGAATGGGGAGGGGCTTAATGGAGATACAGATGAAAATATGACCTCATTGGTGGAGGTAAAAAGGCAAACTTCAGCCACTGGGTGTGTGTGTTCTGTTCTATCCCCAGCAAATTGGGTGTTTGGGTGTAAAAATCAGCTCAAATATCTCGAGACAAATGTTTTAGTTGTGCTTTTATGGGAGAGTAAAAAATGAAGTGTGATATGATGATATGATATTGAAGGAGACAAAGACATTTGGGCTCGAGTAGGATTTAAACCCCATAGACCAGGGGTATTCAACTAAAATGTAAAGAGGTCCAGTTAGAGAAAATGTCTTGAAGCAAAGGTCCGGAAGATCATAATGTTTAACTATTTAGTGTGATATATATATTTAAGTAGCCTAGTAGTTGTATCAACATCTGCATGTACTAAATACCTGACTGTCAAATCAAATTAATTCAGTACGATTCAAAAACTTTGACATAGAACGTAACATAGAACTGAACATATATGTATGATTGCAGATATGTATAATGTTCTCTCATTAACTAAATAAAAGTAGGGCTGCATTTCAAAATAAGAGAAAATAAATAAAATGTGAAAATTGTGTATGTTCAAATAAAGGGCTTAACTTCAGAAAAATAAAATAAAGGGAGCAAAAGCTTGAATTTCCCTTTTTCTGTTTCACATCTTGACTCAAAAGTCTCAACCAATTTTACAGATAATAAATCTCAACACATCTCAACAATTGAACAGTTTTAGAATCACTTTCTTCCCCTCTTATATCCCACTCCCCCACTTTGTTCGTCTGTTTCTCTCCCTTTCTCCGTCTCACTCCTCTGTTTCTCTCCCTTTCTCCGTCTCACTCCTCTGTTTCTCTCCCTTTCTCTGTCTCACTCCTCTGTTTCTCTCCCTTTCTGTCTCACTCCTCTGTTTCTCTCCTTTTCTCCATCTCACTCATCTGTTTCTCTCCTTTTCTGTCTCACTCCTCTGTTTCTCTCCTTTTCTCCATCTCACTCCTCTGTTTCTCTCCCTTTCTCTGTCTCATTCCTCTGTTTCTCTCCCTTTCTGTCTCACTCCTCTGTTTCTCTCCTTTTCTCCATCTCACTCCTCTGTTTCTCTCCCTTTCTCCGTCTCACTCATCTGTTTCTCAACTTTCTCCGGCTCACTCTGTTTCTCTCCTTTTCTCCATCTCACTCCTCTGTTTCTCCCCTTTCTCCGTCTCCCTCCTCTGTTTCTCAACTTTCTCCGCCCACTCCTCTGTTTCTCTCCTTTCTCCGTCTCACTCATCTGTTTCTCAACTTTCTCCGGCTCACTCCTCTGTTTCTCTCCTTTTCTCCGTCTCACTCATCTGTTTCTCAACTTTCTCCGGCTCACTCCTCTGTTTCTCTCCTTTTCCGGCTCACTCATCTGTTTCTCAACTTTCTCCGGCTCACTCCTCTGTTTCTCTCCTTTCTCCGTCTCACTCATCTGTTTCCTTTCTCCGGCTCACTCCTCTGTTTCTCTCCTTTTCTCCGTCTCACTCATCTGTTTCTCAACTTTCTCCGGCTCACTCCTCTGTTTCTCTCCCTTTCTCCGGCTCACTCCTCTGTTTCTCTCCCTTTCTCCGTCTCACTCCTCTGTTTCTCAACTTTCTCCGGCTCACTCCTCTGTTTCTCTCCCTTTCTCCGTCTCACTCCTCTGTTTCTCAACTTTCTCCGGCTCACTCCTCTGTTTCTCTCCCTTTCTCCGTCTCACTCCTCTGTTTCTCTCCCTTTCTCCGTCTCACTCCTCTGTTTCTCTCCCTTTCTCCGTCTCACTCATCTGTTTCTCTCTCTCTGGCTCACTCCTCTGTTTCTCTCCTTTTCTCCGTCTCACTCCTCTGTTTCTCAACTTTCTCCGTCTCACTCCTCTGTTTCTCAACTTTCTCCGTCTCACTCCTCTGTATCTCTCCCTTTGTTTTCTCTACCTGTATCGTTATCTTTCTTTTTCTTTCTACCGTCTTCTCATGTGTAACTTGCCTCTAACTCTCTCATCTGTCTGCACTGTAGAGTCGCAATGTTTACCGCCGGGAATGCACAGACTTGATTGGCTGAGTAGTATCACGTGGGATGGCTTAACTCGCATGCAATTGGTCTGTGCGTTTCCTCATCCGCTAAACCACTACCGTAAAGACTATAAAAGCTGCGCCGGTTACAAATAGAAGCGCCCCGTCCGATTTTAAATCATAACCTTCTGTTTTGGCTGTTGTTAGGATTTTAATAATATAATTAAACACTATAGCCCCGAAAAGGATCGATTTTACGCGCACCATGTTTGTACCTTAACAGAAAGAATTAATGTGTGTGTGTCTGTGAAGATGGCAATGAAACTGAACTCTAAACAAATGCAGTATGTTAGACAGGGGTGGGGCAGGGGCAGTTTGGGCTGAAAATGTGGGAGAATGTGTGGCCTTCACATAGTGACTGATAGTAGCCGTTGCTGGCTGGTTTTAATCTTGAAGTTGGTTGTTGTGTGTGTGTGTGTGTGTGTGTGCGTCACATCACAGTTCAGTCTTGCACCTGTCTGATAATGCCTGTTTGAGAAGACTGTACATCTGTGGCATACAATACACTGTACTTTAACTTGTTCTCATACCTACCTTACTATATTACAGCCTAAACTCCATTAGCTTTATACAAACATCACACATACATGAATGCACTGTATTCTAAAGAAACTGTGACATACCCTGAGAAAGAATTCAAGCAGCTGCCACTAGGGTCTGGAGGACAGATAGGAAAGGCGTTGTTTTGTCTAGAAAATGTGCATGCCATACTGAAGACTCACAAGGCTTCAGCCGGATAAAGGCTTGTTTTAAAACACCAAACCAAACACTGTCAGAATGTGAAGATTTGCCCAGCTACTATCAAAGGAGGGACGAAACTGGGAGCGGCTCCTCATCATTGGCGGATTCCAGTGCCTAGAGGCTGGGACCAGCCTCTAGGCACTAGCCACGGTGACTCCCCCTCGTTATTGACCAATGAAGTTCTACCTACTATTATAAATATTGCACCCGCCGTCCGTTCGGGGCGACTCTAGACTTCCCCGGCGGTATTAGACGGCCTGGGGCTGTACGTTGAGTGCCCATAGCTATGTTGTAGCTTTTCATTGCTTCTAAATAAATACTTTTTGAACCAAGACCGACTCTTCTCTCTACCTAAGGATAAAAGAACACGACACAGTAGGTCCAGGTCCGTACGGGACGGCTTCTGGGTCCGGACCCGGACCGCGGTCCGCCTGTTAGTGACCTCTGCCATAGACTATAGACTATCATATGATACCTGCATAAATATCAATCAAAATTCCTTCTCATTGTCTAGAATGTTTGCAAACTAACTAATCATTTTTACATTCATTTGAGGGTTAGGGTTAGAGTCCTTATCCATTTTTTTCCTTTTCTTCTTTTTTTTTTGTGCATGTATTGTTGTTATTTCTATTCATTTTAATTCATGAGTGTGTATGCATGTGCTTGTATGTGTGTTTATACAATCTAATAATTTGTTTTTCATGCATTTTCTTTATTTCCTTTCTTCCCTTCCTTCTGATTAATTAATGTTGCCTGAGGGGAAATATGTTTGTGTCTAAGTCACTCTTTCAGTGTTTGTTGCAAAATACCTTAAAACATTGTCTTAATTTGTTTCCTATGATAACATTCTTCAGATCACAAGTCAATAAAAAATGTAATAGTTTTTCCTGTGTTTACTTGAGCCCAATACAAATTCAACAGCGTTAAAATGCTGTTCTTTCCTGATTCACGTCATATTCAACAAGAACATTCATCAAAGTTTACTACAGTTTTTCTGGTGAATTTAATAAAGATGTACTTTCTGTTCCCAACAGATGAGTTCAGTTTCAGGCTGTGGTATGTTGCATGACTCAAAACCACATTCCTTCTTCAAAACTGTTTTTTAACCACAAGTAATGTAACCTTGTAGAAAAGAGGAAACTGATGTAACCGTCATTAATGAAGCAATAACAAAGGCCACATTTATCTGATAAATTTCCATTCATCTTAAGTGTTGAACTTTGCTGAAAAAGAGTATGAACTTCAACTCATCACTGTCACCAATTGCTGTAGTTTCTAAAGTAAAGATTTACAATAATATATTTTTCTATCATTTTAAAAAGTTGCAATGCTTCATTAGTCCAAAATTATTAAAGTAGATATATTTGTATTTTTTCCCGCTGTAGCATATTGTAGTAAATGATGGTTATTAATGTTACTGTTGATAATAGAAGTGAGTTGCACAAGATAGTTTGAACGAGCAGCTTGACATGATGTGATGGCGGATGTGGAGGAGCAACAGTGGCGTCCATCCGCTCCACACTAATATGCAAGTTCAACTTTAATTGCCTAAATGGCTGAGCCATAGAAGTAATAGTGCCTGAGAGGAGGAACAACTCTGTGCTTTGTCAGGCGATTAAGGCCATTTGGCTTTGAGGAACCTCAATTATGAAACTCTGTTTGGAAAATAAACACATGTCTTTTGTCACAGCTTCACAAAAAGCATGTTAGCACATTCACTGAAGCAATAAAGACCACAAAATAAGCAAGAGGTTTTCTTCTCCAGAAAATGTATAAAACCAAGAGCGGAAGGCAGATCAGAGGAGGGACCATGGCGATCAGTTTCCTACTCCTGCTGGTCTTTGTCCTAAATGGTGAGCTACACCTTCTTAATGATAAAATCCTGAATCAAACAAGCAGCAATTTTTTCTTTCTGGTTTCTGTATATGGTAAAAAAAATTGAAAAGCTACATATGAATTAAGTTGGATTATGATAATTGAATAATGATGCATTTTGTGTTTCAGGAGCTGATGGTTCTCATATTGTTGGCGGTAGAGATGCCGCCCCCCACTCACGCCCCTACATGGCTTCGCTGCAACTCCGAGGTCGCCATAACTGTGGGGGAGCGCTGGTGAGAGAAGACTTTGTGCTCACGGCAGCTCATTGTAAGATTGATGAGTAAGCTCAAAAACGTACTTCTTACAACAACAACAACCATAACAAATACCTTCGGATTTTGAATCATTTTAAAGTGACGTATTTTCCACAACTTCATAATGACAATCTCTGTCTGAATTTGAGATTCTCTGAGGAAACAAAGAATCACAATCGGGCCGAGTATGTCTGCACATACAAGGATATTGACTCTGGTATTAAATTGCTCTCAGTGCACTTACTTAGAAATAGACATACAGCGAGGGACCAGGACACCAAAAAACTTGGTTAGGTTAAAGAATGGTACAAAAATATTTAGTTATCATTGTATTTATAATACAGTATTAAATTAATATATGATTATAGTGGTGGCAGGTTTGGACTAGTGGAATGAAATGAATAATAAATACTGTGTAAAGACGAAGACAGGGTATAGATATATACATTGTACTCTATACATTTTTAACAATAATGTACAGCTAGCAGGATATATACTGACAGTGATGATGACGTCATGCAAAAACTGTGCATATTCTGACTTGCACTGAAATTAGTCTGTTGTGGATTTCCTGTTGAACCACTGAACACAAAGAATAAGAATGACCTCATAACAAAAGCAATTAACAAAAGCAAATCAAATTTATCCAAACTAATATATTCGTACCAAAATTGTAAGTATTCTTTAAGTCGAGGGGAAGCGAAAATGCCGTCAGCTGAGAACAGAAAGACTCTTCCACAAACTCTCTGACAGACCACGTGTGTCACATGTTTGAGACAAGATTAGATAAAACACAGTAGACCGAGACCCCAATCTTTATCTCTGGTCTTCTAACCCAACGTTAGAATGTCTCAACATGTCCACTGAAGCGGAGTCCAAACATATCCTTTTTATGGAAGTAAAGGACAAGTTAACGAATTTGAACCTTATATCTATATTTCATCACACATGACAAGGATTTGTCCTCAAGAACTTCTGAGAAAGGTTTAATTAATGATAAAATAACCATCTAAATCTCAAAGTTAATCTAGTTAGTCAGTGTTCATTCTCAGCATCACACATCTGAACACAGACGTGGATAATGATTTCTGTGTATTTGCAGCCTTGACATCATATCTAATGTCTAGTCTTCATTAAATTGTGATTCCTAGAACATACACAGTTGTGCTCGGCGTTGATTCCCTGTCAGCTAACGAGAGTACAAAGCAGGAATTCAGAGCTGTCAGATCCATTCCCCATCCCGGGTATGAGAACCATGCAAATGACATCATGCTCCTGAAGGTGAGGACAGTTTCAACTGTTGTCTACAGCACTTTCACATTTTCATTATTGTCTCTAGCTTGCACAAAATCCATAAAACCAGATGTATTTTCTGTATTTCTCAATCATCAATCCCCTCATCTCAGCTGAACGGCAGAGCACAACTGACTGCAGCAGTGCAGCTGATCTCTCTGAAAACAAGCAGGGTGGCAACAGGAAGTCGCTGCCTCACAGCCGGCTGGGGGTACATAGCGGATGACGGAACCAAACCCAACACGCTTCAGGAAGTCAACGTAACCACGCTGTCATGGCGGACATGTCGTAGGAGATGGGGATCGGTTCCCATCACTAGATCAATGGTTTGCAGTGAAGGAGAGAGAGGTTTTCAAGGCCCCTGCAGGGTGAGAAAGTAAACGGGCTGGTCATTGATCAAGCAAAACTGAACACAGGAAAAAAAAGTATTTTTAAACACACCTACTGTTAAGTGACATGTATGTTTTCTCTTCAAGGGGGATTCAGGTGGCCCTCTGGTGTGTGATGGAGCTGCAGCAGGCGTGGTCTCCTTCTCTGGCCAGCGATGCGGAAACCCCAAGACCCCTGATGTCTACACAAATGTATCCTGCTTCAGGGCCTGGATTAGGAAAGTGTTAAAAAGGAATTAGGCAAATCAGATTAACTGATAATTTGCCGGTGTGGATGATGGGGTTGTATTCTTCAAGACAAAGCAAACGTGTGGTGCTACGTTGTTTAATATCTGTGCAGTGCTGTGGTTTTGTTTTTCAGTTGGCACTTTTTGTTTTGAAATGGGTCACGCAAAATTCTTTACATCATACATTTTCAAAGTATACCAAACTGAATACGGAAATAAAGTTAGCATGAAAGTGTTGTGTAAATTACATTGCACACATTTCTGTATTGTTTTAAAAATGAATAAAGCCATGAAATCTGTTGTCAGCTCTGGAAAAATAATGTTTGATGGGTCAAAGTTTTGTTCAGTGTCGATAATGTCGATAATTTTATCGTTATCAGCTGGGACCAGGTATGACAGCCTATAAAACATCAGTAAATGCAGACGTTCACATTTACAAACGCTCATGAAAATGAACTGAAAATGCTTTTTTAAAGATGCACAAGCGTGGGTCTGAGTTTACATTTAATGATCAGTGCTTAGGTTCTGCAGCAGTATTTGTATCAGTTGATTCAAATGCTGTCAGTAGAGTGTGTATACCTCCACCAAGGCTCAACCGTCCCCTTATAAAACCACATTTAAGTTCGCTAGATCCAGATTTGTATTTGGATCTGCACCAAATCGTACACACTCGTAAATATCAGTCCTGAAACGTGACTGATTTTTCTCATTGGTTATCTCCGATGAGAAAAGCGTAACCAACTGATAGTTGCAGTTTAAATTGCCAGAATCAGGCCCAGCAACAGAACTAATGCTGAACTGTAGATCAGTTCAAACACTTAGAAGTCAGTAAAAATGTGGTTATCTTTGGTATTCAGCAAAGAATATGAAAAATTCCAAACAGAGTTTGGTGTATTTGTTAAAGTGGCATCTCCTCTGGTTCAGGAAGCCGGGGGGCATGGGTAATATCCACTGTTTCAGCTCATGAGTGGGTTAACGCAGTCAGAGATCCAGTCAACAGAATGTTTTTACCCTATTTGAGGAAACATACTCAGCATATGTGGCTGCAGAGGGCGCTGCTGCTAAGTAAAAGTAACATGGTGTTGCTTTAAGATACATGTATCTCCTCTCCACACATGTTGTGATGAGTCTTTAACTGAAAATGTAAAATAAAGAAACATGGTGAATGGTCTGTATTGATATAGTGCTTTTCTAGTTTTGATGACCACTCAAAGCCCTTCACTGTACAGGTAATTGCCATTCATCCATTCTGACACATTCATACAGTGCATCTATGATCATGGTTTTTCTATGAGGGGTAATTCAGGGTTCAGCATCTTACTCAACGTCACTTCATCATGCAGATGGGGGAGACATTGATTAAACTGCCGACCTACTGGTTAGAGGACAGCCGCTCTACCCCCTCGGCCACAGTTGTGTGTGTTTCACATGTTTTATGATCTTTATCTTCTTTACAAGAACATACAGGAAAGTCACACAAGTTCCCAGAGTGAGTTAAATACTCTATTTTTAGCAAATTATGTAATTGTCTTATTATATATTATATTTTTATCAACACTGAAAGGAGAAGAGGTCAGGCCTAAAACTTAAATGATTCATTCTGTTGCACATCTGATACAGAGATATGGATAAGTTGAGGCAATAATGAATTACTGCACAATGAATCATTTGTAGAGGAATTACAGACCTATTGTTTGGATTTTTGTTTGGCGCCCTCTAATGATCAAATAATGGTTGGCTGTGATTCATCTACTGCAGTTTGCTACAGAACTCTAATGCATGTTTCAGTGGACTCTCCAGAGTTCATTTACCAAAAAAAATCTTGATTTTGCATTTGATTTTTTTCATCAAGAATTATTCCTCTGAGAAATTTACAAAAAAGTTGAGAAAGGCTGAATATTGCAATGTTAAAGAAAGTGATCAAATAAAATCCATGGAATGGGGAGGGGATTAATGGAGATACAGATGAAAATATGACCTCATTGGTGGAGGTAAAAAGGCAAACTGCAGCCACTGGGTGTGTGTGTTCTGTTCTATCCCCAGCAAATTGGGTGTTTGGGTGTAAAAATCTGCTCAAATATCTCGAGACAAATGTTTTAGTTGTGCTTTTATGGGAGAGTAAAAAATGAAGTGTGATATGATGATATGATACTGAAGGAGACAAAGACATTTGGGCTTGAGTAGGATTTAAACCCCATAGACTATAGACTATCATATAATACCTGCATAAATATCAATCAAAATTCCTTCTCATTGTCTATAATGTTTGCACACTAACTAATCATTGTTACATTCATTTGAGCTCCGAGTCCTTATCCATTTTTTTCATTTTCTTTCTTGCATTTATTTGTTGTTTATTTTTGCATGTATTGTTATTATTTCTATTCATTTTAATTCATGAGTGTGTATGCATGTGCTTGTATGTGTGTTTATACAATTTAATAATTTAGTTTTTATGCATTTTCTTTATTTCCTTTCTTCCGTTCCTTCTGATTAATTAATGTTTCCTGAGGGGGAAATATGTTTGTGTCTAAGTCACTCTTTCAGTGTTTGTTGCAAAATACCTTAAAACATTGTCTTAATTTGTTTCCTATGATAACATTCTTCATATCACAATTAAAAAAAGAATTTAATAGTTTTTCCTGTGTTTACTTGAGCCCAATACAAATTCAACAGCGTTAAAATGCTGTTATTTCCTGACTCACGTCATATTCAACAAGAACATTCATCAAAGTTTACTACAGTTTTTCTGGTGAATTTAATAAAGATGTACTTTCTGTTCCCAACAGATGAGTTCAGTTTCAGGCTGTGGTATGTTGCATGACTCAAAACCACATTCCTTCTTCAAAACTGTTTTTTAACCACAAGTAATGTAACCTTGTAGAAAAGAGGAAACTGATATAACTGTCATTAATTAAGCAATAACAAAGGCCACATTTATCTGATAAATTTCCATTCATCTTAAGTGTTGAACTTTGCTGAAAAAGAGTATGAACTTCAACTCATCACTGTCACCAATTGCTGTAGTTTCTGCAGTTTTCTTCATTAGTCCAAAATTATTACAGTAGATGTATTTGTATTTGTTCCCGCTGTAGCATATTGTAGTAAATTATGGTTATTAATGTTACTGTTGATAATAGAAGTGAGTTGCACAAGATAGTTTGAACGAGTGTGTGAAGAATCAAAGGAAAAGCTGGATCTACTGCATTTAAATGAGGTTTTATAGAGAAGTAGTCTTTTTTCAGACACATGGTAACAAGTAGAGCAAACCAGTAACTGCCACTAATGTGTAGCTGAGATACAAAATGTGACGTTGGCTTCAAGACTTGTTTCAATTTAAAGGGACTGTTGGGCCTTGGTGGTGTTATGGATTCTACTGCGTGCAAATCTGGTTTATATTTTATTAGCAACTGTTTTGACACATATTTACTTTAAATTCTACAGTCAATTCTTGAAAGTGTAGACATGATTCTGGGGGACACATATAGCAAACGTGAATGAGAATCATGAGCCACTAAAGCTGTTGAAGCATTAACCACAACTGTCCTGTGCATCAATTATGAAACTCTGTTTGGAAAATAAACACATGTCTTTTGTCACAGCTTCACAAAAAGCATGTTAGCACATTCACTGAAGCAATAAAGACCACAAAATAAGCAAGAGGTTTTCTTCTCCAGAAAATGTATAAAACCAAGAGCGGAAGGCAGATCAGAGCAGGGACCATGGCGATCAGTTTCCTACTCCTGCTGGTCTTTGTCCTAAATGGTGAGCTACACCTTCTTAATGATAAAATCCTGAATCAAACAAGCAGCAATTTTTTTCTTTCTGGTTTCTGTATATGAAAAAAAAAAATTTAAAGCTACATATGATTTAAGTTGGATTATGATAATTGAATAATGATGCATTTTGTGTTTCAGGAGCTGATGGTTCTCATATTGTTGGCGGTAGAGATGCCGCCCCCCACTCACGCCCCTACATGGCTTCGCTGCAACTCCGAGGTCGCCATAACTGTGGGGGAGCGCTGGTGAGAGAAGACTTTGTGCTCACGGCAGCTCATTGTAAGATTCGTGGGTAAGCTCAAAAACATACTTCTTACAACAACAACAACCATAACAAATACCTTCGGATTTTGAATCATTTTAAAGTGACGTATTTTCCACAACTTCATAATGACAATCTCTGTCTGAATTTGAGATTCTCGGAGGAAACAAAGAATCACAATCGGGCAGAATTGTCTGCACATACAAGGATATTGACTCTGGTATTAAATTGCTCTCAGTGCACTTACTTAGAAATAGACATACAGCGAGGGACCAGGACACCAAAAAACTAGGTTAGGTTAAAGAATGGTACAAAAATATTTAGTTATCATTGTATTTATAATACAGTATTAAATTAATATATGATTATAGTGGTGGCTGGTTTGGACTAGTGGAATGAAATGAATAATAAATACTGTATAAAGACAAAGACAGGGTATAGATATATACATTGTACTCTATACATTTTTAACAATTATTTACAGCGAGCAGGATATATACTGACAGTGATGATGACGTCATGCAAAAACTGTGCATATTCTGACTTGCACTGAAATTAGTCTGTTGTGGATTTCCTTTTGAAGCACTGAACACAAAGAATAAGAATGACCTCATAAACTGCTGGTTTGACAATTAACAAAAGCAAATAAAATGTATCCAAACAAATATATTCGTACCACAATTTTAAGTATTCTTGAAGTCGAGGGGAAGCGAAAATGCCGTCAGCTGAGAACAGAAAGACTCTTCCACAAACTCTCTGACAGACCACGTGTGTCACATGTTTGAGACAAGATTAGATAAAACACAGTAGACCGAGACCCCAATCTTTATCTCTGGTCTTCTAACCCAACGTTAGAATGTCTCAACATGTCCACTGAAGCGGAGTCCAAACATATCCTTTTTATGGAAGTAAAGGACAAGTTAAGGAATTTGAACCTTATATCTATATTTCATCACACATGACAAGGATTTGTCCTCAAGAACTTCTGAGAAAGGTTTAATTAATGATAAAATAACCATCTAAGTCTCAAAGTTAATCTAGTTAGTCAGTGTTCATTCTCAGCATCACGCATCTGAACACAGACGTGGATAATGATTTCTGTGTATTTGCAGCCTTGACATCATATCTAATGTCTGGTCTTCATTAAATTGTGATTCCTAGAACATACACAGTCGTGCTCGGCGTTGATTCCCTGTCAGCTAACGAGAGTACAAAGCAGGAATTCAGAGCTGTCAGATCCATTCCCCATCCCGGGTATGATAACCATGCAAATGACATCATGCTCCTGAAGGTGAGGACAGTTTCAATTGTTGTCTACAGCACTTTCACATTTTCAGTATTGTCTCTAGCTTGCACAAAAACCATAAAACCAGATGTATTTTCTGTATTTCTCAATCATCAATCCCCTCATCTCAGCTGAACAGCAGAGCACAACTGAGTGCAGCAGTGCAGCTGATCTCTCTGAAAACAGGCAGGGTGGCAACAGGAAGTCGCTGCCTCACAGCCGGCTGGGGGGACATAGGGGATGACAGAACCGAACCCAACACGCTTCAGGAAGTCAACGTAACCACGCTGTCACGGCGGACATGTCGTAGGAGATGGGGATCGGTTCCCGTCACTAGATCAATGGTTTGCGGTGTAGGAGCGAGAGTTTTTCAAGGCTTCTGCTCGGTGAGAAGAATAAACGGGCTGGACATTGATCAAGCATAACTGAACACAGGAAAAAAAAGTATTTTTAAACACACCTACTGTTAAGTGACATGTATGTTTTCTCTTCAAGGGGGATTCAGGTGGCCCTCTGGTGTGTGATGGAGCTGCAGCAGGCGTGGTCTCCTTCTCTGGCCAGCGATGCGGAAACCCCAAGACCCCTGATGTCTACACAAGTGTATCCTCCTTCGGGGACTGGATTAGGGAAGTGTTAAAAAAGAATTAGGCAAATCAGATTTACTGATAATTTGCCGGTGTGGATGATGGGGTTGTATTCTTCAAGACAAAGCAAACATGTGGTGCTACGTTGTTTAATATCTGTGCAGTGCTGTGGTTTTGTTTTTCAGTTGGCACTTTTTGTTTTGAAATGGGTCACGCAAAATTCTTTACATCATACATTTTCAAAGTATACCAAACTGAACACGGAAATAAAGTTAGCATGAAAGTGTTGTGTAAATTACATTGCACACATTTCTGTATTGTTTTGAAAATGTGAAATATGTATTAACATGATGAATAAAGCCATGACATCTGTTGTCAGCTCTGGAAAAATAATGTTTGATGGGTCAAAGTTTTGTTCAGTGTAGATAATGTCGATAATTTTATCGTTATCAGCTGGGACCAGGTATGACAGCCTATAAAACATCAGTAAATGCAGACGTTCACATTTACAAACGCTCATGAAAATGAACTAAAAATGCTTTTTTAAAGATGCACAAGCGTGGGTCTGAGTTTACATTTCATGATCAGTGCTTAGGTTCTGCAGCAGTATTTGTATCAGTTGATTCAAATGCTGTCATTAGGGTTAGGGCATCTAAATGTTAAAAACTAACAAACAAATTAGAGACTGTTGAAAAACACAACTTTATTCAAAAATTAACTGGATCATCAGCTTGATGCAGATGAAAACATAAACTGTTTGGCAGAAGTAGCAATATTTTGTATTATGCACTAGCACCGGTGCTAGAGTCGTATCTATATATTCTACATGATGAGATTGATTTATTTTAACATTTGTTTTATTAATTCCACCATTGGTTTAATTTATATGAATGTTGATTTTATATTTACTTATTTATTTTTTAAGGGCTCAGATTTTACTTCTGTGCTTCTTTCTCAAGAATGTATTTTGAATAGTGGTGGGATGTAACAAAAGTACATTTTCTTTATGTATCTGTGTTTAGTCGATTTATTTTCAGGTACCTTTCACATTTACTTTACTAAATATATCAGCAAGTATCTGTACTTTCTACTTCCCTACATTTCAAAAAAACATTGCATTTAAGCCTGTTGTTGTTCCTGGGTCGGATTGACCCAGAGTGTGTGTGTGTGTGTGTGTGTGTGTGTGTGTGTGTGTGTGTGTGTGTGTGTGTGTGTGTGTGTGTGTGTGTGTGTGTGCGTGTGTGTGTGGCGATCATCCGCAAGCCCTGGCCGGCCAGGGTTAGGGTGACCCACGGATTGTCATGATCCAATTCTCCTGGGGTCATTTAGACCCACAGCTGATTCCAATTGCTTTCTCCGTCTGCTGCGGCACGCCCATGCGACGTCCCGCGCCCGTGACCTAGCCTCGACGTTCCGCCTGTTCGTCACGCCGACGGTAGAGAACATCATCCTGGAGATGACGAATCGGGAGGGTCGTCGAAAATACGGCGACGACTGGAAAGGGATGTACGAGACCAAACTCCGCGCCTACGTAGGGCTGCTGATCTTAGCGGGCGTGTACAGGTCCCGGGGCGAGGCTGCCGCCAGCCTGTGGGACGCCGAGAGTGGCCGGGCGATATTTCGTGCCACGATGCCGCTCAAAGTCTTTCACACGTACTCCAGACTGCTGCGCTTCGACGACTGCGAGACGAGACGCGCCACGGACAAATTGGCGGCCGTGCGAGAGGTCTGGGACGCGTGGGTGGCACGGCTGCCGCGCCTCTACAACCCGGGGCCCGAAGTGACCGTGGACGAGCAACTGGTTCCGTTCAGAGGTTATTCTTTTTTTCGGTTTTTTTGATATTATTATTATGTTATGTTATTGTGTTATGTAGCTATAGCTAGCTAGCAGCTGCTAGTCCTCGTCCTCATCCTCATCTCCTCTCCTCTCATCTCTTCTCCTCCTCTTCTTCTCCCCAGGCCGGTGTCCTTTCCGACAGTACATGCCCAGCAAGCCGGCGAAATACGGGATCAAGTCGTGGGTGGCATGTGATGCATAATCCAGCTACGCTTGGAAGATGCAAGTCTACACCGGAAAGCCGAGCGGCGGACGCCCAGAGAGGAACCAGGGGTTGCGGTCGCAACGTCACGTGCGACAATTACTTCACCTCCTACGAACTCGCGCGGTAGCTCCTGGAGAGGAAGATCACCGTGGTCGGCACGGTTCGGAAGAACAAGCCCGAGCTCCCGACCGGGCTGCTCGCGGTCAAGGGAAGAGAGGTGTTCTACTCCAGGTTCGCATTCAGCCCACCGCCACTCTGGTGTCCTACATCCCAAAGAAAAACAAGAACGTGGTGCTCCTGAGCACGCGGCACGCAGAGGCCGACGTCAGCGTCCGCGAGGATGGGAAACCGGTCATCGTCCTGGACTACAAACGCAACAAAGGAGGCGTGGACAACCTAGACAAGGTGATCGGAACGTACAGCTGCAGGAGGATGACTGCGCGCTGGCCCCTGGTCGTCTTCCACAACATCCTCAACGTCTCTTCGTACAACGCCTTCGTGATATGGAGAGAGAGATCAACCCCGACTGGATGCCGGGCAAGCGGAACAAGCGGAGGGTGTTCCTCGAGCAGCTGGGAAAGGCTCTCGTGACTCCGTTCATCGCATGAAGGGAGCGCATCCCCCGCACGGAAGCGTCCGCCGTGGTTGTGAAGGCTGTGAAAGCCGCCGCTGCCACCGCCGCGCGTAGAGCTCTTGACCACGACGACGACGACGCTCGACGCTCGACCCGAGCGTCCGGCCTCCTCCCTAGCCCTAGTCGCCGCCGCAGCAGCCCCGCTCGGGGCGAGTAAGAGGAAGAGGTGTCAGATATGCCCCAGGAAAAAGGAATGTAAAACTGTGTGCTGCGGGTGTAACAAATACATCTGCAAGGGCTGCTCACTTGTCTATTGCCCTACGTGTGCGTGCTAATATGTGGTGGGCTATGTGAGGGGGCCAACAGCCGGGGGAAGCAGGGCCAACAGCCAGGGGAAGCAGGGACAACAGCCAGGGGAAGCAGGGACAACACAAGGGTTAAGTTCAATTAATGTATTTCTTTTATATTTTGGAAAGTAATCAATAATAATAGTGGAATTAGTCCATTGATCCAATCAGAGCAGCAGCTCTCACCGAGGCCATCACTGAGACTCAGTCATTAAATAACATGACAATGTAAATATTCTCAGTAGAAACATCCGCAACATTCTTTGTTAATATGACAGAGTCAGTACCATTCTTGTCTTAAACAGAATACCGGTATACAGTTAAAGATGTAATAGATTAATCTAGTAGCCTATTCCCGAATTCAAAAGGTCTACTAAGTAGACCATTGCCTTCGGGAATAGGCTACTCTCTACAAGTACTTTTAAAGGGGACATTGTATGCCCATTTTACCACAAGTTGATATGGTTCCTTGGGGTCTTAATGAAATGTCTGTAACATACTTTGGTCAAAATACCACAAGGATCATATAAAACAGCACCCTTTTTACCCTGTATAAAACAGCCCTCCACAGAGTGACCTGTTTTGAGTGCCTGTTCCTTTAAATGCTAATGAGCCAGCTCCCCCCTCCCCCCTCTCCCCCCATGATTTTAAACGATATAAATTACATATTTTATATGATATAAATTATCAAATATGCATCCCATACTTTGTATTCCCCTTCTGTTGTCCTGGAGTTTTAATTTCCCCAATCACATAATTAAATGCCCCCCTCTGCCCATCCACTACAAGCACACAAGCAGACAGACAGAGAGAGAAAGAGAGGGGTGGGGGGCTATGAAGACCATCATTTACCCCCGAACCCCGACATTCAACGGGTACAACAACAAGCGGAGAAAGCAGAATCGCGGGCTGACCTTATATATACAGTCTATGGGGCTGACCAGCGCGGAGAAATGCTCGTCCCGTGTGAACAGCCAAGACCATGTAGGGAGACTTCCAGTGCCTTGTTACGACACAAAACCCAGGAAGCTCAATCGAGTCGCTCAAGCATGACGTTTCTGACTTAGAGGAACCATAACAAAACGCGCGAGTGTTTTTTTCCCAGAGTTTTTGGGTTGGTAGACATGCCAGATACCCACATTAACGTGTAGAAGCACTAACAAAGTGGAATTTGCATGCTATGTCCCCTTTAATACTTTAAGTATATTAAAACCAAATACTTACTTACTTTTGGTCAAGTAGAAAACGTATTTTTGCTTTAACTTAGTAAGATTTTTGTCTGTTTATTTGTACTTTTGCTTGAGAAAGACTGTTTTCTTCTTGTCTGTGTTACAAGTCTTCAAATGAATCTATAATAAAAAGGGAGAGTGCTGTGTAGCTGGAGAGGGTTCCACAAGATGTCCTAGTAAAGTTGTTGATGAGCTGAGAGTGGTAGATATGCCAATGATTGTGGTGGCAAACAGACTGGAGCGGCAGGAGCCCCGGATGTAAGTCCTCATAAATTGCCGGCTGCTGAATCTGTCAATCGGGCGATCTGCACCAAGTTCAATTTTTTTCTTCGAGTGAACGCCTTGTGAAAGGGTGTTTTTGTAAAGAGATTACACAGTTCCACTTGAGGTCACCATATCTTTGCTGGTCAGCTCCCAGCAGAAGTAATTAAGTGAGAGGCGATTTACCTGTGAGGGTCGACCAATCACAGTAGACAAAAAAACGTAAATTAATACCCATTTGCTGGAAATAAAAGTGGGAGTGTCTGGGGTGCAGAGAGCCTCTGGAAAATCCACAACAACCAATTAAAGAGCAGTCTCAGGTTCCGTGGTTGCCAAAAGTTTAAGGACCCACATTCACATCCATTTTGCCGCGCCCCACACCAGGAAGTATATGTATTTTAACAGAAATTGAAAATAATTTCTATGGAAGGCTCTCAGGTGCTTACGGTCTACCAGGTGCATTGCACGAGTAAAGTATTATTATCTAATTAAAATATGTGTTACATATTTAAAAAGGGGTTTTGTCTCAGAGTGTTGGAGGGCACGGCACCCCCACCCTGTATTAACAAGCCACCACTGGTAGGTGGATATGACACAAACAAAGGTTTCTGCCAGGTGCTTCCTGTCCTTCCATAAAAAAGACAAAAAGCAACACTACGCAATTTTTTTTACCTTAGAATAACCTTAGCAGCTTCAAAATTAGATTGATGGTACAGACACATGGAATATGGAGAATAGTGGCACTCCTCTCCTTGAATGTCTTTTTTTGCTCTATAAAGCTTTGGTTATCTCCGATGACAAAAGCGTAACCAACTGATAGTTAGGCCCCGAGCACCTCCGGTGGGAGGCCCTATTGTATTTCGATGGATTTGTATTTCCCTTTTGGGGCTTTTTCAGGGCCTAGCCATGCTCAAATTCTCACCAAAGTTTGCAGGAAATTCAAAACCTAGAGGTGCATTGTGAAAAACACAACAGGAAGTCCGCCATTTTGGATTTAGTGGACATTTTGGCCATTTTCCACATTTTTACTTTGACGAACTTGTCCCAGGGCTTTCATTAGATCAACTTCATATTGAGATGAATTTCATCTCAACAAGATGGAGATAAAAACTACCTCGAATTTAGATTTTTCGTCACACGCTGTGACCGTGGCGTGGCGTCAAAGTTTGATTACACGCCATCAAAACACGAGGTTCTGTATCTCGGACATACATGGTCCAATCGAGACCAAACTAGACATGTAAGACAAGATTCCCGGCCTGATGACATCTACACAGAAATCATGACTTAAGATTCCAGCGCCCCCTGGTGGCAACAGGAAATGTCTTGGTTTTTGCATGTCTTACACGTGGATGTATTCCTCCTCATCCACTGACCGCAACCATGTCAAACTGTGTCAAAAGGGTGTCAAGACATTGATAATGAAGGCATAAGATTACTGTGAGTATTTGTCAAACGCCATATTAGTGGCTTGGCGTTAAAGTTCATCAACTCGCCGTGACACACGAAATTGCTGTAACTTCAGTGTTCAAGGTTCAGTCTCCCTCAAACTACATTCGTGTAACAACAGCCCCGACCTGCAGACACTCATATGGTTTTAAGGAATGGGCGTGGCAAAATAACTGAATAGCGCCCCCTAAAGTCTAGCCCCGGCACCACGATTGGCCGACATGCACAAAAATCGGTAAGGCCATGTGTCTTTTCATAACAAACAAAAAGGTCTCTTGGGTAGATATGCTAGACAAAACAGGAAGCCCGCCATTTTGGCTTTAGTGGCCATTTTGACCATTTTAGACATTTTTACTTTGACATACTCCTTTTAGGGCTTTCATCAGATCAACTTCAAATTCGATTAGTGTCCTCTCAACAAGATGGAGATATAAACTCCCTCGGTATATATGATTTCATCACACGGTGTGACCGTGGCGTGACGTAGAATTCTGATGATTCGCCAAAAAAGAGGGATTTATTATAACTCCTGAACAGCTCCATATATTAATATTAGTGCAGAATCATAGCGCCACCTACTGATCAGTGTGAAAATTAAGTTGTTGTAACATTGTCCAATTGACTTAAAATTGCTCACGCTACATCAGAGCCCCTACTTGAACGGATCTATTAGTCTGTATGTAATAATAGTGATGGAGCCACCTACTGGCAACAGGAAGTAAGCTTTGTTTTACAACTATCATTAGATTTACTTAAAATTTCCCCCCAGTGATCTGCAATTGATAGCGTGGACCGTAATGCGCAATTAGCAGGCAAGGATCGACGTCGCGTGACAGACGCAGGAAGTGAAGCGTTTATCCTTCCCGCAGTGCGCGAAACGCATGCAACGCGGAGCAGTGTGCCCGGTCGCCGATCGCTCTCTCCACCAACAGCAACAGGTCCCGAGTTGCGTGTGCTCGGGCCCGTTCAGTGCTACAACACAGCCCTAGTTGCAGTTTAAATTGCCAGAATCAGGCCCAGCAACAGAACTAATGCTGAACTGTAGATCAGTTCAAACACTTAAAAGTCAGTGAAAATGTGGTTAGCTTTGGTAGCAAAGAATATGAAAAATTCCAAACAGAGTTTGGTGTATTTGTTAAAGTGGCATCTCCTCTGGTTCAGGAAGCCGGGGTAATATCCACTGTTTCAGCTCATGAGTGGGTTCACGCAGTCAGAGATCCAGTCAACAGAATATTTTTTCCCTATTTGAGGAAACGTACTCAGCATATGTGGCTGCAGAGGGCGCTGCTGCTAAGTAAAAGTAACATGGTGTTGCTTTAAGATACATGTATCTCCTCTCCACATATGTTGGGATGAGTCTTTAGCTGAAAATGTAAAATAAAGAAACATGGTGAATGGTCTGTATTGTTATAGCGCTTTTCTAGTTTTGATGACCACTCAAAGCGCTTCACTGTACAGGTAATTGCCATTCATCCATTCAGGGAGGGTTCAGCATCTTGCCCAAGGTCACTTCATCATGCAGATGGGGGAGACATTGATTAAACTGCCGACCTACTGGTTAGAGGACAACCGCTCTACCCCCTCGGCCACAGTTGTGTGTGTTTCACATGTTTTATGATCTTTATCTTCTTTACAAGAACATACAGGAAAGTCACACAAGTTCCCAGAGTGAGTTAAATACTCTATTTTTAGCAAATTATTTAATGTTCTTATTATATATTATATTTTTATCAACACTGAAAGGAGAAGACATATGAGGTCAGGCCTAAAACTTAAATGACTCATTCTGTAGCACATCTGATACAGAGATATGGATAAGTTGAGGCAATAATGAATTACTGCACAATGAATCATTTGTAGAGGAATAACAGACCTATTGTTTGGATTTTTGTTTGGCGCCCTGTAATGATGAAATAATGGTTGGCTGTGTTTCATCTACTGCAGTTTGCTACAGAACTCGAATGCATGTTTCAGTGGACTCTCCAGAGTTCATTTACAAAAAAGTCTTGATTTTGCATTTGATTTTTTTCATCAAGAATTATTCCTCTGAGAAATTTACAAAAAAGTTGAGAAAGGCTGAATATTGCAATGTTAAAGAAAGTGATCAAATAAATTCATGGATGGGGAGGGGCTTAATGGAGATACAGATGAAAATATGACCTCATTGGTGGAGGTAAAAAGGCAAACTTCAGCCACTGGGTGTGTGTGTTCTGTTCTATCCCCAGCAAATTGGGTGTTTGGGTGTAAAAATCAGCTCAAATATCTCGAGACAAATGTTTTAGTTGTGCTTTTATGGGAGAGTAAAAAATGAAGTGTGATATGATGATATGATACTGAAGGAGACAAAGACATTTGGGCCCGAGTAGGATTTAAACCCCATAGACCAGGGGTCGGCAACCTTTTTGACAATAAGTGCCAATGTAAAATGTTCTTGTGAATTAGTGTGCCATATCAACATTTTTTTATATTAAGTTTTATTATTGAACCACATTAATATTTCCAACAGACATGTCATTTTATTCCATCCATATTGGCTATATATAGAACAACACTTTAAAGAAACACGTTTATCTCATTATGATTGCAATAATAAGTTTGTCATTAACCCGCACCAACCACACTCATGTTCAGAATTGCAAAAGCTTGCTTCAAAGACTTTGAGAGAGTTGGCTTCTCATACCTGGACACTGCACGTTTGATCGATTCTCCCTTGTCTGCCTGATCTTTGAAACTTCTTTCGTGTCATGTTTCAAAGTGGCGCTTAACACTAGACGTTCGGCACACAACATTTTCAAAACATAACGTGCACACAGCACGGCCCTTATGAAAAACAAAGCCATAGTCTTCTGCCCATGAGGGCTGAAATGCCCATACCTCCGGTTTTTTAGACAGCGGGTTGCCATCGTCAACACACATGAACGGCTGCACTTCGCAGAGATTCATGTGGGGAAATGCGAGCAGCGCCGGCTGCGAGGCTTCTTATTATTATTATTTAATGGCGATTGGCATCCAGCCTATGGTGCATTACTGGCACCTAGTGTCTGGGAGGTGTTAACATCACTCAAGCTAAATAATTGAGGCTGCGTGACGGCAAAACCTTTGAACATTTCTTTAATAAGTGTGACAATGATTATGGCGCCGTGTGCCATCATTGGAACGCGTGCCTTAGGTTGCTGACCCCTGCCATAGACTATAGACTATCATATGATACCTGCATAAATATCAATCAAAATTCCTTCTCATTCCATGTCTAGAATGTTTGCAAACTAACTAATCATTGTTACATTCATTTGAGAAATGCTGTTATTTCCTGACTCACGTCATATTCAACAAGAACATTCATCAAAGTTTAATACAGTTTTTCAGGTGAATTTAATAAAGATGTACTTTCTGTTCCCAACAGATGAGTTCAGTTTCAGGCTGTGGTATGTTGCATGACTCAAAACCACATTCCTTCTACAAAACTGTTTTTTAAACACAAGTAATGTAACCTTGTAGAAAAGAGGAAACTGATATAACTGTCATTAATTAAGCAATAACAAAGGCCACATTTATCTGATAAATTTCCATTCATCTTAAGTGTTGAACTTTGCTGAAAAAGAGTATGAACTTCAAGTGAGTTGCACAAGATAGTTTGAACGAGTGTGTGAAGAATCAAAGGAAAAGCTGGATCTACTGCATTTAAATGAGGTTTTATAGAGAAGTAGTCTTTTTTCAGACACATGGTAACAAGTAGAGCAAACCAGTAACTGCCACTAATGTGTAGCTGAGATACAAAATGTGACGTTGGCTTCAAGACTTGTTTCAATTTAAAGGGACTGTTGGGCCTTGGTGGTGTTATGGATTCTACTGCGTGCAAATCTGGTTTCTATTTTATTAGCAACTGTTTTGACACATATTTACTTTAAATTCTACAGTCAATTCTTGAAAGTGCAGACATGATTCTGGGGGACACATATAGCAAACGTGAATAAGAATCATGAGCCACTAAAGCTGTTGAAGCATTAACCACAACTGTCCTTTGCATCAATTATGAAACTCTGTTTGGAAAATAAACCCATGTCTTTTGTCACAGCTTCACAAAAAGCATGTTAGCACATTCACTGAAGCAATAAAGACCACAAAATAAGCAAGAGGTTTTCTTCTCCAGAAAATGTATAAAACCAAGAGCGGAAGGCAGATCAGAGGAGGGACCATGGCGATCAGTTTCCTACTCCTGCTGGTCTTTGTCCTAAATGGTGAGCTACACCTTCTTAATGATAAAATCCTGAATCAAACAAGCAGCAATTTTTTCTTTCTGGTTTCTGTATATGGTAAAAAAAAATTAAAAGCTACATATGAATTAAGTTGGATTATGATAATTGAATAATGATGCATTTTGTGTTTCAGGAGCTGATGGTTCTCATATTGTTGGCGGTAGAGATGCCGCCCCCCACTCACGCCCCTACATGGCTTCGCTGCAAGTCCGAGGTCGCCATAACTGTGGGGGAGCGCTGGTGAGAGAAGACTTTGTGCTCACGGCAGCTCATTGTAAGATTGATGAGTAAGCTCAAAAACATACTTCTTACAACAACAACAACCATAACAGATACCTTCGGATTTTGAATCATTTTTAAGTGACGTATTTTCCTCAACTTCATAATGACAATCTCTGTCTGAATTAGAGATTTTCGGAGAAAACAAAGAATCACAATCGGGCCGAGTATGTCTGCACATACAAGGATATTGACTCTATTATTAAATTGCTCTCAGTGCACTAACTTAGAAATAGACATACAGCGAGGGACCAGGACAACTAAAAACTTGGTTAGGTTAAAGAATGGTACAAAAATATTTAGATATAATTATACTTTATTTAGTTATCATTGTATTTATAATACAGTATTAAATTAATATGTGATTATATTGGTGGCTGCAGGTTTGGACTAGTGGAATGAAATGAATAATAAATACTGTGTAAAGACGAAGACAGGGTATAGATATATACATTGTACTCTATACATTTTTAACAATAATGTACAGCGAGCAGGATATATACTGACAGTGATGATGACGTCATGCAAAAACTGTGCATATTCTGACTTGCACGGAAATTAGTCTGTTGTGGATTTCCTGTTGAACCACTGAACACAAAGAATAAGAATGACCTCATAAACTGCTGGTTTGACAATTAACAAAAGCAAATAAAATGTATCCAAACTAATATATTCGTACCACAATTTTAAGTATTCTTGAAGTCGAGGGGAAGCGAAAATGCCGTCAGCTGAGAACAGAAAGACTCTTCCACAAACTCTCTGACAGACCACATGTGTGTCACATGTTTGAGACAAGATTAGATAAAACACAGTAGACCGAGACCCCAATCTTTATCTCTGGTCTTCTAACCCAACGTTAGAATGTCTCAACATGTCCACTGAAGCGGAGTCCAAACATATCCTTTTTATGGAAGTAAAGGACAAGTTAAGGACTTTGAACCTTATATCTATATTTCATCACACATGACAAGGATTTGTCCTCAAGAACTTCTGAGAAAGGTTTAATTAATGATAAAATAACCATCTAAGTCTCAAAGTTAATCTAGTTAGTCAGTGTTCATTCTCAGCATCTCACATCTGAACACAGACCAATGTGGAAAATGATTTCTGTGTATTTGCAGCCTTGACATCATATCTAATGTCTGGTCTTCATTAAATTGTGATTTCTAGAACATACACAGTTGTGCTCGGCGTTGATTCCCTGTCAGCTAACGAGAGTACAAAGCAGGAATTCAGAGCTGTCAGATCCATTCCCTACCCTTGGTATGATAAACCTGCAAATGACATCATGCTCCTGAAGGTGAGGACAGTTTCAACTGTTGTCTACAGCACTTTCACATTTTCAGTATTGTCTCTAGCTTGCACAAAATCCATGAAACCAGATGCATTTTCTGTATTTCTCAATCATCAATCCCCTCATCTCAGCTGAACGACAGAGCACAACTGACTGCAGCAGTACAGCTGATCTCTCTGAAAACAAGCAGGGTGGCAACAGGAAGTCGCTGCCTCACAGCCGGCTGGGGGGACATAGGGGATGACGGAACCAAACCCAACACGCTTCAGGAAGTCAACGTAACCACGCTGTCACTGCAGACATGTCGTAGGATATGGGGATCGGTTCCCATCACTAGATCAATGGTTTGCGGTGAAGGAGAGAAAGCTTTTCAAGGCTTCTGCTTGGTGAGAAAATAAACGGGCTGGTCATTGATCAAGCATAACTGAACACAGGAAAAAAAAGTATTTTTAAACACACCTACTGTTAAGTGACATGTATGTTTTCTCTTCAAGGGGGATTCAGGTGGCCCTCTGGTGTGTGATGGAGCTGCAGCAGGCGTGGTCTCCTTCTCTGGCCGGCTATGCGGAAACCCCAAGACCCCTGATGTCTACACAAGTGTATCCTCCTTCGGGGACTGGATTAGGGAAGTGTTAAAAAGGAATTAGGCAAATCAAATTACTGATAATTCGTGTGGATGATGGGGTTGTATTCTTCAAGACAAAGCAAACGTGTGGTGCTACGTTGTTTAATATCTGTGCAGTGCTGTGGTTTTGTTTTTCAGTTGGCACTTTTTGGTTTTAAATGGGTCACGCAAAATGCTTTACATCATACATTTTCAAAGTATACCAAACTGAACACGGAAATAAAGTTAGCATGAAAGTGTTGTGTAAATTACATTGCACACATTTCTGTATTGTTTTGAAAATGAATAAAGCCATGAAATCTGTTGTCAGCTCTGGAAAAATAATGTTTGATGGGTCAAAGTTTTGTTCAGTGTCGATAATGTCGATAATTTTATCGTTATCAGCTGGGACCAGGTATGACAGCCTATAAAACATCAGTAAATGCAGACGTTCACATTTACAAACGCTCATGAAAATGTACTAAAAATGCTTTTTTAAAGATGCACAAGCGTGGGTCTGAGTTTACATTTAATGATCAGTGCTTAGGTTCTGCAGCAGTATTTGTATCAGTTGATTCAAATGCTGTCAGTAGAGTGTGTATACCTCCACCAAGGCCCAACCGTCCCCTTATAAAACCACATTTAAGTTCGCTAGATCCAGATTTGTATTTGGATCTGCACCAAATCGTACACACTCGTAAATATCAGTCCCCGAAACGTGACTGATTTTTCTCATCAGGATCCATAATAATTATCTCAGAAATCAACTATAATGTTGAAAAACACAACTTTATACAGAAATGAACTGGATCCACAGCCTGATGCACATGAAAACATAAACTGTTTGGCAGAGGTAGCAATATTTTGTATTATGCACTAGCACCGGTGCTAGAGTCTTATCTATATATTCTATATGCTGAGATTGATATATTTTAACATTTGTTTTATTAATTCCACCATTGGTTTAATTTATACGAACGTTGATTTTATATTTACTTATTTATTTTTTAAGGGCTCCGATTTTACTTCTGTGCTTCTTGCTCAAGGAGTTATTTTGAATAGTGGTGGGATGTAACAAAAGTACATTTTCTTCATGTATCTGTGTTTAGTCGATTTATTTTCAGGTACCTTTCACATTTACTTTACTACATATATCAGCAAGTATCTGTACTTTCTACTTCCCTACATTTCAAAAAAACATTGCATTTAAGTTCAATTCATGTATTTCTTTTATATTTTGGAAAGTAATCAATAATAATAGTGGAATTAGTCCATTGATCCAATCAGAGCAGCAGCTCTCACCGAGGCCACCGCTGAGACACAGTCACTAAATAATATGACAATGTAAATATTCTCAGTAGAAACATCCGCAACATTCTTTGTTAATATGACAGAGTCAGTACCATTCTTGTCTTAAACAGAATACCGTTATACAGTTAAAGATGTAATAGATTAATCTAGTAACCTATTCCCGAATTCAAGTAGACCATTGCATTCGGGAATAGGCTACTCTCTACAAGTACTTTTACTACTTTAAGTATATTAAAACCAAGTACTTACTTACTTTTGGTCAAGTAGAAAATGTATTTTTGCTTTAACTTAGTAAGATTTTTAACTTACAACTCATCAAATGAATCTATAATAAAAGGGAGAGTGCTGTGTAACTGGAGAGGGTTCCACAAGATGTCCTAGTAAAGTTGTTGATGAGCTGAGAGTGGTAGATATGCCAATGATTGTGGTGGCAAACAGACTGGAGCGGCAGGAGCCCCGGATGTAAGTCCTCATAAATTGCCGGCTGCTGAATCTGTCAATCGGGCGATCTGCACCAAGTTCAATTTTTTTCTTCGAATGAACGCCTTGTGAAAGGGTGTTTTTGTAAAGAGATTACACAGTTCCACTTGAGGTCACCATATCTTTGCTGGTCAGCTCCCAACAGAAGTAATTAAGTGAGAGGCGATTTACCTGTGAGGGTCGATCAATCACAGTAGACAAAAAAAAAACGTAAATTAATACCTATTTGCTGGAAATAAAAGTGGGAGTGTCTGGGGCGCAGAGAGCCTGTGGAAAATCCACAACAACCAATTAAAGAGCAGTCTCAGGTTCCGTGGTTGGCAAAAGTTTAAGGACCCACATTCACATCCATTTTGCCGCGCCCCACACCAGGAAGTATATGTATTTAGACAGAAAGTAAACAAATACAATTTGAAAATAATTTCTATGGAAGGCTCTCAGGTGCTTACGGTCTACCAGGTGCATTGTACGAGTAATGTATTATTATGTAATTAAAATATGTGTTACATATTTAAAAAGGGGTTTCGTCTCAGAGTGTTGGAGGGCACGGCACCCCCACCCTGTATTAACAAGCCACCACTGGTAGGTGGATATGACACAAACAAAGGATTCTGCCAGGTGCTTCCTGTCCTTCCATAAAAAAGACAAAAAGCAACACTACGCAATTGTTTTACCTTAGAATAACCTTAGCAGCTTCAAAATTAGATTGATGGTACAGACACATGGAATATGGAGAATAGTGGCACTCCTCTCCTTGAATGCTTTTTCTTGCTTTTTAAAGCTTTGGTTATCTCCGATGAGAAAAGCGTAACCAACTGATAGTTGCAGTTTAAATTGCCAGAATCAGGCCCAGCAACAGAACTAATGCTGAACTGTAGATTAGTTCAAACACTTAAAAGTCAGTAAAAATGTGGTTATCTTTGGTATTCAGCAAAGAATATGAAAAATTCCAAACAGAGTTTGGTGTATTTGTTAAAGTGGCATCTCCTCTGGTTCAGGAAGCTGGGGGGCATGGGTAATATCCACTGTTTCAGCTCATGAGTGGGTTAACGCAGTCAGAGATCCAGTCAACAGAATGTTTTTTCCCTATTTGAGGAAACGTACTCAGCATATGTGGCTGCAGAGGGCGCTGCTGCTAAGTAAAAGTTACATGGTGTTGCTTTAAGATACATGTAGTGGTTCAGCATCTTGCCCAAGGTCACTTCAACATGCAGATGGGGGAGACATTGATTAAACTGCCGACCTACTGGTTAGAGGACAACCGCTCTACCCCCTCAGCCACAGTTGTGTGTGTTCCACATGTTTTATGATCTTTATCTTCTTTACAAGAACGTACAGGACAGTCACACCTAAAACTTAAATGACTCATTCTGTAGCACATCTGATACAGAGATATGGATAAGTTGAGGCAATAATGAATGATTGCACTATGAATCATTTGTAGAGGGATAAGTAGAATTATTCCTCTGAGAAATTTACAAAAAAGTTGAGAAAGGCTGAATATTGCAATGTTAAAGAAAGTGATCAAATAAAATTCATGGAATGGGGAGGGGCTTAATGGAGATACAGATGAAAATATGACCTCATTGGTGGAGGTAAAAAGGCAAACTGCAGCCACTGGGTGTGTGTGTTCTGTTCTAGCCCCAGCAAATTGCGTGTTTGGGTGTAAAAATCGGCTCAAATATCTCGAGACAAATGTTTTAGTTGTGCTTTTATGGGAGAGTAAAAAATGAAGTGTGATATGATGATATGATATTGAAGGAGACAAAGACATTTGGGCTTGAGTAGGATTTAAACCCCATAGACTATAGACTATCATATAATACCTGCATAAATATCAATCAAAATTCCTTCTCATTGTCTATAATGTTTGCACACTAACTAATCATTGTTACATTCATTTGAGCTCCGAGTCCTTATCCATTTTTTTAATTTTCTTTCTTGCATTTATTTGTTGTTTATTTTTGCATGTATTGTTATTATTTCTATTCATTTTAATTCATGAGTGTGTATGCATGTGCTTGTATGTGTGTTTATACAATTTAATAATTTAGTTTTTATGCATTTTCTTTATTTCCTTTCTTCCGTTCCTTCTGATTAATTAATGTTTCCTGAGGGGGAAATATGTTTGTGTCTAAGTCACTCTTTCAGTGTTTGTTGCAAAATACCTTAAAACATTGTCTTAATTTGTTTCCTATGATAACATTCTTCATATCACAATTAAAAAAAGAATTTAATAGTTTTTCCTGTGTTTACTTGAGCCCAATACAAATTCAACAGCGTTAAAATGCTGTTATTTCCTGACTCACGTCATATTCAACAAGAACATTCATCAAAGTTTAATACAGTTTTTCTGGTGAATTTAATAAAGATGTACTTTCTGTTCCCAACAGATGAGTTCAGTTTCAGGCTGTGGTATGTTGCATGACTCAAAACCACATTCCTTCTTCAACACTGTTTTTTAACCACAAGTAATGTAACCTTGTAGAAAAGAGGAAACTGATATAACTGTCATTAATTAAGCAATAACAAAGGCCACATTTATCTGATAAATTTCCATTCATCTTAACTGTTGAACTTTGCTGAAAAAGAGTATGAACTTCAACTCATCACTGTCACCAATTGCTGTAGTTTCTAAAGTAAAGATTTACAATAACATATTGTTCTATCATTTAAAAAAGTTGCAATGCTTCATCAGTCCAAAATGCCGTCAGCTGAGAACAGAAAGACTCTTCCACAAACTCTCTGACAGACCACGTGTGTCACATGTTTGAGATAAGATTAGATAAAACACAGTAGACCGAGACCCCAATCTTTATCTCTGGTCTTCTAACCCAACGTTAGAATGTCTCAACATGTCCACTGAAGCGGAGTCCAAACATATCCTTTTTATGGAAGTAAAGGACAAGTTAAGGACTTTGAACCTCATATCTACATTTCATCACACATGACAAGGATTTGTCCTCAAGAACTTCTGAGGAAGGTTTAATAAATGATAAAATAACCATCTAAATCTCAAAGTTAATCTAGTTAGTCAGTGTTCATTCTCAGCATCTCACATCAGAACACAGACCAATGTGGAAAATGATTTCTGTGTATTTGCAGCCTTGACATCATATCTAATGTCTAGTCTTCATTAAATTGTGATTTCTAGAACATACACAGTTGTGCTCGGCGTTGATTCCCTGTCAGCTAACGAGAGTACAAAGCAGGAATTCAGAGCTATCAGATCCATTCCCTATCCCGGGTATGAGAACCATGCAAATGACATCATGCTCCTGAAGGTGAGGACAGTTTCAACTGTTGTCTACAGCACTTTCACATTTTCAGTATTGTCTCTAGCTTGCACAAAAACCATAAAACCAGATGTTTTTTCTGTATTTCTCAATCATCAATCCCCTCATCTCAGCTGAACGGCATGGCACAACTGAGTGCAGCAGTGCAGCTGATCTCTCTGAAAACAAGCAGGGTGGCAACAGGAAGTCGCTGCCTCACAGCCGGCTGGGGGGACATAGGGGATGACGGAACCAAACCCAACACGCTTCAGGAAGTCAACGTAACCACGCTGTCACGGCGGACATGTCGTAGGAGATGGGGATCGGTTCCCATCTCTAGATCAATGGTTTGCAGTGAAGGAGCGAAAGCTTTTCAAGGCCCCTGCAGGGTGAGAAAGTAAACGGGCTGGTCATTGATCAAGCAAAACTGAACACAGGGAAAAAAAGTATTTTTAAACACACCTACTGTTAAGTGACATGTATGTTTTCTCTTCAAGGGGGATTCAGGTGGCCCTCTGGTGTGTGATGGAGCTGCAGCAGGCGTGTCTCCTTCTCTGGCCGGCGATGCGGAAACCCCAAGACCCCTGATGTCTACACAAGTGTATCCTCCTTCGGGGACTGGATTAGGGAAGTGTTAAAAAGGAATTAGGCAAATCAGATTAACTGATAATTTGCCGGTGTGGATGATGGGGTTGTATTCTTCAAGACAAAGCAAACGTGTGGTGCTACGTTGTTTAATATCTGTGTAGTGCTGTGGTTTTGTTTTTCAGTTGGCACTTTTTGTTTTGAAATGGGTCACGCAAAATTCTTTACATCATACATTTTCAAAGTATACCAAACTGAACACGGAAATAAAGTTAGCATGAAAGTGTTGTGTAAATTACATTGCACACATTTCTGTATTGTTTTGAAAATGTGAAATTTGTATTAACATGATGAAGAAAGCCATGAAATCTGTTGTCAGCTCTGGAAAAATAATGTTTGATGGGTCAAAGTTTTGTTCAGTGTCGATAATTTTATCGTTATCAGCTGGGACCAGGTATGACAGCCTATAAAACATCAGTAAATGCAGACGTTCACATTTACAAACGCTCATGAAAATGAACTGAAAATGCTTTTTTAAAGATGCACAAGCGTGGGTCTGAGTTTACATTTAATGATCAGTGCTTAGGTTCTGCAGCAGTATTTGTATCAGTTGATTCAAATGCTGTCAGTAGAGTGTGTATACCTCCACCAAGGCTCAACCGTCCCCTTATAAAACCAGATTTAAGTTTGCTAGATCCAGATTTGTATTTGGATCTGCACCAAATCGTAAACACTCGTAAATATCAGTCCCCGAAACGTGACTGATTTTTCTCATCAGGATCCATAATAATTATCTCAGAAATCAACTATAATGTTGAAAAACACAACTTTATACAGAAATGAACTGGATCCACAGCCTGATGCAAATGAAAACATAAACTGTTTGGCAGAAGTAGCAATATTTTTTTTATTATGCACTAGCACCGGTGCTAGAGTCGTATCTATATATTCTACATGCTGAGATTGATATATTTTAACATTTGTTTAATTAATTCCACCATTGGTTTAATTTATATGAACGTTGATTTTATATTTACCTATTTATTTTTTATTTTTTAAGGGCTCAGATTTTACTTCTGTGCTTCTTGCTCAAGGATGTATTTTTTGAATAGTGGTGGGATGTAACAAAAGTACATTTTCTTCATGTATCTGTGTTTAGTCGATTTATTTTCAGGTACTTTTCACATTTACTTTACTACATATATCAGCAAGTATCTGTACTTTCTACTTCCCTACATTTCAAAAAAACATTGCATTTAAGTTCAATTCAAGTATTTATTTTATATTTTGGAAAGTAATCAATAATAATAGTGGAATTAGTCCATTGATCCAATCAGAGCAGCAGCTCTCACCGAGGCCACCGCTGAGACACAGTCACTAAATAATATGACAATGTAAATATTCTCAGTAGAAACATCTGCAACATTCTTTGTTAATATGACAGAGTCAGTACCATTCTTGTCTTAAACAGAATACCGTTATACAGTTAAAGATGTAATAGATTAATCTAGTAACCTATTCCCGAATTCAAAAGACCATTGCATTCGGGAATAGGCTACTCTCTACAAGTACTTTTAATACTTTAAGTATATTAAAACCAAGTACTTACTTACTTTTGGTCAAGTAGAAAACGTATTTTTGCTTTAACTTAGTAAGATTTTGTTCTGTTTATTTGTACTTTTGCTTGAGAAAGACGTTTGAGTACTTTCTCCACCCGTCTGTTTTCTTCTTGTCTGTGTTCGGGACAAATCCCCTCTGCTGAAGTGGTAACGAAGTATTGACTCCTGAGCACAAGGTGACATTGAATGATCCTGTTTACAACTTCAGCAGCTGTCCCGTGCTTTCTGTCCGCAGAGGGTAGACGTGGAGCCGCCTCAGGAGGAATCCTGACCGCCAGGTTCGGATGCAGCGCTTTCTGCTGCAGCTCCTGACATGTTGGTGAGCAGCGTGTTGTCTCAAACAGCTGACGTCCAACCCCCCCCGTTTAAAGTCCACACCGTCGTCACCAAAACACCAACTCCCGGCGTGCATTGCGCCAGCGCTCACGTCCTTCTCCGCGGTCATGGCGGCTGGATGCTCGCTGGGAGCTGGAGTCCTTTTCCCCAACTCCCGTTTTTCCGCCCCCCTCTTTACAGGTTTCGCGAGATTCACGTAGACGCGTCGGTTTGCGGGAGCGTTTGTCCGCCTGACAAACTGGACGATACTGATATGAAATCTGCGTCAAGGTAATAAAAATGCGTTTTCTGAGGAGAGGGCTCAGCTGCTAACGCTATGCTACTGCTGGTGTCTGTTAGCTGCCGCAGGGGGACGGTGCTAGCGCAGCGTTAGCTAGCCGCCTCCACTTGGACCCACAGTCACATCTGCATTGAGGTAGAGCCAGGACAGACAGGAGGAGCTGCAGGTGAGTTGGTGGAGCACAGGGCAGTTTATTTTGCCTCGTCATATTTTAGCTAATGTACAAGTTATTAGCAGCAACATGTCACCGTATTGCGTCCACACACTAGTGATATGGCTGACGTGTTCTCCTGAAGTTGCCTCATTATTCACATTGGCGTCTTTAACCCCTCAACTCAGGCCATATGACAAACCACACGGTCTCTCCTCCGTGGTGCTGTGTGTGTGTTTGTGTGTGTGTCAAACACTGACCTCCATGACTGTGTAGTAGAAGTAAATACCCAGGAAGTTATTACTCCATCATGCTAAACCATTGGCTGCTGGAGTTGTCAGTCTGTCAGGAGAGAGCAGGCTGCTTCCTGTCAGAGCAGAGCTCTGACAGGAAGCACAGGCCCTCTGTCATGGTGGAGCAATACTTTGCATGTGAAGTTTGGCAGCTGTCACGTTGTAACTGAGCATTGCCCTGTTTGTCCTTTGATTTGTAGCCTTTGACTTTCTGGAGGCATGTCCAAGAAAAGGGGCAGGTATGTGGATCTCTGTGTATGACATCATATGTTGCCATTACTGGTGGTTTTTAAGAATATAATGAAACAGTAAAACTACAATGTCCCAAATGGCGAGATTAGAAAATGGTTAATTCACGTGTGAGACATTGGAATTTGCAAATAACGTGTGGCTGATCCAAAGGCTGCAGTGTTGATTTAAATAATCATTACATCAAAAATGAACCTGCATGAGCAAGTGACTTCAGCTTAATCTAATTCTCACATTCAAATTTGATCAAATACAAATTAGTGACATAGCATGAAATCTTAAAAACATTATGCATTTTGTATCTAGTCACATATTCATCCTGTTTTACCAGAAAGCGAAGCAGCGGGGAACTGAGTGACACAGTGAGCCCCGACCCAAATAGTATTCTGGGAGTGCGTATTCAACACAACTGGCGCGAGAAGGGGAACCAGAGCAAATGGAAGGGAACAGTGCTTGACAGGCTTAGTGTAAATCCCTCCCTCTTTATGGTGAAGTATGACGGCTTTGACTGCGTCTATGGCATCGAGCTGTTCAAGGACGAGAGAGTGTCCAACTTGCAAGTCCTGTCAGAAAAAGTTGGTGAGTCAGGAGGAGCAATTTATGTTTTGGATTCTTATTGCAACAGTTGGGTTTTACAGTATATCATACATCCTTTGTGCCCGCATCTCCACAGTAAACAACAAAATCAAGATACCTCCAGGGGCGGAGGAGCTGGTGGGCAAAGCTGTTGAGCATCTTTTTGAAAAAGAGGATGGAGAGAAAAATGAGTGGAGAGGCATGGTCCTCTCCAGAGCTCCAATCATGACCAACTGGTATTACATCACGTACGAGAAGGACCCCGTTCTTTACATGTACCAGCTGTGGGATGACTACGCAGACGGAGACCTAAGGATTCTTCCTGAAGCAGGTACTTGTAACGCGTGTATGACAAAGACAAATCGATACTTGACAAAGCTTCATTAAGTCTCTGGTATTCGTGTTCTGACGTGTCCTAGATAAGATCAGGAGCAACCACAGTGTGATGTAAATCGGTTTTCTCCTAGGGAGGATTGCATCAGTTTTGGTAGACATGAATACCATGTGTGATCACCAACAGTCACAGCGGTCATGGAAGTCTGTATTCATTCGTAGACTCTCTATCACAGGTTTTGTCCGCCGGCAGTAGACAGGGAAAGTTAGAGAGTTAGATCAGACTGTGACATCTTTGGGGGATCAGATATTTATGCTCATGAAAATAATTATGAGAAACTTTCTTGAGGCTCTTTTAGTGTCAGACACTTAAAGTCAATACACAACTGGCCCTAGACCATCATTTATTACAATTTATCTACAATGACCTCTTAGCTGAGAAACTGAGAAACAACACAGACAAGAAGAAAACAGACTGGTGGAGAAACTGAGAAAACAAGACTGGACTAAAGAAAGACTCACAAATGAATCATAATTTTTTTGTACACTACCAGTGAACTAGAAGTTGCATATTTCCTCATTTCATATGACAAAAACTGGTGAGACTGGCAATTTTATTTGTCATTGTATTGTTAATTTTCTGTTGTTATTCTGTTTCATTCCTCCCCCCAGAAAACAAGCACCTGTTGCCTGCGGACAGGAAGCCAGGAGAAGAGACAGAGAGTCTGGTGGGGAAACAAGTGGAGTATGTTACTGACAAGGGCGTGAAGAGAACTGGCCTGGTCATCTACCAAGTCCCGGCCAAGCCCTCGGTCTACTATATCAAATACGATGATGACTTTCACATTCATGTATATGACCTGGTCAAAACCACCTAGAGAAAGTGGACACTGATCTCACCCTCCAGCCCTCCCTCCATCTGCTTCTGTTCCACTCATTGTTACAATCTTGTTATTCAAAGCCATGGCAGGGTTGGGTAGTTAATAGGCTTTATTGTTGAGAAGAAAGTGCAATCTTTTTTTGTATGCACAGCAGAACTGTAGCACCGCTATGCTTTGCTATTTTGAGGGAGTCAACGTGTTTTATTTTTGCTGCTCTACTTTATACTTTAACATTTGGACAGAACAAGATTGCACTGCCCAACAGCTGCAAAGTGCAGTTGATACTGCATTTTGCAATGTTGTCCTGGACACAGTAATCTGTCCATATATTAATTATCATAATTAAATCTAAGTGTGACTAAAAAGCTGCTTAAGATTTCCCTTTAAAGATGCTTTACTTTAGATGTTCTGGGTAGTACGTTTGGTATACACACTTTTGTCTGTGTAGAAGCATTACAGGGAGACATTAATTTAATGTTATGGGTAGATAAATACCTCTACTGTATTTATCTAACAATATCAATATCAGTGTTAGTAGTGGAAGGAATGAATAAAAGCAGCATTGTAAAGTCACCTTAATGAGGCCCTGGTGTTGTCAAGACCAGTTCAAATGAGTTGTGCTCATGTAGAAATATACCCCTGCTTCTTTGCACCATGTTTTTATTGTAGTATCCATGGCGGAGAATTTGCTTTTTTTTCATGCTGTACATCTCTTCTTTAAGCCTTGAAGGAAGGTTTCTGCACAGATTCTAATTAATTAGTTTGCACAGCACAAGGAACATCAGATTCTTTGTCCTGCTATTTGAGATGCTTAATTCCCATGATCCCACACAAATCATCAAGTGCCTTCCGGCTTGTCATTTTGCAATATTGTACATACTGTATACTCTGACTATCTACGCTCTCAATGAATCTTTGCGTATGAAGGCTGCTATTAGGTTTTCATTCAGAAGTGGTGCCACTGACAGCTTGTGGAACGTTTTGCTTTACGTTAGTGCTGTGTTTTTGCTCTATAATGCAGTATGAACAAGTTCTTTAAATATTACACACATCATCATTGGTTGTGAAAAGTCACCGTTGATATTGTGGGGAGCACTTTAACTGTATAAAGTTTACATGTTTAGGTTATGTTATGCTATGTTTCCCCAAAATACAGCAGAGTATTGCTTTATATCACATGGATTAAGAGAAAAAAATTGTTTCAATACATTCAGATGACAGTATTTAATCTGTACAACGTGTGTTAAATGCCTTGTAATGTTGCCTGTTGTGATTATTCACAATATGAATATCTCACTGAAACACCACCACCACCCTTTAGTGAAAGGGTCATTCATACACAAATTATAACAGGTGTAATCAACTGACAAACCACTTTGTAGACAGTAGCTAACTCTGGTTCCAGTCTGTCCCGTCTGTCTGGTATTCTCACAAACACGACATGTATGCTTGCAGTATGGATTTCATCTCAACCTTCTGTCATTCAGTGTATCCCTCAGTAAACTAGTTAATCAGTAGGTGTACCGTTACTGTTATTTTTAACTGTCGGAGCTGCATGCACCATCTGAGCAGTGTCAAAAGAGATTTTCAATTTTAACTTTGGCATTGGAGAAGTGACAGTGTGTGGCATAATTAGTACTGTTTGTTTAAAGCCACTTTTAAAATATCAATCAAAAAAAAGGTTAACACTGTACATCACCCCTAGTGGTGCTGTGGAGTGTTTCTGTGTTGTGTAGAGTGGAGTTACAAACGACTGTGCGCGCTCTTCTTCGTGCTTCAATCACCACCTCCTGTTCTGAAGTTGTAGCAGCATCAACAGGTAATATGTGTCGTTATTATTCTGTCATGGGTAATAAAGACTTTTGCACATTTGATGCTCTTGTTCTTCAAACACTTTCATTATAAGCATGCATTGTGTTGTACTTCGATTTAATAAATATACAGGACATGTTTTAAGATTGATGTATTACTTAGTCACAAAGTGAAACTGCATATATATATATACATACACACACAACAGACACTCTTCGTTACATTTTTTGGATGGTTTGGGGGGGTGAATTAGTCTGTACAAACAAATTTATGGTATACATAAATGACATAACGTTTTGTCTAATGTATACCTCACACCAAATGCCGCTGAACCATTCAAAAGAGGACACTCCGTAGCTTAATTTTATCAAGCAGTTTTCTTTTTTTCTTGTGAGGGGTGACAACATTTGAAGAAGTGATGTTTCTCAAGTGCAAGAGTCAAAAAGATGGATCAATGTCTGGTTGCCCAGACTTCCAGTTCACTTGGTGAGGTCTTTCAGGTACTGCAGACCCTGACTTGAATATTCAGTTGCCTTCATTGGAGCCTCCGAAAGAGATGAAACCGTCCACCGTACTCCTGCAATAAAAGAAAAATGAATGGCTTGGGTTTGCAGCATTAAAGACACACACAAGGTCCAGATATATTGAGCTAAAGTAACTAAAGAAAAAAACTTGAAATGGATCACTACACAAGTGAAACTCCCATTCGTTCACACTCAAAAACCTAAACTCATGACAGGGCTTGTGTAACTCGTTCGTACCAGAATTCCACGACTGAACGGGAGAGAATTCAACCTTCGGCATGGCTGGGAGCTGAGCCTGTGGAGAGGGAGGACCCATTAGTTTGACAAATGTAAACAAGATAAAGAGTCAAATAGGAAAGAGCCAATATTGGCTGAACATTATTCTTTTGAGGTACTTCTCAACATCATGCAGTGAAACAGTGAAGCCAACTACTGAAAATAATGATCCAGGTTTGACAGTTGTGACCCGACAGGCTGCAGTCTGCTCACATATGTTGCCATGACCCATGGCTGTGCTGGATCATGGTAAGATATTAACTCAGTGCATGCTATCTGTACCTCCAGGCCGAAGTACTTCATCCATTCCTGTATGGCGGGGGGTATTGCAGCCTTGGCCTTCTGCAGGGCCTCTGAGCCCTGCTCACTGCCCCCCAGCAGACCGGAGTCACAGGCCACATACAGAGCTCCTCCTGCTATGGTCACCTTGGCGGCCAGTCTGGAAAGGAAAGGACAGATGGAGTCGAGCTGATCAGAAACATGTCCTCCCCTGTTCCCTTTCAACACTGACACAAAGCACGGGTCCACTTCACCACTATGACAGAGCTCCACGAGAGAGTCTCCTCAGATGTTAGAAACAGTACTGATAAGCAACGAATCTACAGACGACAGATGCACTGCTCCTGGACAGATAAATAACCAACTTAGCATCAGTTAGCTAACATGCTAGCTGAGCTGCTAGCTCCTAGCGGCAACGACTTAAGTGGAATTGTGGGAGAAATTAAAAGTACTAACTTCACTACGGGCAAAATCTTTGCCGCCATGATCCTCAGCGGTGTAGTTTCCTCTCAAGAACACGTATTCCAGGTATGCTGCGGATGAAAAGTGGTGACTGTTTTATGTTTAGCACTGAAGGACAAACCCTGCTTGTTCCCACAAGGTGTGTGTCAATAAAGTTGCTCTTTCAAACGCCAAGGCTGACGGTATTTAAAAGCAGCAGATTCGTCATCTCGCTCTTTATGCATTTAAACCATCTAAATTATTATTTTGTTTTGTATATCGAACAACTGTAATTACTGTTTCTATCTGTGAATCATATACCTTTATGTATATATATATATATATATTTTTTTTTTGCAGACTGTTCTTTTTCTTTAAATGTTTATTGACTCCTGCAATAAAAGAAAAATGAATGGCTTGGGTTTGCAGCATTAAAGACACACAAGGTCCAGATATATTGAGCTAAAATAACTAAAGAAAAAAACTTGAAATGGATCACTACACAAGTGAAGCCATGCCAACTACTGAAAATAATGATCCAGGTTTGACATGAAATATGAGAAATGTTGTAGGAAAAACATACTGTCACTTCATTACTGAGTTTTACTAAGATGTTACTGTTGTCTTTCTAAAGAGACACGACTGGTCATATCACACCTGGATTCAACCAAAGCAACATATTTACTGTCAGATTAAATATGAGTATTTTACTGAAAATAATGTTCTTTTTACACTCAGTGGCCTGTTTATTATGTAGAACAGTCAAATATAATGCAAAGCAATACAACTCAGCCAACAATTCTACTATAATAAAGATTTGTTTTGATGGATGCTAGCAGAAATTTATTAAACTATAATGTTTATTGTAGTCAAAGTGAACACATTTCAATATTATGGATTTCAGTATAACGCTAACACTAACTATGACTGTAGTAAGAAACATACAGTATTGTGGATGAAAGCTTTTAAAAAACTAGCCATTGTAGGCTTTGTAGATGTAGAATACAATATTGCTTTTCATTGGATTGCATTTAATTGTATTAAGCTGGTCTAATTTTCTGTATTGAAAAAAATTGGCATGCTGTTTTGGAAAAAAAACCTTTTCCAGTGATATAGAACATAAATATAACTTTTTTGTTGTTGTTTTTTTATGTCCTCTGTTTGGGAAATTATGTGATTCTTTGTTCTAAGAACTAAAAAGATACCAGTGACATATTAGATATTAATGACTAATGTCATCTAATGGTTGTTTGAAAGGATCTTGAATGACAACTTATGTGGTGAATCTATTGAAGTTCGGGAAGAAAATCTCATGATACTGAATATTGATGGGTGTGATCACATTGTTCGAAAGCCACTGTTGTATAAACACTGTTGGGTTTTGCCTGCTCTGTTGTCGCAACAAATGAAGACGTAAAATGCCATTCAACGCAACACAGTCAAGTTGTGTCTTTATCCAACTTTTACAATGAAAATAGACGTAACAGGTTGTGCGTTCACTACACTCATACATTGATTGATCACTACACTCATACATTGACTGCAGGGAATCTAGGCAAATGTGGTGGGAACACAGACAAACTTGACTTTAAAGATTCCCTAAAACCACCATTTCCTTGATTTGACCCACACTGATGAATCTAAAATCCATTTTAATTGATATGGGTCAAATTTGACCCGGAACAGCCTCAATGTACAAACATGTGTAGCACCTGTACAAAAGTACAACATTTGTATATATTTTCATTTTTGTGTATTTGGGGTAACTTTGGGAAGAGTCATCAAATTTCAAGGTTTAAGAATGACATTTAGGGTATTTTTACTACTGTTAAATATCAAAACTGTTTAAATTTGACCCAACCCTGAATGCAAAGGTTAAAACGAACCCTGCAGCAGTTCGTCTAAACTCTTCTTCAACCTCTGTGGGTAGTGGGCAATCATTACAGTCGTTCTTTACATCAATTTCCTCACGAGCAAATATAAATGAATGTGACTCTGTTATAAAATCCAGAGCATCTCTTCCCTGTTCTGAGGTTATTGAGGATCACTGGATTTTTGTCCGAGCGACACGCCCCCATACTACGCATAGGGAGAAAGAGAATGACAGGGTTACATAAATGGCCAGTTTATGCGTATTGCTTATTTCCTGTTCGCAGTTGCAGGCATTCACAGGAGCTGGATTTCGCCAGAGATCCGGGCTCACTACGACCAACACAACCGGACACTTAACAGTCAAAATGGGAACCTTCGCCAAAGTACTGCTGGCGAGTATATGCGTAGCTTTCCTTGCTGTGAAGTGGAATGCGCCCACGTTGGATGCAGGTAAGAAAGACGCGATTTCGACGTAAGCGCATTGTGAAGAGCGGATCTGTCCACTTACTGATAGTCGAATAGATTCCTTGGTGATGTATTGCTGTACTTCTGTCTCTTGTAAAACTGCGGCAGGTGAAATAGAAAACGGCACGGGGGACATCTCTCGCCTTCTGATTTCTGTCAGTTCTCTCCAGCACCTGGTGTTCATCAAGTGTGGCTGTAAACTTTGTGTACTTTCTCAACCCAGCCGACACACCTGCGCTGCATGCTCTGTGGACCGTGGTTCGATGCTTCGCCCGAACAAATATCTGTGTATGATAAACAGGTTTGTGAAGGCTGATGTTTCAGAGAGAGAAGAGGCACAACATTGAGCGAGCGCTTCTTTGTGATGATCGGACACGCTTTCCGCTTGTGACCGAGGAATTACCAGAGAGAGACAGCGCTGCATTTACCCTCAGTGAGAGAAGGCAGTGAACTTTCCACGTGTAATTGAATGATATGGTTTGAGTCAATGGGACAGTGTCTTTTTCCCAAAGTTATCGACATTTGCAACAGCCCCCAGTAAAACATTTGCCACCACAGCTGCCACTGCAGACTACTGAGGAGACTAGTCATTTGATTTGAGTACATTTTACAAATATAGAATGACGCTGACTGATTAGTTTCCGGTCCACATATGCAAAGGTGTGTTCTCGTGGAGAGACGTTCAGCTGGATTTATAAAGGGGCTGACATTTGCCTCTATATAATTTAAGCAGCATTTATTAAAGCAGCAGACAAAGAGTTGAAGCACCAGAAGGAATGATCAGGGAATCGCTTCAAAAAGTAGCAGCTTCTTGGACATAAAGGGTTCAGCTTTCAGTTAATAAATAACACAATATCTCACTATTATACTACCACAAAGATAAAAAGTGTGGGAAGGATTGTGACCTCAGATGTTGTGCAAAACAAGTCTATTGATCAAAACATACGAGTGTGAATGTCCTTTAACTCCAGGTGCAGCCATGGAAGGACTATGATTTCTTTATCTTGACTGTGTAAAGTTACAATGTGCTGCATGATTTTGTCAAATGAGGATAATGGTGTTAGATAACAATTACAACTAAAATGGCAGTAGGGGGCACACCTCCGCCACCAAATTTCACACACTCCTAGATATCTGTCCCCTTGGCTGATATATTTCCACCAAGATACATGAATTATTTCTGGGGTATAATGTTAAATGCAATGTTAAAGAAACTGGAAAGAAATCCTGGATCTGTCCTCTGATCTGGACCTGCACTTGAACTCAATGGGTTCTTCCCTGACCCATACTGCGTCTTTCCAGCAAGTTTTGTGGAAATCCTTGCAGTTGTTTTGTGTAATCTGGTTTACAAACAAAGAAACTAACTAATAACGGACAGAGGTAAAAACATAACCTATTTGGCCGAAATTACTACACTCATACATTGAATCCAATTTCAAATCAATCATCCATCTGTGTACATGATCTTCACCTACTGGCACAAATGCCAGTATCATTATGCATCTATTGCTGACACTAGTTTGTGTGTTTTTAGTGTACCAAGTTAAGTGTATGAATTTGTTTCAGAATCTCTCCGAGGGGCCAGGGTGTTGGTGACCGGGGCCAGTACAGGCATCGGTGAACAAATAGCGTATCATTACGCCCGTTTCGGAGCCCGAGTTGTTATTACAGCAAGAAGGGAGAAAGTATTACAGCAGGTCAGTGAACTTGATAACATGTACCGTGAATGGTCCATTGCCCTGTTCATTCTTTACATTAACATGTGTCTTAGATGCAGTCATGTCTGTGCGTTGAGCTGTGCATGTGTGATCTGATCACCTGGAGAAGGATGGTTATGGCATGTCTGAACAGAGCCTAATACCCTAAGGCTTGCAGCAGTACGAGATTTTTACGGTATGATAACTGTTGCAGAAAATGTTACTGCGACTGTGTGACAGTTGGTTGAGCAGGATCATGAGGTGTCTTTGCAGAGCTTGTGTGTCCCTAAAGATGTCACAGAATTAGAAAAACAGACAAAACTAAAATGGCATTTAATTATTTCCTGGAAAATCAGTGAAAACTAAAAACGTCCTGAATCCGTGCTCTGAATTGGTTTGGTACAACAATTGCACCACATCCTTCCACCCAGGTGCGTGGTAATCCCTCCTGTAGTTTCTGCGTAGTCCTGCTAAAAGACAAACAAACAAATGCAGAGAAAACCTTATTTTTAAAAAAGCATGTAACTACAACATGTCATGACTAAAGCATGAGCATCAGTGGTGGAGGAATTATTCACATCCTTATGTAAACGTTCTAATGCCACATTGTAAAAATAGTGGACGTGATTTTATTCATCTTCATGATTTACTGTGTAGCCCTCTAGTGGGCTTCGCTTTTGATTAAGCCCTTCCTCTGTAGATCTTTGCATTCAGGGTAACTCGTCAGTCACCCACTAATCACAGTCCATTCTCTGAACAAAGCGGCCTTTTTAAATATGACCTCCTCCGCACTGATCCCTGCTCAGCTACACTGCCACTCATGCTCTGCTGCCGGCAACTTGCCTCCACCTCCCCAGCCCAGAATAGTTATTAATAGGTTGAAGTATTGACCTTTGGGACCTACTATTTGTGAACTATGGTCAGGTTAGACACAAGAGTGACACGAGACTAAGGACTTCAGCACGAGTGGCCACAGCAAAAGGTCTGACAAGCAGAAATAGAACAACAGGAGCTACAAACCAGCAAGACCGCTTCACTGGACTTTTCAAACAGCACCAAACGGATCCTTTACATGCAACTAACCACTTTCTTTAACCTGGCACCAGCACCACACACACACCTCCCCAAACCTTTATTTGTATGCATGTGTGTGTGACACATGCATACAAATACACACACCTGTGTATAGTAAGTGCACGTTTAGTTAGTGTGTTTTTATTTTTCTTATTTTCATAATAAATGTTTTTATTGAACGCACGTGCTGTCTTTATTAATGTTGAATAAGTGCCAACCTCTACACTGCCAAGAACTCCATATCCCTACTCCAACTACTGATGTGGTAGTAATTTCATGAGACTGAATCAGTAAATTGGTTGTCTATTCCCTTCCTTTGAAGGGTGGTGCCTCAACAAAACCTTGTCAATTCAAGGTTTTTATTTTTTATATAATATTATTTGTAATATAAATATTAACAAAATTCAGATAGCTTAATTTATTGGATGCCCAAAGGCACAACATTTGATGGTGCCATGTTTGAGGAAGAGTCCTGTTGGCAATTATTCATATTTATTTCAATATAAATTTGTTTCATTTTGGCCAATAGCAAAAATAGGTGGAATCTTGAACTTTTCAGTCAAGCCAAAAACTTTAATTCAATTCCACTTGTCTGCTACAGGAGTAGACATTCAGCTGTATTTAAAAACAAGTTTATTGTGGTTCTGTTACAACCAAAGCTACACTACTTCTCCACGAGGTTCAGACGGTCCTACCTCACCTCAGTCTTTCAGACAATGTGATTCCTGTTACTCCGATTCACACTCCTCCGGTAGTGAAAGGTCAAGTCCCTCTTCACTCAGAAGATGGGACAGAATCCAATCCGAGCCCAAGTCTTTGGGAATCAAGTCACCTCATGAGCCTCTACAAACATCGACGACACATGCAGTTTGACCTCTAGGAAATATTCTGCCTCATGTTCTTCTCAGCCACTGTTACATGGCCACACGTCAAGTGCAATCCTGAGACCGAAGGGGGGCTGTTGGGACCTACCACTGGTGAACAATGGTTGGGTATCCCAACACGACCAAAGGAGGTTTTCTATGCTATTTTCTGGACTGGTCAGTTAACCCATTCCTCTTGATCTCTGCTTATAGGTGGCAGAGAAGTGCACAAGTTTGGGAGCCCAAGAAGCGCTTTACATAGCTGCAGACATGGGCAGCGAGCAAGATCCTGAAAAAGTGGTGGAGTTTGCTCTGGAAAAGCTTGGAGGGTTGGATTATCTGGTTCTCAACCACATCGGCGTGAGCCACTTCAAAATGTGGGATGGAGATGTAGAGTACTTCGAGTGGCTGATGAAGGTAATGCAGCATTTTAGGCATTCTGTCAGCACATAAATCGTGCCCTTATATATATACTGTATTTGTGTGTGTGTCTTCATAGGTCAATTTATTCAGCTATGTTCAGATGGCTTCGAAAGCTATGGACTCGCTTGAGCAAAGTAAAGGATCACTGGTGATCATTTCATCACTTTTGGGTAAGTTTGTCTCTGCTTTTTCATTCCCGAAAATATTGAAGACAGCAAACTTGCACATATACACGCTTATGAACGTATGCATCGATTACATTACCATCATATATTATAAACTTTGCTTGAATAGCATATGAAGGGTTTTACAAGAAAAAGATTAAATAATTCTTGGCTTGACTAATCCATGTAGGAAAAACATGAAACCACCACCAAGGCCCAACAGTCCCCTTGTGAAATGACATTTAAATTCACAGCATCTGGATTTGATTTGGATCTGCGACAAAGTGCAAATTCTCATAAACATCAGTCCCGAAACATGCCTGATTTTTCCCCATTAAAATTCATGCCATTCATTATCCTCTGAGAAATCAAACTCCTTAATCTTACGAAATTATTCCTGGATCCGCCCCCTGATCTGGATAGACACCAAATTGTAATGGGTTCTCACCGGACCAATACCACATCCTTCCACCCAGAGGCATGGTAATCCCTCCATGTGTAATCCTGCTGACTAACAGACAAACAAACACATGCAGATAAAAACATAACCTTGTTGGTGGAGGTAACGATGTTAACTCCATTTTTCAGCAACAGTGGATAAAACAATGTCAGGTCAAGGTCTATTTTACAGCTGTTGAGGGAGTTTTTGATGAGCACAGTTTTTTTTGACTAACTGTAGTGGTCAAAAGTTTGAGGTGACAGTTAAACGCCAATCGGGTTCACCACATATATCTAGAATAAACGGGACGGGAGGCTGACGGTTCCAAAAATAGACAATTTATTCAATTCTGGCACATGATTTAAAAATACTGATTCAACAGTAAACATTGTGGATGAGAGCGACACAGTAACAAGGCTGGACATGTGCAACGTGTGGGGTACACTCCCTTGACATAAATGGCAAATATAAAAAGGGGAAAGAAGTTAAAGGCTCAGGACCCAATTAACAAAGTTAAAATCTCATGCGTGAAACGATCACTGCACACTTTGAGAATCCTAACACAGGTGGATTTGCACCAGTGGATTATTACTGCAGGCGATATTGTACCATAAAGTAATAGAGGGTCTCTCATCTACGGAGCCAATAACTCACACATATTTAAGCCATTACACCAGGATTGCACAGAACCCGTCAACCATATTGCACGTTGCCTATGTAGCAAAGAACAAAATAAAGTAAAACAGGGAAACCACAAATCAAACAAATTAACCACAAATCAAACTAATTTAAACAAGAGGCCAAATAATCTAAATGAAACCTTAATGTGGGGGAAAAAACCGAGTGAATATCCTGCCTGAAGGCAGCCCTATGAAACAAACATGCTGATTAGGTCACAAGGTTGTTAAACAAGGTTATTAAAATATTTCATAAAATTAACAAATAAAACACAATAGTATTAATTCATTAAATAGAGCAGAGACCCAGGCCGTCCTTATTGTCTCATGGCAAATACTAAACCAGGAAAAGAAAATTACACTCAATGTCACAGATACATAAAAGTATAAACTCTTAATAAATGTCAGGCGCATCACTTAGGTTCATTATCGTTCCCACTCGTTTGTGTGTACCCGCTGACTGGAGATCACAGCGTGCACATGAGGCACTGATACCGGCGCGCGTGCTCTGGGTTCTATGGACAGAAATGCGTTTCATGTTTAAGCAACGTTTTCTGTGTGATCCCAAACCACGTGATAGTGACTTTCAGTTCATTCAACTCTATTGCTTACCGCAACACTCTGTGTCCACACCTGCTGCGTCCACACCACGCACAGGAAGTGTGGCAGTGGAGAGAGGGGAGGAGGGAGGGAGAGCGCTACTACCGGTGTCCCTAAATAATCTTCCCCCCGCTCCCCGCATCCTATAGCCAACTCCGTTCTGCCGGTGAAATTAGAGCTGTGACCTTTGATCAATCATGACATATAAACCTAACCTGAAAAAAAATGAAAAGAAAATATTAATTTGAAACATTTGCAACAAATTATATTCAGACTATTATCAAAATTATCCTGTTTTAGCTGCAGTCATCTGAGGCTTTTATTTAGAATGAACCCCATTACATAACTAAGGAGAGATTCAAAGCTCAAGAACAACTACTAAATGGACATTTTTTACGTTAAATATTTAAAATGTTTCATAGACTTCAAATCTTTCCCTCTGCTGAGGGGGGATTATGTTTTCACCCCCTGTCCATTTCTTTATTTGTGAGCACGATTACACAAACAAAACTGAACGTATTTCCACAAAACTTGATGGAAGGATGATGTAAGGGTCAGGAAATGCTTGTGCAGATTCAGATTATTTTAGATTAGAATTTTTGTTTTATCACTTCCTTTAACATTGCTAGATAGGGTGTTTTTCAACATGGATTTTTTTCATGGATCTTGATTTTAAAAAATCAGGCATATTTAGAGAACAGATTGTTGCAGCTTGAGTGGACTGAGGAGCCTGTTTGGCCCTTGTGGAGGTATGCAGAGTCATTAGTGCTGTATTTGCTATTCCCTGGCTCAGCTGACTCTATGAATGGTCTCGACCACATGTTGATCCACGAGGAAATGTTCCTCTTGTCTTTGAACATTTTGGGAAAATTAAGAAAGAAGCGTTAAATTTGTCCGTATGCACAGATCAAATCTGTGCGTTGGCCTCATCAGTCTTATATTTCACATCTGACTCTAATAGTTTTTAATGCTTCACAGGCAAAGTGGCAAGTCCCTTTATGGCACCATATTCATCAACAAAAGCAGCCTTGAATGGTTTCTTTAGGTCCCTCTACCATGAGCTGTCATTGAAGAAGAGCAACGTGTCCATCACTTTATGCACTCTTGGGTTCATCGATACTGATGCCGCCATGGAGAAAGTCGGGTTAGTCAAATCAAATTGAATCTAACTATGTGGCATCATTGATATTCTTGTAGTAGTTTTTACTGTGTGCCATCCAGTGGCTAAGTGTATTGTTTTTCTATATCCCAGGAAACTCACTGATGTGCCGGCGGCCTCTGCCACAGATGCAGCCTTGAACATTGTCACTGCAGGAGCGCTGAGAAAGGAAGAGCTCTTTTACCCTTGGAAAACCTACATTGTGACTCTCACCAAAGACTGGTTCCCTCCTATCACGAACCATATCATGCAGAACATATTCAAGTACGAACCATGACAAAAACATTAACCAAACTATTTTTGTAGAACAGTGTATTAGGGTCATTTTAGATTTTTAAAAATGACAAAATATGAGCAGGGATATTCTTAATTTCCGGCCATTGCCTTGTTAATTTGACTTAATTTTAAGATAATATCTGTTTATATTTATATTCACATAAATATGTTTTACAAATTCCTTATTATAATCTCAGAATATAAACACTGCTGAAAAAAACACTTAATCCTCACAGTACAACACCTAGTCAGTTAAACTTCAGGGATATCAATCTGTCCATTTAGGAACCACAAGTGATTGTGAATCAGTTTCACTGCTCTGTTGCAAATGAAAGTGACACCAGGTGCAATGGAGAAGCAAAAGCAAGACAACCCCCAAAACAGAATGGTTTGGGGGTTTGGTTTGGTCCGGCTGTTACATGAGGAGAACTGGACAGGGCCGTAGAAGGGCATCAACCCAGCAGCAGGACCGGTATCTGCTCCTTTGTGTGAGGAGGAACAGGAGGGGCACTGCCAGAGCCATACAAAATGACCTCCAGCAGGGTACTAGTGTGCATGTTTCTGACCAAACCGTCAGAAACAGACTCCATGAGGTGGCATGAGCCACAGCCTCTAGTGGGACCTGTGCTCACAGCCCAGCACTGTGCAGCTCGATTGGTATTCGCCAGAGAACACCTGAGCACAAGTGACAGGCGTGAAAGAGTCTGGTGAACGTTATGCTGCCTGTAACATCATCCAGCAAGACCGGTTGGGCGTTGAAACATCCGATTTTTCACATGACAGAAACTCTGTGGTACGAGTGGCATGCTTGGTAAAAGGAAGGGAAAAAATAACTAATCTTTTGGGTTTTTTCTCTCAAAGCAGTTTTGACAATGACAGGAAAGAAAGAAAGGTTCCCTGGCATGACCCTGACTTTAAGGGACTTTCAGGGCAAACCAAACTCCCCATTCCACCCATGCATTTAGACATTCTAGTCTCCAACCAAACCTTTTAAATACAAAGCATTTTGCAGACAGATAGCGGCATGTGGCTTTGTTTTGGGGGGCGTCAGTGTTGAGGAAGACAATGCGTAGTACTTTATATGTCCACATGAGGGCAGTAGTACTAAAGTCATGAACAGAGATTACCTCCTGATGTCCATTCCCTGTTGAGTGAAAAAAAAAAATCTAAACGGAAGAGCATCATGCTTCTTTTTTTTTGTCCCAAATAATAAAGATTGGTGCTTGAAAGAATGTGTTCGGATTTATTTATTAACTTTTACTTAACCTCTCATCAACATATCAATCCTCTCCCTCCCTGTTCCTCTTCCTCTACCCCTGGATCCCAGCCCCATCTCTATTCTTCTCTTACTATAACCATGTTATTAAGTTTAATCTTTCCAAAGCTGGTCACAGCAGGCGTTGCAGGCTTCCTACAGAGCAGGACTTTCTCCGTGGGTTCCTTTGTGTCTTTGTTCATCATCCCCCAAAAGGCTTCCTGTGAAGCTGCTGGCTCAGTCCATCCTGGTGGTCTTTTCATTATTGTAATACACCCCATAGGTTGTGTCCTGCTGACAGAGCACTTTTCTACTGTCTACCTGGAGTGAGTTGTCATTGTCAAAAAAAGAAAGCAAGACAATAAAGAAGCCTCACTAAATCTTATAATTTGATTTGAAAAGCTCAGGAAGAAAAACAAAGGCCATTTCTCCTGCAGAACAAGTGGCCTTCACTGTGTAATGGAAGTTTGCTCTTTGCTGTTGTCTTGTGGTCCTTCACTTGATAGAGAAGTCAATGGAATCCATCTTCTCTTTGTCCTCGACACTGTGGATGGTTTTTAGAGGATTTTGGAGGTGGTATAATCTCCCTGCAGACGCTGTGGAAAGAGAAGAAAAATCTCTCCCTCTCTCGTCCTCTCGCTCCTTCTGTCCCTTTCTCTGTCGCTCACACACACTCACACACACAGACATACACAAATAGTTGGGGCCTCCTGAGGAGGAGAGCTTGCATGGCCTGGGAGAACAGCCAGAAACACCTGCAACAGATTAGTGCTCCTAATGCACAGTCATAAATCTACTCACCGTCCTCCAGCATCTCCATCTCCAACATGCAGGGATCTCATAGATCTTGTAGGAGCTGAGCAGCATCCAACCACAACACACACACACACACACACACACACACACACACACACACACACACACACACACACACACACACACACACACACACACACACACACACACAATATAGCGTACATCACCTTGATAGATAGATAGATAGAGAGATAGAAAGATAGAAAGATAAGAGAGATAGATAGAGAGATAGATAGATAGATAGTAAGATAGATAGATAGATAGATAGTCCTGTTTTAACATCCATGGTTTAACACATTTATTTTGTCTCTTGCCAACAGATAAAAAAATACAATCTGTGTGTGTGCGACAGTAGTAAGATCAAACGACATGTAAAATATGTCCATAACCTTTTTTCCACATAGCATTCGTTATCCACAGTTTCATATTTACCCACAGTCTTTGCAGAAGCAGCCGAACTGTCTCGTTTCAGACCATAAATAGTTACTTATCCATGGAAATGCACCTCGACCATCATGCACGAGTCCCAATTTACGATTCTTCCCTTGTCCTGCTTCTTTGAGCACAAAGGACACTGCTCCACAGATCTCCCTCTGTCTTCATCCATCAGTTACTTTGAGCACAAAACGACGGCCTTGGGGCACACACATGAGTCGTGTCATTCATATTCACTGGCATGTGTGCATTATGTGCACATGTGACATTTATCAACCAGTGGTGAGCGAATGAGTTGCCAGCTGGTGAGAATAGGTCTCCTGAGCCTCCTGTGTGAAGGTGGAAGTGATGGCAGAGTACTCTGTGATCACACACACAATGTATCATATCTGCATGTTGTTAACAGGCTACAGTGGAACACACTTGAGGACAGAGTGCAGCGGAGTGAGAAAGTATTCACACCCCTTCACTTTTTTAACTTGAAACATTTAGTTATACTCAAGAAATCATTGAGGGTGATCCTTATATACAATGACATCATTTTAAATGACAGCGACAGAGACAGAGACAGAGGAGAGGAAAAAGCAACAGCAACAACAACGGGGCATAAACAATTTCACATTTAACCTAAATAAAGTCCATTGAAAACCCCTTGGATTATTACAATAATAGGAAACAAGATTTTCAAACTGTAAAGTAAAAATATCACTTTGCAACCTTAAAATGCTAAATATAATACAGAAATGTGTGACATTGTAGAGTTAAAATAAAAAGACGCAAAAATGTAAAGTAAAAACAGTTGGAAGGTTTAAGGTCAAATAAGTGTTCTAGTAGTTTTATTACTAATTTGATTAATTTGTCAAGTTTTGGCCTATGATATAATCATCTAAATCAACAATTTACCAGTTATTCTATACCATATTAGTGAAAACTGAATTTAAAATTTCTTTCTAAAATTATTTAAAAGGAAAAAACACTGACCTAAGTGTTCAGAGATTGGCCCCAGACCCCCACCCCACTGCCCTCAAGGAAAAGCGGTATGTGTATGGATGGATGGATGGATGGACATTAGCACTCAGACAATTTGCTCTATCACTTGAAATTGAGATCAGGCGAATCCCGGTTCTCTTGATCGTCTTCAGGACCTTTCTACGCCTTGAGTGATTAATTCTCTCTGTGGCAAATTCAAATGATTGAACATCCATCCATTATCTATACAGCTTATCCTCTGGTGAGTCGTGTCAGGAGCTGGAGCCAATACCAGGTGACATTTGGCGAGAGGCGAGGTAACCCCTGGACAGGTCACATTCACACCTCAGGTCAATTTCGAGTGTCCAATTCACCTTCCTTCCACTGTATGTCTTTGGTAGGAGGAAGTATGAGTACCTGGAGAAAGCCCACACAAGACACAGGCTGAACATACAAACTCCTGAGCTTCAAAACAAACAGACAGAAACCTCTTCTCAGTGAAAGTCTGCAAAAAGCATCTGAAGGACTGTCCGTGAGACTGTGAGAAACAAAGTTCTCTGGGCGGAAGAAACCAAGTTGGATCTATTGGGCCTTAATTCTAAGCATCAGCATTCTGGAAGAAAACAGGAATACTCATCATCCCAATGGTGAAGCAAGGCAGTGGCAGCATCGTAATGTGGGTTGTTTTTCCACAACAAGGACACTGCTCAGGGTTGAGGAATAGCTGAGCAGAACAAAGTAAGTAACTACCCTTGATTAAAACCTGGTCCTGAGTGTCCAGGACCTCAGACTAGGCCAAAGCTTCACCTTCCAACAGGACAAAGACAGAACCGCTGCAGGACAATTAGGGACAACTCTGTGAATGTCCTCAGCCAGAGTTCTGATGTGATCCCATCTTTGAACATATCTGGAGACCTGAAAATATCCAACGTGACAGTGCTTGAGATGATCTGCACAGAACAATGTCCAACAGTACTCCAATCCAGCTGTGGAAAGATTGTTGTGTCATAAGCAAGAAGACTGTAAACTCTACCAAAGCTTTTACTTTGTCACACTATGGCATAAACATGTTTGATTGATGAAGAAAAACATCCAACATAATACACTGTTCTTTTAAGATATTTTTTCATTAGAGAAGTGTTTGAAATGTTGGGAAATGCTGTATATTTGCCTTCTTTCTGAGACTTTTTAAGGATTAATGCTGCTTTAATGTCAGTAGAGCTAAAGCTAGCTTAGCTTAGTAACTGTTCCCAGCTACACAATAATCTGGAACATAACCATCCCCTTTAAAATTATTTGTATTATTTCGAATATAGGCCAAGATGGTGAATCTCCCTTGCACGTTTGAAGGTCTTCTGCACAATTGAAGTTACCAACAACCAGTAGATGTTAGCAGGTGTTAGCATCCAGTGGATGTTAGGGGCATTACTTCAGTTGGGCACCTTAGCGTCATCCGGTGTTTTGGCCTCGTTGCCAATAAGGCCAATTGTAATTGTAAAATTTCTTGGTAGAAGGATGTGATATGTGTTTGGGAAGAACCCCGAAAATTCTCCAGATGAGGAAGGAATATTGTGAGATCAGATTTTTTTATTTTTTTTATTTCCCAGTGAATAATCATGGATCTTGATGAAACAAATCAGACATATTAAGGGAACTGATATTTATGAGTGTGTGAAATTTGGTGCAGCTTGATTGAATCCAAAGCCGTTTTCAGACATGACCTGCGGGTAAAATCCGGAGAATTGGCTACGCAGTTTACCCTCAGTCTATCTTTCACATACGCACAACACAGCGGGAGGTTTCCTGCACAGATGCGTTCACGACAGCAACAAAATCCTCCGCATTATTCAGGCGAGAGGTGGAGCAGCCGGGTGCAGCAGGCAGAGACAGGAAGTGACGTATTAAGTCCGCTGCAGAGACCACGTGGTTTTCTTGACAACACACAGACACTGGTGTCAGTTCTTATCACCACAAACTCTTTTGACATCTTCGTCCGTGTCTTCTACGTGTGTGTCACCGCCTTGTCACCGAGAGATATTTGTTTTCTTTTAGTTTTTTTATTTATGTGTCTGTCGCACATTAGAAGCATCATCAACCTCCCCACTCACTCGCATTTGCGTTCACACATGCACCTCCTCCAGCGAAAATAGGGAGGAACTGCGGAGTCCAGTGCATGTCTGAAAGCAGCTGTGAGGGACTGTTGGGCAATGGCAAAGTCATGTGCTTTACTGAGTGCCCTACTAGTCTGATCACTGTTTCATGCCATATATGCGACTGCACTATGGTAACGTGTAACAGGATGAGGCCACATAAAACAAATGCAAACAGTAAGTTAAAAAACAAGTGTAAATGTTAGCCTACCTAAAATCAGAGTCTATGCAGTTATTGGCTCTTCAAGTTGAAAGCAGCCATTGATCTGTTGTGTGAGCCAATTAATTTTGAAAATGTGTTGTTGAATGTTAATCCTCCTGAATACCGAGCTTGTGCATGACCTCTGAAAAGTTTTCACAAAACACTGAGCGCTGATAACAAAAGGAGAGAAAGAGGGAGAGAGAGAGAGAGGGAGACTGCGTAGGGGAGGGCAGTGAAAACCTATGGAGCGTTGGAACTGTGGGTGTGAGAGGTGCTGAGGTGGCCCTGCGACCCCTGACCTCCTTCCACCAGGTCCATTCAGAGCCGACACAATGGTTGACACCTGTGTCCTTTCAATACTGGCACTATTATTATTTACATCAGTCAGTGGGAGAGAGAGGGTCAGACGGAAAGAGGCCAGAGGTTCTGTGAAGCAGGGTCCAGCCTCATGCCAGTACCCCCACCCAAAAAAACATCCTCTTTCTTTTTTTGAACACAGGTGCCTTCCAATCTCTCTCTCTCTCTCTCTCTCTCTCTCTCTCTCTCTCTCTCTCTCTCTCTCTCTCTCTCTCTTTGTGTCTGCCAATCTCTCTCTTTAATTACTTTAGATAACTCCAAACACATCAGCGGAAGGAGAGGATCCACAGAGAGGACAGACGGGCTGTTTTTACATCCTGCACCTAATGGTCTGACGTTGCTCTCTTCCTGCATCAGATAAACGTTAAGGAGGGGAAGGTTGGGAATCTTCTCGTGCATTGTTTGCAGAAATACACTTTCAACTGTCTTCAACTACTTTCTAAAATAGCTGCTCGTGAGCTGAGGTTTGCTTGTTTGATATTTCGGCACCTGCGGAAACAAGGGAGAATAATTAGTGGCTGCAATTTCCCAAACAACATCAAAACAATGAAATTCTTCTAGTTTATATGCAGGTTTTCCAAATTCAATACATTTAGCACCATGAACCCTTTCAGTTACATCTCATATGATGAAATATGGAGCCCGACACACAGATTTGTGTGCATCTGCAGCGTTTAATGATGTACGAGGGACAATCCATTCGTTATGTCTTTGCTGATCGGGCTGGTGGGGCGAGTCACAGGGCGCATGGGTGGCAGGCAGGCTGGGGTTACATGAATTATTTTTTTTTTCACTGGGGGAGAGAAAGCCCAATTAACAAAGGATAAGAAGTGAACCGTAAACACCCTCAACAAGGCCCAACAAACCTACAAGAACAAGAGCTGTCTCTCTCCCTCCCTCCCTCCCTCTCTCTCTCTCTCTCTCTCTCTCTCTCTCTCTCTCTCTCTCTCTCTCTCCCTCTCCTCTCACTCTCTCTCTCTCTCTCTCTAGTCCCCCCCCCTCCCCTGCTGACCTCCCTCCTCCTCCCCCCTCTCGCTCGCTCACTCTCTCTTCCACTTCCCTCACAAAAGGAAGGCTCAGAGCTTACAAAGTGCCAATTAACACTGAATGTTTGCCCCTCGCACCTCCCTCTCTGAACTGCTGACAGCTCTGGTGTTTGGGTTAATACCAAAGGCCTGCAAAGAATTATAATTCTCCTCCTTGCTCCCCCATCCCCCTTCTCTCCCTCTCTCCTATCCTTTTATTTTGTTTCCAATGGGGTGGTTTTACAGTTCAATGCACAGTCAAAGGGTGATATAAAATGACTTTCCAAAGAATTTCATTTAGGGAGAAGAGGGGCTGTGTTGCATCGGGGCAGCCAGGGGCAGGACCGGGGATTGACGTGTGGGGGGTGGGGGTGTGTAAAGGGGTGGGGGTGGGTAAAGGGGTGGGGTGGGGGACTATAGAGAGGGGAAAAAGAGGGACAACTTAACAGTTAAAGATACTGAAAATATTTGCATCAAAATATTTGCATCGTGTGTTGATAGAGACTTTGCTTTATTTTTTATATTTTCTTTCACTTCAAGGTAACATCCACGCTACTACGTGTGGTATCCACACTACTCCAGAGTTTTAGAGCTAAAACAGATGTTTGGCCCCGTTTCAGTTTGAGAACTACAGGGCTGTGTTTTGGTCTGGACGGGCAGAAACAGAGGAAACAAGGACGTAGACACAGCCGCTTGCTGAGTGGCTCTTTTCGGTCATGACGTAGCCTTCGCTGATTCGTCAAGTTCCTATCACATGACTACCTACTGGAGGAAAACAACCTAAATTAGCCTCAGCTACCAGGGTAGAACACATAATGGATAATCAATCACAGGCATTACTGACACTGTTGTCTTTGCAGCTGTTGAGCAGTTAAATTGTGTGATTTACGATGATACATCTCTTTACATGCGTAGGAGATGAGCTACTGTTGGAGCATTCTGTGAAAATTCTTGTGTCCAGTGGGACGCCCATGCCTTTCATAACTTCTCCCTTTTAGCCGCTCTCAAAGTTGTGTGGACGTCAGGCACATCCGTGGCAGAGTTGATGCGTTTTCAAATGAAAACGTAGTAGTGTGGATGTAGCATGATTTCTGTCGCTAAAGAACTTTACACACAAGCCAACACACAGAAACACACACACATCTATACATATATTTATGTGTGTATTTAAATGGTCTCAGACTTTGGGGCCCCCCACACACACACACACCCTGTCTCTGTCGTTAGAACTGCAGGTCCCAGTTGAGATGAAGATAGCAGCGTGGGTCGTTTATCACAGGCCAGGCTGACGGCTGTGCTATGCCTGTTTTTATCCCTTGTGAACTCCCAATAAATCAGCCTCCTGAATAAAAGAGTGGCCAATGAGAAGAGGTGAGAGGGTTAAACTCTGGGAGAAACCGAGACCACTAAACTCTTTGAGGGAGCTTCTGCCTGGACTCATTTCTCTGCCCAAACTGGGTCTGCCTCTACAATTTATGACCTCTTGAGACCCCATCTCCTCTTTCTTTAACTCTGGGATGAGGTCCCCAGTTTAAAATGGGTTATTCCAGGGGATGGAGATTTGGGGGATTGAATTGGATTTTGCTTTCTGTCGGGGAAAGGCATTATGGGTATTGCTAGATCACATCATAGTATGGAAACAATATATAACTTGCATTTAAAGTTGAAGATTTGGGGAAATAGTATTCGCTTTCTAATGCAGAGTTAGATCAGAAGATTGATAACACTCTGTCTGTCCTTTAAATATAAGCTAGCCAGTAGATAGTAAGCTAAGGTCACACAAAGACCAGATACAGGAAAAGGTGTCATTTTACACTGGGATTTGATTTTAATTCAGCTGTTTTCAGACATGAACATCGGAAAATAGCCGTCAGCCGGAGATTTTCCAGATCAGACGTGTTCTCAACAACGGGAAAATCACATCGTTTTTTTCGGACTTTCAGTGGACCTTTCACTAGGGGACCGATCGGAGAAAGTCTGCAGAAAGTCTGGAGTTCTCTCAGTCGAACATCTGTGTTCACACATAGAGCGACTCCGGAGAATGTCTGAAAGCAGCAATCGTAAGATTAAGTGGTGCTGGTAATTCTTTATTTTTATTTTTTTGGGACAAAGCAGAGGCTAGATGATTCCCTTTAGTCAAATCTTATGTTGAGCTAAACTAGTTGTTGGATCCAGCTACATATTAACTAAAATGACAAGATAGTGGTGTCAGTGCATTTTCTTAAAATGTGAAAATTATGTTTTAAATGTTGCGTCTAAAAACGTTCTTTTCTATCAAGGATATTAAATGCTCAACTTAATTATTGTTGAAGAGGAACAAGTCATTTTGAGAAAAAACCTTCCTGTTTGAATGTCATCTGTTGGCCCTGACAAAAGAGGGTGACCGGTGGTGTGGAACAGAGCCAGACTGGCTTTATTTACATTCAAGTAAGTGGAGCTGAGCAGAGAGCTGACATGACCTGACACGGTTCATGGTTCCACTCGTAGGGCAGACTGGGCCTCCACCTCAAGCCTGGGACCCTGAGGTCAAGCTGCTCTGCAACCTCTCAGGGATGAAGGCGGCTGACGAAACATGTGACTGTTGCTTAAAACCCTCAATTCTTGGATTTACTTCAAATACGATAGAAATGGGAACTTGAGGAACTCGGGGCGATAGACGAAGAATTCATGTGGGAGTTAAAAACAAAAAAAACAGGAATCAGATTTCCACATGTCCAGGCATATGATCAAGCTACAGTATATCATATTTATCTGGAGATTTATGTGGAAACAGGTGCTCCTCCTCTGGCCGAGCTGCCAGGCAGCCGAGGAGCACTCAGTCTCCTCTTTGTAACATCTGATTCACATGAACTATATTTTCTGCTTGCCAAACGACCGATCCAAAGTTCAGTGATGTGGCGGTGTCAAACGAAGGTCGTGAGAAAAGCAGAGGGGAGCACGTGCCTGGAATTAGACCAATGTCCAAATTTGCTCTGCGTCTTTCTCAAAAACGGACACATGTGAGTCGATTTGACCTGAGTGCAATTGCAGGTCTCTCGCAGTAAAACAGAATTTCCTTTCCTTCATTTCGACATTCTTTTTTTTTTCTTTATTCCTGTCGAGCCCATAGGAATTTCCTCCGATGGGACCATGATGTGAGCGGTTTGTGCATGTCTGGAGTCTGAGTGACCCTGTCAGCGATGAGCTGAGCAGAGGGAAGAACAGAGCAGACCGGCCACAGGGGCCGAACGCCCTGGGACACAAATTCTGGCCCTGGATCCAGGAGCCTTCTGCACCACATTGGATCTCAGGCTGTAACTCACCCTCTGTCTGTAGCTTGTGATGGTGCGGAGGTAGGGGTGAATCGCAGGTCAGCCATGGAAAAGCTTGCTTTATTGTCTGTCTCGGAGAATGAAGGATGGAGGGAAGAGAGGGAGAGGGAGAGCGAAGGTAGGAGGTGAGGGTGGATGGGACAGGAGGGCAGTTGGTGGTTGGACGAGAGAAGAGCATAGCAGGGAGATAAAGGAATGAATAAAAAGAGGAGAAGGATTTGACATGAAGGGAGATGGAGAACAAACGTATAAAGTCTGAAGGTAGAGAGGCGGACACCTCTAATTCCATATGTCAGTCTCCTTCATCTGTGATTTGCAGCTATTCCAACTGGAGGAGTGAAAGACAGCTTCCGCTCAGCAGAATGACTGTAAGCTCATAGTTAATGTTTCAAGCTGAGCCAATGCCTTTGACACGGTATTTGTATCAAACAGTAGATCAAACGCAACTCTTCCAGTATGTATGTGTTCTACACTATAAGTGAACGGCTTGTGAAAGTTATACTGAGTACACTTGACAGTTCTGAAGTGCCCACAAAGAATAGCAGAGATAGGTGGACTCGGAGAGAACGTGGTCTTAAGCAGATTTTTAGAGTTATCTAGGTTATCAAACGAGATGATTTCTACCAGACTTTGGGTGTCAGAGTTCTTCGCAGAAAATGATTGATGAGTGCTCTGTAATTGTCCATTGTGAGGAGATGTCAGGGGGCGACGGCGTGTCACCTCGCAGTGAGAGTAAAAGAGCCGGCAAATGGAAGTGATTACGTCTAATATTCTCCATCTGGGAGTGATTGCCTCAGAAGACGAGTTTCAAAGAGGGAGTACGGTGGGGAGAAAGAGAAAGAGGCAACAGTAATTTGCACAGGATTTACAAATCTCCTGAATCGAATTTGGGAAACTTTGTGCACATGTTGTTCTATTCCCTCAAGACAATCACTCATGAAATGCACGCACACGTGCATAAACAGCTCCGCACAAATAACTCACGCTGCTCTACTGCGCAGATATGTTCACAGCTGGGAGATAAAATTGTGCAAAAACCCGAACAATCCCAGGGAATAAAGTCATAATATTCCATGCAGCGCGCTGGATTTCTGAGGCTCACACATCAATACTCAATATATTTCGCTGTCTGTCTGCGAGCAATCACAAACCACCCAAGAAATGGTTGCCAGTGTGTCAGAGCTGAGCCAGAGCCAGGTCAGAAGTGATCAAAGACTCCTGAGGAGGGAGAGAGAGAGAGAGGGGGTTATCTGGTCCCAATTACATTCAATCATGGGAAATTGGCAAAGTGCAAAGCGAGAGAGATCTTCATGATGAGAGCAGGAGGCCAGATGAGCCGAGGTGGTCTGTCGACATTTCTGACTTCACAGAGAAGATGGGAAAATTAAGATTGGGGCTCTAGTCAAGACTTTTTTTTCCCTCCTTTTTTATTTGGAGTATTATTTTGAGGGATAAACGACAAGAACATCATAAGAGGATTATCCCGATGATGTCAAACATGATGTAAACTGCAGAGGAAATTTTAAAAGAGCAGATGAAGTACAGAAAAAGTGGACAAAATCTGACAAATCAGAACTGTAAGTGACTGAAACCTGACCTGAGACATATATTCTTAAAGGGGCTTGATCCACGTCAGCATGGGTCGGGCACAAATGTATTTACCACACATTGCAAACAATATCATCAGTTTCACACTGACAGACCAGTACAGCTCTTTTACTTTGATTATTTAGGGGTTTTCAGTCTCTCTAGGGCTGATTTCAGACATGCACAGAACTCTGCAGTTCCTCCATATTTCTCCGGAGGGTGCATGTGTGAACGCAAATGTCTGAGTGAGACGCTCCGCAGTCTCTGCAGACTTTCTCTGCCAGGCTCCCTAGTATAATGTCCGTATAAATCCAGGAGAATCCAATATTTGCAAACAGAGGTGGATGCCCCACTAGATTCACCGTGAGCAAGTAGGGGGGGTTAATGATGCTTCTAACGCGCGACAGATGCAAAACAGAACACACATAGAAGACACCGACGAAGATGTCAAGAGAGTTTGTCGTGATAAGAGCCCCTCCTTGTCTGAATAACCTAGATGATCCAGGTAACAAGTCGTGCCGGACTCACATGTGTGCGTTGCATTAAAGATTGACGGTTGGTGCCGGCATGACCATCATAACGACAACAATCACAGTTTCATGCTTGGGACACACAACAAGGCCGGCTTTCATGCTAACGTGCCATGCTAGCTATCACACACAATGCTATAGAGACAGACACAGGAAATAAAATCGACACACCAGCAGTGGCCTCTGCCTCCTCTTTCACATTGAGTGGATTTGATTGGCTGGTGAAGTGACTCCGCTGCCACATTAAAACTTCTGCTCAATGCAATGCAACCACAATGCAGTTTGGAGTCACCAGTAAAATGACAAATTAAATTTGTATTTGAACAGTCAGTCATTTCTTTCTTTCAATGTTATGTGTCAAAGAAGTAACTCAACACTGTCATTAGAATAAACCAGACTTTGAAGAGATCAGGGTTTTAAGACCACTAAGAATGGAGGATTTAAATAACTAACAGTTGATAAGTGTGACAATGGGATGGATGATAAGTTAGAGAAACTTTAAAAGATGATCAAGCTCAAACAAAGGCTTGTCTTCACATACAAAGGAAGAGAACAGACTTCATTCCCCCACCTAATGAATGAACGCTGATAAAGTGAGGGGAGATAACCACACACGCATAACAAAAGGGATTTCTCTCACTGAGGCTTTCACTCTGATTCGCCAAGTGAGTCCTTCTCCCCTCTGATTGGCCAGGAGCTCTCACCAAAGAATACCAACAACACAAAAAGTGACCACTCCAGTGAGCACCTCCTCCCTCAAACGCCTGCATCCCCCACCTCACCCTCCTCGCTCTGCGTCCCTCACCCATCCCCCCCACTCCCTTCCACCCACCACCCCCAACTTACTCCTCCACCACCTCGCTCTCCCTCCCTCTCCCGTTCGCTCCCAGTTGCCTCACGGCTTGCTGTGACCCATCTTGCACCTCCCGAAGCCCACAACAGACGCTTGGTGTGTGAAGAAGGTCAGGAGTTCAGGCTTGGCTGAGGCTCCATCCCTCCCTCTGCACAGAGGAGGCCTGCCCTGCGGGTTTATAATTATCTGCCGTTGGCATTCAGCACAGGTTCAAGCACAGTGCAAGCGCTGGCACCAGCGTGGGGGGATGCGCTTGGCTACACATTTGGTGATTAGTTGTCCCTAATTGTCAGTTCCTCGTTCCTTTTTACCTTTCTCTCCCTCTCCCAGTCCCCCCCACCCCTTATCAGTTAGAACATCTTTACATAAAACTCAGTGCATGGTTTGTTGTCCAAAAAATGCACTCAGCTGATTTCCATTTAATTGTTGTTTGGATCGGTCTCGCAGCATTTTATAATTCCTCTTACTGACCGAAAATGTCATCTCTCTTTTGGCATCTGGACACGAGGAACCTTCTCACAAACTCATACGTCCTGTAAGATTCGAGCAATCGGAACCGACATGTCTGTCTCTCAATGCACCGCCAAGTTCTTCTTTCTCACGACACTCAAGTAAATGCAAACAATTGGAGACATTTATTCGGAATGATTAATGAATACTGTTTTATGTCCCATTGCTTTTTATGATGAATTTAAATATATACGTGACTAATTCCAGGTTGTCCTTTAAGTGGGATGGCTCCTTAAACCTCACTGATGGCAGATGCAAGAAGCAGGCAGTAAAATCCTTCCTAAAGAAGAGACGTAGTTATACAGCCTCCACAGATGGTCTGTGTGAGCCACAGTCACTTATATGGGAAAAGCAGGTGGCCTTGAAGCTTTCGTATTCTTGTCAACATTTGTTTATGTCTTTCGCTTGTCGTGTTTTTTTCAATTTCATAATTCAACAGGAACCTGTATTTTGCCTTCTTTAATTTTTTCCATACTACCTGTATTTAGTTTTTGATGTTAAGATGAATACAAATCTTTTTATACATACTCTATGTTGTGATTCTATTGTGGTGCGAGTGAGTCGGCCCCACTCAGAGGTGAATGTGTGCCCTCCATCAGGCATTAATATTGGCACCGACAGGCGACGTGATAAACGGCATTGGATAAATCCATTCCTCAATGCCTTCAGAGATGTCTCCGCGCCATTAGTCACTCACACTCGAGATCTCTGCGAGAGTCCATCATTGCTGCTCTGAGAAACACATCTGCAGACCTTGAAACAGACCCTGAAACGGGCTGACATCTGAACCAATACTGTTGGGGGGCTGCCGGGGGGAAAAGAAAGAGAGGAACAGCAGTCAGGCAGATGTGGGGCCTGGACGGCTGCCAGGCAGCACCCTGTCATCCGACAGCAGACCCTTCATCTCAAAGTGAGTGAGGGAGGGAGAGATGGAGAGATGGAGAGAGAGAGAGAGAGAGAGAGAGAGAGAGAGAGAGAGAGAGAGAGAGAGAGAGAGAGAGAGAGAGAGAGAGAGAGAGAGAGAGAGAGATGTGGAAAACAGCAGGGAGCAGTAGGAGGAAGAGGGGATGGATAGATTTTATAAAGAAGGCTCCATGACTATTCCTCCATCTGAGAACATCCTCTAAAGCTCTTGGCATCACAACGCCTTGACTGCACACCCACAGCTCAATCAGCAGCGCCAGCTGATGTTAAGGAGAAAAAAACAAATTGAATCTGAAATAATTTATTGTGCAAACACCTAGTCGAATGTAGCACCTTGAATGGCCTATTATTCTTTGACATTTCAGTGGAAAGTAGAACTAGTCCTTTGAGCCTTCTATAAAAATCTATATTTAACACACGCACAGATGGTTGGAATAAAAACCCACATTTGCCCTTCTTCCCCTCTGTTTTCGGTGCGAGGAAGAAGTCGAGATTTTTGCCAATTTCCAAGAGCTATGTGTTATGAGACATGGACTTTTGACAGGTGTTTGTTTGAATATGAAACAGAGCCACAGAGGCCTGCAGATGGCAGGCAGATTGCATTCCAGACAGGGGCATCAGTCTGGGGCCGGAGCGGTGGGGGAGAGCCCCATCTTGGCTCGCCGATGGTTCTCCGGGTCGGACAAACCTATCGTCTGCATGACCGTCATCATCATCGTCCTCATGGCCTTCATCACTGGAACAAATGCCTGTCCACTCTGGAACAGCACAGCACTTTGTTTTTCCATGATCTGTGCGCAGACATGGTCTCAGTGTTAGGTCACGTCAAGACTCCTGCTTAGTGTTTGATGACAGCATCTATGTATTTAGATACTTTATCTATGTACAATGTGTAAGAGAAAGTAAAGGCCAAGGTTAAAACCATAGCCTGTGTGTTAAGATGGACAAGGTGGTTAACTGCAGTATAGATAATATATCCCTCCTTTCCCTCCTCTATGTTAGTGGATGGGACATGGGTCAAATTAAATAGGTCTAAGTCCACGTCACATACAGTACATTTTTCTCGAAGATGGTGTCTGTCATTTCAGACTGATGTTTGTTCAAGTGTTAATTTTTCCCGGTAAGTTTGGTTTAAATTAGTTATTTGATGCAATAAAAATGGGGTGAAACATCAGGATTGAAAGCTGAGACTGTCACTACCGCGGCTCCACCCCTGAGCCCCAGCACAAAAATGGCAGCGTGCATATCCGGGATGCTCTGGTTTAATTTCAGGATGGTATACAGTCTGTCTGTTTTCTTAATTATTGTTCAAACACTGCCTTCCTGGCTCAACACTGAGTGACCATATGTAGGTTGTGTCTGCACACAACTTTCCTGTGCACTGAAGAATTATTAAACGTGTGATTAATATTAATTTCCTCCACAAATAAAGTAGTTTAGATCATCTGGATTGTTTAAAATCTATCTGATCGCTCTGGACATCTGAATGCTCATGTATCTTCTCCAGCTGCTGTAGCATCAAAACTAATAGAAAAGATGCTCAGAACTATCAGACCCAAGATGCAATAACTCATAATCTCTATCAACCAAATCTCACATCCCAAAATTATTCTGGTCCAGATTTGGCCCACATACCACGTGGAAGGATGGCACTTGGGTGGTCTGTCAAGTATGGCAAGTAAGTCATAACAATACCGCATGTCAGCCAAAGGTGTCAAAGGTGCTGGCCTGAATTAGTTTTGTGCTATCTAGGCCACATTTACCATTTACCACTTGGGCCACTTTAGGGTCCCAGCCATTTTGTCCAGGCCACAAGAAGGACAGACGTGCTGCAGCATTGCCCGAAGTTAAAAACTGTGTCCCTTAATCAAATACATACAGTGAAATCTAGAGGACATAAGTGATATAGCTTAGTAAGTTTATATTTATCTCTTCTACATGCTTACCTTATTTTCACGTGACTCAAACATACTTATCTGAGAAGATAAAGGTTTTATATTTCTTTTTCCTTATCTCTTTGTGCAATTGAGCAAACAAAACCGCAAGAAAGTAAAGACCAGATTGCTTATCAGATAGATTTTCCCATCTGGGTCTCTGGTTGGCTGGCTCATGTGCTGGTTAGCTGGCTAACTGAGTTGCTGGAGAAAATAAAAAGTGGGAGGAAAGTATGAATAGCTGGCAAGGTGCACCTCAGTGAGTCAACAGACACCGAGCACTGCCAGAAAAGCTCCATGTGCTGTTGGCTAATGCAGGAGTAAGTCAGGTTGTTTGTTCTAGCCTCCATGCTCTGCTTCTCGTCATTACATTTCTTTGAAAAATCTTAATTGGACATTAGTTTATAGTGGTTTTCGCTGCCGTTTACGTCAAGCCTGTAATAAGAGAACAGTGTCGTTGTGGATTTGCGATAACAAATAACAAAAATGGAGAAATAGTGAAGAAGAGATGAGAGCCCTGAACACAGGCTCCTGTCGTTCCTGCAGACTGGCCCCGAAGAACAAGGCCAATGTCAACAGCAGCCAGGCCACAGCTTGGTGCTCCGGCCCACGCATACATCACCTGTTTGGGCTTCATTACATAACCTCTTCAGAGAACAACTGGTCGAGTGTGGTTCTGTTACTCCTACGGATTTTTATTCTACAGACTCAAGCGGCCTGCAGCTGTATCAATGCCCAGGTTTTCCATGTCCCATAGAACCAGAACCAGCAAGAATAAAAGCCCAAAGGGAAGGTCAAAATTCCCCTATGGTTATATTTTTTTGAATTATTTTTTGTAGAGATTTTTGAAAGCAATTCAAGACCATCTGCACTTTTAAGACAAAAAAAAAAGTAGTGCACACAACAAGTACCAGATGTGCTTTCAGGCTCCACAGCCAAGTCTCCATCAGCGGCCTGCACTCTCCTTCCCCTGAGGGTGGCAGGCCGGCAGCGTGCATAATGCCTGAGCTGTTTCATGCAACAGGTAGCCTCAATTTCCACAATCACCCCCCACAGCTTTGTAGAAAAAAAGGCTATTCTGCAGATCCCTCACTGTGAGCGAACCCCAGAGAGGAGAAGAAGGAGAGTCTGATCACCCTATAGCTCCTTTGTGATAACCCCCCCACACCCCCCACCCCGTGCTACTTTCTACTGTAACAATGACCTGTGGATGAATGCCCCTGCCCCCAACCCTTCGCTGACCCTGACCCACGCTGAGGTAAAAGACGTGAGGTTATTTTCTTAACCCTGGTACAAGACAAGTACAATGTCCAGAGAGAGGATCCTGCCCCAAATTTGTCTTTTAATTCTAAAAAGATTGCCTCGGAGGGGGATACATCGGCTGGAATGTTTGACTGCATCTTTCCAAGACCGGGGGGGGGGGGTTCAGATACTAGTCAAGCAGAACAGAAGACTTGGCTAAAAAGGGACTTTTTTTCTTTCTTTTCACCGGGAGGGTTCTCTCTTTAAGTCAGACAACTTCAATCACATTTCCTCAGAATTGTTCCCCCTATAAAGACGGAACATTTTTCATTGTGCTTTCACTCTGACAGAAACCACATGACATGGGTAATTGTGAAAAGCCAATGAAATTGCCCATATGCTAATACTGACATTATGACAACACAGTGTGGCCACCACAGATAAACAGATTGATGCCACCTTACCAATATTCAGGACCAGAGAGACTTTTTCCTGATAATATAAATTCAGTTAAGTGTTACATTTTGTTCCATAAAGGCCAACACGGTGGCAGTAACTGATCCTGGCCCCTGTATGTGGTTGGTTATGTCTACTTGTCCACAAAAAAAAAGAGTTCAAGGTGAGAAAAGACCCTGAAACAAACACAAACTGTGAACAAAAGGAGGACGGAGGAATCTGCGCTGAAAGAATGTGACTCCTCTTTCAACTGTCGGTATGCTCGCGGCACCTCCTATCAAGAGGAGCAAAATCCCAGGAAGAAACAAACTGAAGAAATGCAAAACAATGCCAACCTCCTGCTGCCTGCTGATTGATTGATTAGGACCTGTCGCATTTCTCTTCTTTTCAAACTGCCGAAGGCAATGAAAGGGTAAGTTCAGACCTCTGGGTTCATTAACACGAAGACAAAACAAAATAAATCAAACAAATTAAATAAAACCCAATTTTTGCTCATATTAATGGTCGACATTTGAATGACAATAGCCATTGAATCTGCTGTATTTACTTTAAGTAATTACCTCAGAGTCTTATTTCTAAAAGTACTCAGAGGAAACAATGAACTGTAAATATATTCCGTCAAATATAATGATTTTACTTTTGATTGATATCAGCACTTTTTTGTTGCCAGTGCAATAACGAAATTAGCCTTTCTTATAATAGGTGTGAAGGTCCAGCTACCAAAACATTTCAAACAATATTAAATTACATTTCAGCCTCACTGTTGATTCTATACTGTGTCAAAGCAAAATCTGAGTTGTTACTGCTGTCAAGGAGGTTATGTTCACAGCCCTGTCTGTTTGTTTGTTATTCACCAAGATTACACAAAACTACTGGACGTATTGCCATGAACTTTGGTGGAAGGATGTGCTTTGGGCCGAGAAAGAATCCAGAAAATGTTGGTGCGGAACCTCATCAGGAACCTTTTTTATGACTTATTTAGGATGTCTTTCAACATTTTCACAGATTTCCTGGGGAATCTTGATACAAAAAAAAGATCAGACATATTTAAGGAACTTATTTCTTAAAGTCTGATCTCTACGTTACAGCTTGAGTTGACTGTTGAGCCTTGGCAGAGGTTTATACTCTACTCACTACTTGTTTTTTTCTCTCATGCAAACTAAGTATTTCCACTGATAAACAGGATTCTATTATGCTATGGTTTATTGTAAAGCCATCACAGGTCACTTTCTTCACCTCTAAAGATTATATGAATCAAGACAATTGTTTTCTCTGCATGTCATTTAATTTGTTTTGGTGAGGTGTTGGATGATGAGCTGCACAACTCCAACTCCTCAGCAACTTCAACTTTACTTTGTCCTTGTGTTGCAATTATTTGAAAACAACAAAGTGTTGTGTAACAGTTGCTCTTCTGTTGTGTTTCTGACCAAGTAGTTGCTCAATGAAAGTTTGCTGTTGTATTTAACCATACTTGCTGATACCATGGTAACCACAGGTGTTACTAGGACTAAAAAAGAGTTGGAAATTTCCTGAGAACTCCTATTTTTTTTTTTTACCTTTCTATATCAAATAAACCTATTCTAACTTTTCACTGCTTTTTATAAGCATGAGAAAATCGTAATACTTTTCTCAAACCCTTTTCTTAAGAAGAAAAGAAACATCTGAGTCACACATAAAGCCGATTGTTGGCTTGTTTGCTCTTTCCCTCTTGTTTTCCTTTCCTCTCCTCAAGCTGCAAGTCTTTAGTCAGAGCTTTGCTTTGACAGGTGAAGATCAACCGAAGTCATCGCTATTGGCAACCATGTGGGACTGGGAGGGGGAGAGGTGGCGGCGGGGTCAGTGCCAGCGGAGTTACTCTATACCTTTTCTATAGCTGCGCAATAACACACCCGACTGGGCCAGAGTTCACAACAGGCCTTTATCCTCCTCTCAAACAAATACACTGCAGCACCATTTCAGAATTAACTCCGAAGGCATCAACAAGAGAAGCACTACTTATTCACTACCTGTGTTGATTGCTCTCCTGTCAGCAAGAAATGATGAATGTCTACAATATAAGTACCCGTGTTAACCTACTGTTAGTTTTCCTTTCAAGTGTGCCATTACAAGACAACTCTGTTTTCCTGTTGTGCCGAATAGTCAGGGAGGAACAGTTGAGCCTCACCGACTTCCGCTGCAGACTCTTAAAAAAACAGCGGCCGCGTGATTAAGAAGCAATCACATTTGTAATTATGATAATGTCAATTGAGCTTGTCAAGGATGAATAATTTCAGGGGAGACAGTAAAATGTACCTAACAAGAATTTTCTCAGCGGTAAACACGGGGCTTTTAAAACTGTAATTAGCTCTTTAATGTCTAACACATGGCTCACAAGCCATCCATGGGCCCAACTTCCCTTCTCTCAACCACTTTCCCCGTCCTCCCTGTAGGACACACTATTCACATAGCTGGAAATCTAACCACACGAATAGGAAGCTTTCTCGGGGAGGTGGGGGCGAGGCGCAGGCAGGCGTAATTCAGCAATTGTGGGACAAATTGTTATTTTCCTGTGCTTAAAATAGACTCGCAGGAAATGCAAAATAACATTCTTACTTGGGATTACTTTTGGCTGCAAGCAATGGATTTAATGCAAACAAATTCTGGACTACGATGTGCTTTTTTGTTTATTAGCAACCTAAAATGCAAGCAGAGGTTTGATGCAATTCCTCTAAAAGGTTTCAGACCAAAGCAAAAGACAGGACCTGAAACTAACGAATGCAGCACCCTGCTCCCCAACCACCAACATTGCACCCTTATGCATCCTCTCTATACACCCACCCATGTTCGAGAATTCCCCCTTGAGAGACAGACACAGATAATTGGTCACAGATTTTTGTTGGCAGGACACAAAGGGACCTCCTATTCACCCCTGTGCAGCTGTCTACTTCCCATTCTACCATCTCTACTCCCCACTAGTTGCGTCCCCTCCAACAGTTTCCCCCACAACCACCACTGTCATCAATGGACCAAGAGCGGAGCCGCTCCTCATCCCCACAACACAGCCCCTTTCAGTGCCACAATGAAGCTATCGGGACACATGCCTCTCATGACCCTGACCCAGAGCCCCATTTCAGCCTCCTTATGCCCCAAGGCCTCAGTGACATCTACGAGACCTTTGGATCTGTAACTAGTTCCCTTTGATAAAAAGCTGTTCCACTAATCAGGAATCCACTGGCCTTGATTAATGCACCTGTAGGGACATAACTCAAAGTGTATTTTTACAACCAGGACCTGACCCTAACCCATCATGGACCATCTTGTCCACGATGACACAGTGTTTTTTAATGTGCATTATTTTGATTATTGTTTAATCCAGCTAGTATAATGAGGTGTTGTTTCAAATCAAAACGTAATAGTTGATTTCTTTGTCCATAGTTGAGGGAATACAAATAATGACTAGAAAGTCACTGGAAGTCTGTAATCTATGAAAATATGGAGCTTGGTCAGGCTCGGATTTGTAATTTCTAGTTCTCTCTCTGGCTTGGTCTAATATGGACAGAAATTTAAACTCTATAATGGGCTAAATGCTAACCCTAATCCTTTTGCACACATCTCGGGATAAGCCAAGCTAACAAACATTTAAAATTTGACCTAATGAATATGCGCTATGAAAAGTCAGGGAATCAACGTTATTATAAACCAAATGTTATTTCATACCACAAGACCACAAGAACATCGAAGTGGTGCGCCAAGAAAGATTAGTAAATTCAGATATTTCAAAAGGGGACAAAATGACTGACCTTTAGACTGACATGACACAGCATGGCTCAAAATGACCCTATTGCAGGTAGGTTTTGTATGTAAAATTCTAACAAGAAAAGTACCAATAAACTACTGTTGAGAAATGTATAATAAAGAGTACAATAACTATATTTTCCTCTGATAAGTTTATAAATTAAAGTAAGTCAGAAGAAAATTGAATGGCTAAGTTAAAATGAAGTACCTCAAAATTGTACTGACAGTAAGTACAGTAGTTGAGCTGTTCGATTCTGTGTCTTTGACAAATATCCCCTTCTACTTATTAAGAAGGGACATACGCACAAAATCACATCACTGCAGCCACAGTTGAACAATACAGCAAGGACATTACACACTGTGAAGACACCGAGGGCAGAAATGTGTTCATACAGGAAACAGAAAGAAGTCAAGCAGCACGTTTCACCTACAGCTCCCTGTACTTTCTCCCTCTTCCACCTAGGGTTAATGGATCACATGTGCAGAGCTGCTGTTACACTGAAAACACAAGAAGACTAAAACAGACACAAGACAAAAAAAAAGAGGCATGAATAAGAAAATGCAGAGTGGTGGAAAAAGGGGGAAAGAGGGGAGAAAGAAAGGACAGAACAGTGAGAGGTAAGCAGGAGAATAAAGTGATTACAATTCCAGTCACAACCAACACAGCAGTTTGTGCAGTGATCCTAGTTTTTTTTTTTTTTTTTTTTGGAGCAGCGGAGCGAAGCAGTTCCCGAGGGGCTCATGAAAAGGCAGAGGTCAACCACCCCTTTCCTGACTCACCACATGTTAAAGGAATTCAGCGGTGCATTGTGGGATATGACACTGGTAACCCCCAAAAACTAAGTTTCCAAATGACTAACACACACATTCTCCAACCTGTCTGCAATTTCAGCATTGGAAAAATGACAATTGATGTCAAATGGGACTGTGTAATGTGTCATGATAGCAGTGAGTAAGGCACATTAAAAGTCCAGCATGCACTGAGTCATGGAGAAAATTATTATTCTTTTTTCTCCTTAACTTTAGTGGATATAACTCTCAGCGGAAAAATAGACATCATCACCTATTTTTTTGTATCTCTGCTGAAATGGCTCATGATGACCTCACTAATGGACGACTTACTAACACAAGAAGTCCAATTTAATATATTTAACAATAGCTTATCACTGTGTTCTTATTCTTATCTGTTTACCATGTGGAGACAATGTGCGCTGCGGTAACAGAAAACAAAGATAAGAGAGACAAACAGGATTGTTCCTCTGTTTGTAATTCAGTTTAACATTCCATTACACAGCTGGAGGATTATTTATCATCTTCTCTTCTCTTCTCTTCTCTTCTCTTCTCTTCTCTTCTCTTCTCTTCTCTTCTCTTCTCTTCTCTTCTCTTCTCTTCTCTTCTCTTCTCTTCTCTGTCCTCTTACTAACACGAAAGTAATTACAGGTTATTAGTAATCTTATCTAAAGGTTATGGGCTGTAACTATCAGCCGCTTGGCCGGAAATTGAGTTAGTGGAGGATAATGAATAAAAACGGAGCCTTTAAACTTTTCATGAACATTTCTTTATCACAGGCAGTAATGTTGAGAAAGTTTCCGATAACATTGTGCTGGTATATTTACCAGAGGTAAACACAAATCAATGAACGGAGAGTGAATTAAAATCACACGGAACAAACTGTGATAATATACACATTTCTGGCTGCTGAGGGAAAGATTATGTTTACCCAGATTATTGTACACAATCGTGTTATGCTAGAAAACAGAGACTTTTTAAACATCATGAACATCTGAACAGTGGGCGTCCATTTTGTGTTTCACAGAGGAGTCATTGACAGGTTCTTGTCGCACTGTGGGGCCTGGAGCTGTGTTGATGTGGGGGGTAAACGATAGAGCTGAAGGACATCTGTCAGCCACACCAACATGAGGTGAAGAAAAAAACAGTCTTGCAAGACTGACAACAGGAGAGGGAAAGATGGAGGAAAGAGAAGAAGTAATTACTTCTACTGCTGCTTTCAGACATTCCCTTAACTCTGGACATTTGTGTGTGGGCTGTATCTGAGAACGTAAATGTCCTACGTGCGAATGCAAAGCTAATATCATGAAAGATCACCAAAGTAAAACTTGACGTGAAGTCACACTAGAATTTTCCTAACCACAGGAAGCAAATATATATATTCACCTTCTCTCTCTCGCACAGATTGGAAGTGAATGGGAGGCGAAAGTTTGCCATTTGTGACGGGGCCTTCAGTTGCTCCTGACATTTTACTGAATTTTTCTAGCCAGCGAGTAAAATGTCCTGAAAATTGTTTAGAATACCCCAAAATTCCCAGCGAACCATTGGGCATGTTGCCGACTCAACACTCTCAAGATTAAGTAGAGTTCCCATCAGGAGCTGTTACAGGGGTGGGCCAAGGGGGCACTGGCCCAAGCTGAAATCTGATTGGCTCCTGAAGTGCCCCTGTCCTCTCTGTTGCCATTTACTAACAATAAATATGACAATTTGTTCAGAATATTTCTTTTCCAAGCTTTTTGTCTTTTTGACCTACAAAGAGAGCTTGAATATATTTAATGACATGTGGCTTTGCTCAAAGCTATGGAGCTGAAAGCAAACAAGGAATGATGAGCACCTTACTCAATCCGGTATTTGACTATTATTTGGCCCCTGTGTGTAAATTGTAGCCCCTTTATGGCCCCTGATTAAAAACAAATACATGTAGAGGACACCAAAGAAGTCAAGTTAAAGAACTTTTGCCGTTAATGGCCAACTCCGGTGTCGATGTGAATTTATATAATTTCTGTAGCAGAATTTACATGTCATGTCCGGCCTCCTGCTCTACCCAGGTGCCACCACTCGTCTGAATGGACTGGACATTTTCTTTCTGTAGTAAACTCAAACAATCTTCTACTGCATTCTTCATGTGTAAAAGGATGGATAATATTCAAACCCAATTTTCCGGACATTGTCTGGAGTTCATGTCTAAAATCGGCTTTATTAGGCAATCGCATTTGCTGTGGAGGACAATAAAAACACTATAGTAAAAGTGTGCAGAGAAAGAACAAAGGATCCTTCAAGCATGGTCTGGCTTTCTGTGTGCCTGAACATCTCTGATATCCACAGGCTGAGTCCCTGTGAGCCCACAGGGACTATTTGGAGCCACAACAGGCCTGAGGGAGGGCTCAGCCACAGGTGGTGTCCAGCAGCTGCCATGTGTCTATATACACAAACACACACCGCCTGCACTAATGCACATTCTCTGAACACATTCTGTCTGTCTCACACACACAGACACACACATGCACACACGCAGACACACACACATGCACACGCACACGCACACATGCGCACGCACACACGCACACACACACCAGCGTACTGTATGTATTTAAGTGCATACACTGCATGTCAACATAATTGTGCCAAAAGATAGAACCACATTTAAATGCTTGTCACGGCATGCACACACATACATATACATGACTGATGGTGCAAGATAAGGAGACATGTTTGTACACATGCAATATACACTGTATGTACACACAGACACACTCGTGCACTCACACAGATATTCCTCGCACAAACTTGATCCGGTGCGAAACCAAATAATGCGCACAGCACACAAACACTCTGACACCAGGCTATTGTTTTAAATATTCTGCCCGCATCTGGCCTGCACACATGCCAGCACAAAGTGGGCCTGTCGCTCAAAACCAGAGGAGAAAACAACATTCCCTCATGACACAAACACGCAAACATATGCACAACACCGCATATAAGTCTGATCAACTGCAAGCCACACACACACGTGCACACACACACACACACACACACACGTACAAGGAAAAAAGTACCTCTCTGCCCCTTAAAAAAAGTACAGTATGCTCATGTGCACTCATTCTCACACCCACACAGATTCCTGTAAGGAAACTCTAATGCTGCTGTCCATCTTTCAGCTGTAATACTAGACACACACCCAAAGGAGGAAAAACCTGCAGTTTTACTGACTGGAATTGACTCGATTTCTGTGTTATGACAATCTGCACCGCAGTAGCCCACACGCCACTCTTCCTGAAAATTTCACTTTTGATAAAACATCAAGCCCACATACACGGAATTTTTCCAGAAAGGGATTTTTCATTGGCGAAACAGTAAAACCAAACAGTGTAGGGCGTACTTCCTTTTTCCTGAAACATAAGAGAATTTCTATCTCTTACGAAAACCATAATAACTCTAATAAATATGGTAAACCCTCGCCGACGAGGAAGACTACCCATTTTGTAAGCAAAATGAACAACAGCAGCAATTTATCCTGGATTCCAGAGCAATGAGGCAACAAATTAAAACAGGCATTAGTGGTGAATTCGAGCTCTCTTACGGACTAACAAGGCACATGACTGACAGAAACGTTATGCAAACCCTCCCACAGTTGTCCCTTTCATCGGTCCCAGGATTCAGACTGGTTGGCTTCTGAACGTGTGACTCAACTCAAGGAGAGAGACGGGGAGAAATGACTAGGTGGGAGGGATTCATTAAAGAAAAAGAAAAACACAGACACCAAATTTAACTTAGCAAAACAACTAAGAAGCCACAGTTGACAGAACAACTGAGGTGGAGCTGAATAGCAGCTTCCAACCACCTCCACGTGTTTGCTTATTAGCATCCAAGAGTGTCATGTGTTTCTCACTGCACTAAACAGAATCAGTGCAGCCTGATGCTCCTCGTTTGTTATGTGTTCGCAACTAGGCCTTCGTGACCACGAGCCTGAGCCAAAAATACAGTCGTGAGTCTCATCAGGCCGTAGCTCCTTACATCTGTCAGCAGATTACCTGCTTACCTGCCATGGCATGCAAGGGCGCAAAAGCTATTTCTTCAGATTGCTCCGATGAGGGGCAAAACAATAAAGCAGGTCCCCGGGGGGGGGGGGTCTGCTGGCTGGGTTCATAATGTATTCTGCACAGGTGAGGGCCGCCGACTGTGTTGTTTGTGCAGTTAGTGGAGATGGAGGAAGTGGAGAGGAAATGAGGTGCATCTCTCCACCTAGCCCCCATCACTCACCCCTGACCTTCCATTCCCCAATCCCTTGAGCTGACACGTTTCATGGTTGCCATAAAGACGAGACACTGCCCCCGATTTCTTATGAAGGAGGCCCAAGTGAGGAAAGTCTACACAAAATAATGTCTTTCCCGGTGTCTCGAAGAATTGGAAAATTTAAAAGATTAAGGTTCAACAGTAGTCCAGAGATTAATCAGTGACGTTTCACCTTGTTTTTATAGCATTAAATAAGTAATTAAAACAAAACTTAGGAGAAAAATGAACACTTGGACACACATCAGTGTGATAACAGCTACCTACAATGGCAGAAACCATATTTGGGGAATATTGTATTGACATGTACCTTTTAATGACTTCTTTACTTTGGTTCTTATCCCACCCACTAACATGGAGGAGGCAGGCTATATGCTCTATTGTGCAGCCAGCCACCAATCTTCAACAGTCCTTTAACAATGTTCCACATATTGGATTTTCATGTCAAAACCTGGTGCCTACATTACCCACAATGCAACACGGCTGCCATCAGTTCAGTTGGAGATTCTTGTGTGTTTTGTTAGTTGCAGCTAATATCAGCTTAAGCAGAGAAAAGGAGCAGGTTAATGAAGTCTGGTAAACTCAGTTCTTTCAATACACGGCCCGATTTTTGTATCTGGTAGCCTTTAAGTCCACTGATTCTGCCTCCAATGACATCACTGGAGGATATATATCAGATTTCCCACAGCTTTGGAGTTGAAAAAGGTTTTATACACCTTTTTTTCCCTAATATGCAATAGTATTACTCAAGACCTGTAAACAGACTTTGACGACAACAACACGCAAGCTGTGGAGATCAAGCTCGCACTAGTATGAGGTTCTGCTGGTTGCATAACCTTGAGAGTGAAGCTTTAATTTATGAGGTGTCTGAAGAAAGATTAACAACCGTTTTTTTTCTATTCATCCCTCTCTTTGTTTTGGCTGCGTTGTCCAATGTGAGTTGGGATGATGGATTTAGGGCGTGTGAACATTGTCAGGGATTTTGGCTCTACAAGCAAAGGAGTAAATAAATGTGCGGCACACTTGGATCAGTATATCCAGTAATGCTGATACATGAAAGTTAGGTGGGTGGTTATTTGTCAATACTGCAGGCCTCGTCTTGCCCCTCCACGCTCAGACAGTTACCCTGTATATCTCTCATCACATGACTGCGGTGTGGGGAAAAGATCGGCAGGAGTCTTCCTGGGATCATTGTTGTGCTCCTCGAATGCCGTATTTGTCTTTCTGGAGGCACGCGGTGGGGGATGTGTAGAGGGAGGTGGGGGGGACTTTAAATTCTGACAAATTGCTGAAAATTGCCTTCACACAGTCATTCCTGTTTGGACACACTTGGCACATCTGGTTGTGATCTGGCAACAAAAGCGCCGTGGTGGAGGGCTCAGCTCTCAGAGCGGTGCCACATATTATTCTCCTCCTCCTCCTCCTCCTCCTCCTCTCTCTCTCTCTCTCTCTCTCTCTCTCTCTCTCTCTCTCTCTCTCTCTCTCTCTCTCCTGGTTTGGTCTGTAAACATGCTGATGTTCACCACCCCCCCTCTCTCGGTTGGGCGCTAGCAGTTGATGGCGTTGTGTAGTGATGCTTGGCAGTTGTCCCATCAGAGCATTCCTGAGCTCCTCTTCAACTTTAAGGCTATCAGTGGGGATGTAATTGAGGCGTCTGCGAAGAGATGAATGTGGCACTGTGGCACTGGGAGCGCCGCAAAGTTTCAAAGGGGAAAGCTGCTCACAATCTGGCAACTCTAAACACGGCCAATAAAAAAAAGTTTGCGGAGATAAATTCTCGGTGTTTGGCATGATGCAGCACACATGCCTCCTCCTCACGCACACACACGCGATTAGTAGTTGAAAAGTGGAGCATCGCAATCCACAGAGATCTTCTGTTGGTATGTGACTGATCACAGTGTGTGGTGCAGCAGCAGCATCCAACAGTGTCTTATAAATCTTCACCTCATTGTTTGACTGTAGTCTCTGCTAATCTCTGCGCTCTGGAGAACATGTGTCGGGATGATTGCATGTTTTCCATCTTAGTGCTGCTAATGTTATAACGTCTAGAAGGAAAAACACATGACATGAATAAAAAGTAGGCCGCTCCACTGACTCAAACTGCTCTGCAAAAAGGTGCCAAGTAAAACATAAAAAGGCTTTACACAATTTTTGACATATTTTTTTTTGTATCAGGCAGCAAAGATGCTTCTCAGCCTAAAGGGATAGTTCAGCCAAAAAGGAAAATTCACTCATTATCTGCTCACCACTATGCCAATGGAGGTATGGGTGAAGTGTTTGAGTCCACAAAACACAGTTTCAGGGGTCCTATTTACCCCTGAAACTGTGTTTTGCTAAAGTTTTTGGGTGAACTATCCCTTTACTTTAAGAAGCTTTAGGTTTTTCATTTCACCTCTCACAATAAGTGGTTGATTTGAAATTCTTATACACGCACACATATGCTTTTGAAACATATGTGTCAAGTAAACTTGCAGTGGATTGTGAAGTAGAGGAGAGGTCATGGGTAAATACTTGCAGTATTGTCAGTCGTGCAGCTGCGTCGCTGGGAGAGAGAAACTATGAGTGCACAGCTGCAGACTGAGGCCTCAGCTTCTCAAATTGCTTCTGCCTCAGTTTCCTGCCCTCTTTACCGGCCGGGCCAAACCAGGCCCTTATTAGACCCTCCCCCACCTTAATAATCCATGATGTCACCTCAACATCACAGTTTTTTTGTTTTTCTTGATTTTTTTTTTCCATCCCTTCTGCCGCTGCCACCCTCGATTGTTTGTTAAATATTAACAGGTGTTGGAGAGGAGGAAGAGGAGGAGGAATCGCAGAGTTTGGCCCAGGTTCTCCGGTTCCTCGTCCGTCTATCTGTTCATCTACTGCTATCACCACATCTGCTTCAGTTTTGACTTCCCCTGGTTTGTTTGTCCATCTGTATTTGTGTTTCTTCCCCCTCCTTTTCCTATGACCCCCCCGCCTCCCTGCCTTTCAGTGGAGGGAGGCTGAGGAATGATCAGTCAGGCTTTGATGCCGCTGGCCCCTGCCCTGGGTTTCCACAGCACATGAGCCCGGGCAATTACGAAAGCGCTCCTAGCTGACTGTTATTACTCTGTAATGCTCCTGTCTGGAGCGGGAGGAAGAGGAGGAGGCGGAGGATAAGAAGGATGAAGAGTAGGAAGAGGAAGAGGAGTAGGTAGTGTAGAAACAGAACAAGATGACCAAGGAGGAAGAGAGCAAAGTGCAGTGTTTCAAGTAAAAAACCTTTTTGCAGTATTTTCACAGTAATGTCAGGAGAAAACATCCTGGCCTGTAACTCTGTGATTGACAGCTTTCCCTCTCTACCGCCACAGAGAAAAGAATAAAGTATATGAACATCTGGATGCTGCAGCGCACATGTGGCAGACAGGAAGTACTTGGGGTGGGGGGGGTGGGGGGGGGTTAAGAGTTTGGGGGGAGGCAGGAAAGATGATGGCCCCTTTATCCCAGCAATCATTAGACAAGACTCCAGAGGAAGTCAGAAATCACCATCCCATATGATCCATACTTCCCGTCTTCCCAGAATATTGGACGGGAGCTTTAACAAAAATACTTGGTGTGTGTGGAAACCGTGAGTCCGCAGCTGGTTGTAGCCTGCTGTTCAATGTACATAATGGTCTGTCTGTGCACCATCCACTACAAATAAATCATGTGGATCATGTCTTTGGTTAGGGACAATTATGCAGTGCACTGACAAAGTGATGGCATCTGCAAAGAATAATGCACAGAGAGACATTGGGAGCAGAGGAAAAACTAACGGAGGAGCAAACTTTACGTTGGAAATCATGCTAACTATTTCATTTTGTGGGAGGTCAACAGAAAATGAGGCAGAGAGTTGTTTTAACTTAAATCTCCCACATACGCCTGTTTGAAACGGACTTTATGAGAACATCATTAGCCGAAGATATAAAAAGAGTTAAAGTTTTGGTTGTAGCAGCCAAACGTTTGATGGTCATCCTGCAAACTGAAATAAACTTTGAACCATAAATGGATAATAATCTTCCCACATTTCGTTTAAAAATCTGCGAGGGAAAAAAATCTGATGTCATTCTGCCTCCAGAGCTGAGAATGAGCTGCAGCTTTATGAGTTGGCAGCAGCAGGAATGTTTACTCGTCTGGAGAGAAGGAAAATAATTGCTTGTTCAGTATTTCACATTGCACAAAAATGCGTAGGTAGGTATTGTCGTCTCATACAGAAAATGTTCTATCTTTGCCATGGATTATTTTCTCTCCAGCAGTTTAAGGCTTGACAATAACTTGGCTCATGATACTCAATATAAGAATCGATATGCATGATATGGGTAGGTAGGGGTTTGAATGGTTGGTTGGTTGGTGGCTGGGTGGTATGTTGGTTGGTGGGTGGCTGGGCGGTTGGTTGGTTGGTTGGTTGGTTGGTTGGTTGGTTGGTTGGTTGGTTGGTTGGTGGGTGGGTAAGTAGGGGTTTGGTTGGTTGGTTGGTGGCTGGGTGGTTGGTTGGTTGGTGGGTGGGTGGCTGGGTGGCTGGCTGGCTGGCTGGCTGGCTGGCTGGCTGGGCGGTTGGTTGGTTGGTTGGTTGGTTGGTTGGTTGGTTGGTTGGTTGGTTGGTTGGTTGGTTTGGGGTGGGTGGTTGGTTGGTTGGTTGTGGTTGGTTGGTTGGTTGGTTGGTTGGTTGGTTGGTTGGTTGGTTGGTTGGTTGGTTGGTTGGTTGGTCGGTCGTGGTTGGTGGGTGGGTGGGTGGGTAGGTAGGTGGTTGGTTGGTTGGTTGGTTGGTGGGGTGGGTGGGTAGGTAGGTGCTTGGTTGGTTGGTGGCTGGGTGGTTGGTTGGTTGAATGGTGGGTGGCTGGGCGGTTGGTTTGTTGGTTGCTTGGTTGGTTGGTGGGTGGGTAGGTAGGTGTTTGGTTGGTTGGTTGGTTGGTGGGTGGGTAGGTAGGGGTTTGGTTGGTTGGTTGGTTGGTGGGAGGGTGGTTGGTTGGTTGGTTGCTTGGTTGGTTGGTGGGTGGGTAGGTAGGTGTTTGGTTGGTTGGTTGGTGGCTGTGTGGTTGGTTGGTTGGTTGGTGTGTAGGTGGGTGGGTAAGTAGGTGTTTGGTTGGTTGGTTGGTGGCTGGGCGGTTGGTGGGTTGGTGGGTTGGTTGGTTGGGTTGTTTGGTTGGTTGGTTGGTTGGTGGTTGGTTGGTTGGTTGGTTGGTTGGTTGGTTGGTTGGTGGGTTGGTTGGTTGGTTGGGTGGTTGGTTGGTTGTAAATAAGAATCTATGAGTAGGGAGATGACTCTGCTTACTAGTGTGAAAAGCCAAAGAAAGTAAGAAATGTAAAAGACAACCATCAGATTGAACCTTTCACATATTCATACATGGTTAATATACATTTGTAATGTGTTGGAAGCCAAACTGCATGGCCAATGGCTTAATCCCATTAAATCTTCCGAATCTATTCCAAAAGAGCACACACTATAGGAAACAATAGAAAAGCTGTTCGTAAGACTGCAGCTCATCCAGCAACACTGCCACCCAGCCTAACTCTGTCACACCCGAGCTCACACCTGCTGTATGCCGTGAGACGAGAGAACAACTGGACGCATGGTCATGTGTGTGTGTGAGGGCTTGTGTATTAGAGAAAGACAGACGCACAACTGGGCATTCAGGCTCTTGTATGACTTTTGTGTTTACGTGTGCATGGGCGCATGAGAATGCATCAGTGCTTGTGGCACAAGGCACGGCCTCAGCTCGATTTAACCCTCAGCTGAATGCCAGTGTGACGCCAGTCTGACTTTGTGTGGCCGCATACCTCCACTGAAGAAGATATGGAAAAAATCTGTGGACCAGTAAGTCTTGGAGATTATATGGCTCCTCTCGGCTCTGGCCTCAATAATGCCTCAAATCCGACGGTGCCATGTCACTGCAATTTGGGGCTTTTGTCTTTAGAAAAAAGTGAATCTCCATACCATCTTGATGGGGCTGCTCATGAGCATGTGTATGTATCAGCCTGAGAAAGAGCCAGTGTGTCCATGTGTGTGTATGTAAACGAGAGGGGAGGCATGAGAGAGGGGATTATATGTAGAAATAGCAATGGATCAACTTAAACACAACATTGGCTTGATTTTTTAATTGCCTCTCGGCTGCAATGGATGGACCGAGGCAGCTGTCAGCGCGAACAGCTGCTCGCCTGAAAAGATTGGACAGAACAAACTCTGGGAGGGTGAGAGAACAATGCCGAGTGAATCATGTGCAGCCTATGAGGTATTTTGCAATTTCACAACTTTGAAAAATGCATGCAGGATTAAGATTCACTTTTATTGGACACTCACATCTGTTCCATTTCCCAGGGAGCTTGCAAAGATGCATTTTCTATGCTGTCTGGGCAAAGGCAGAAACCGTACACTGCATTGCTGCATAAAGTAAACTGAAGGAGACAATTTGTTTCTCCTTTCAGCTTTGTTAATGTGGAATTTGTGAGTTTACAAGTTGCAATTTACAGCTGGGAGAAGAACCAGGGGGTCTGAAAGATTTGATGGAGCAGTCTGTATGGATTTCCTGCAGAATATTTGTCAGACTTGAATCAAGCACTGTTGTTTTGCTCTCTCCCTCACTCTCCCTCAGCCTGAGGCCTTGTGGCTGACTACTCCACATCTATAAATCACCGGGAACGCAAGCTTGTGTCCCGGAGCGAGCGCGCTGAGCCAGTCTGGGAAGCTTAATCACACTCACATCTCTTCGGCCTATTTGCAGCAGCCAAATGATAACCAAACACACATTATGGGGCATGATCCCTCTTGCTTGTGAATTCTGCTCATATCATGCTTTAACGGGGATGCCACATGAAAGAGCTGCACGGAGGTGAGGCTGGCTCCGTAGTGTTTGGGTAATTGTTACCAACCATAAACAGCTGTGTCTTGGGTGTTTGAGCAACAAAAACAAAGCCAAAGCACATAAAGCATGGGTGCAGAAGGAGAGATACTGCAGGGGTGGGGCTGGGCTGGGGGGGGGGGGTCGCACGGGGATGAAGATCGACCACAATAACAGAAAGACATCCCGTCCACTTTGCCCACTTGCTCTGGAGCCAGTGGAGTGCCCTCATATCCTTCTGTCTGCGTGTTTGATGGACTTTTGCAGAAGATGGGAAGCTTTCCAAATGTGACACATGGTTTCAAGCCTATGAATATAAGTCTAGTATAAGTGTGGGTGTGCATGTTTCTGACAATGCACGCATGTCATTGTGCATCAGACTTTTTTCCATTCGGTGCATTCACTTTTTTTTTTTTTCTCTCTCTCTCTCTCTCTTCTCAGAAGTGCCCTACCCAGATATGTAGGAATTAGGCCACATCGCTCACTACCATCCTGCTCTAATCAAAGTGCCGATTCTTGAAACAGACAGCTGTTGTCATGTGCCTTGATTCAAATGGCTATCTGTCCCTGTAGCTGCCCCGAAGTTCTTAGTTGGCCAGCTGAAGTGGAGGGTTAACGGCGTCTGCCAATTCAAACTCCTGTCAGAGCAGTGCAGTCCAGTTCACAATACAGCATACACCACAAACACACTGATCCAAGGTAAGTTCAGTTTTTTTTCTCCTCTCGGGCATGACTCACCACATCAACACATTCACAATTACCTGGAGATGCTAATGAAGATTTCGCACTGATAAAAATCTGTTTGAAGTGTTAATGTGATGTATTTAGCCCAATCGCAGCTCTTGACTAACACATAATGTACTAACACAATGTTAGAACTAATATCTATTGGAGCAGAGTGTCAGTAGCAACTCACAAGCTCCAACACTGAAGTTTGTTCTTTTAAACCGAGGGTTGTTTTATGTGTGTCTTCTGTTTTGTGTGATATGCATGATCCCATACAACCATATAAGGTCACACTCTTCTATACGTGAATGTGAGAAACATCTGCTGAAATGCAAGGAAGGGAGGAAAAAACCGCCGTATCAATTTCCCAGCACTTCATGCAGACGTTTCCCCACCTAAAAGATTGGTGCTCAGAGTCTACTTTATAACGACGAGTCAGTCAAGCTTGATTGGTGGATGTGTTCACCCTCGCCATGTTCCTCCACGTCTCACTGCCTTGAACCAACTCGAGCAGGAGGGAACATTCTCCGAATGCCTCCATGGCTAAAAATTTGGTCAATCAGAATGGCTAAATTTACGCTCTTGTGAGTTATAGTCCATCCTGCTATTCTTGGTCCGCGGGCCGTTGTGTGGATGGGCCCGGGCAGAAACCAGACCAACTGTTGCAGACTAACCGAAGGACACAGTTTATCACAGACACATCTGCAGGTTAGTCCTCAAAGCTCTCAGGTGTAAAGGGCAAGAAGGGAAGCTGAAAAAAAAAAAGCTTAACCAGCTTTTAAAATGCCCGGCATCAGGCTAAAGATTAAGGGGTCATTATTTCTGTGACCTCTAACATGTGAGAGTTTAAAATAAAGATTTTCCAAACATATGTCCATTTACAAATGAAAAATGAGACACAGTTATTCCTGGCAATCAGCTTATCTCGGAAAATGTAATTACACATAAATGAAAGATAGAGAAAAAATATGTGAAAAGAATTGAGCATCCAAAAAACATTCAGTTTTAATTAAACTCGTCCTGTTTGCTACATAGAATATTTCATAATACAAAATACAATTCTAAAATAGAAGAAAGTGTATTCCCGGCATTCCACAGTCTTGTGTGCAAGGTGAAAAATGTCGAGAATTAATTTCATATGCCTCTGCCACCAGTTTCTGGGGAGCAAAGAGAGTTGTCATAGGTCATAACAGAGCAATTTGTTTCCTGTTTCCATGATGCATCGTGGCTGATGGGTAAAAGCGAGGGAGTGCTGTCAGGTAGAGAGAAAGTCGAGGCATGTTCAAACAAAGTTATGCATTGGAATAAGCTTCACAGGCTGCTCAGTGAAGCCGTACAGTGAACTGTTTTTGCTACTTGATTTATTGGTTTGAAATAACTTGGCCAGGGACAGGGGAGGCAGAAGAAAAAATAAAAGAATAAAAAAAGAATTCAAGAATGGGGGAGGTTTAACCGTCTAAACACATGCACACACACACACTCACAGGCAGGGCTTAAGTCAGAGGTCAAATGGCCCTGAACTCTCTCCCTTTAGGCCGAGGACATCAGAGGTCCCTGTGTGTGCTGCTCTCCATTTATTTTACCCATCATCCCTCGTCAGGCCGGGATGATCCTGTGACCCCGCAGCTAGGGTTACCTGTCAGTTGCCTGTCTATTCATGAGCACAGGGCTTGACACTGTGTCAACATTTGTTCTGTGAAAAAGGAGGGCGGTAGAAGGAGAGAGAGGGGCTTGGTTCAGTGTGGCGACAAACAGAGACTTAGACAGATAGATGTTAAAATAAAGATATAAAAATCTGTCTTTCCTTTGTTTCAACACTTGGAAGTTCAGATTTCCGGTAGTGCAGGGCCCCAGCTGGTGCACTCTCCACACACATGACAAGCATGTGTGGTAATTTCTGTTTACTCGGAGACAAAGATCCAAAGGAGCACAGCAAACAGATGCCTGCATGGATACCTACTGTGGGTTACCTAGAAAAACACTCCCAAAGCCCCCGCTGTTTGTGCCGTCAGCTATCAATCAGGGCGCCGTAAGTGGGATCCTTGAGTCGAGATGCTATCAGCGCTGCCCCGTATACACTCACACCACAGTTTCCCTTATCTCCACTGAGATAACAGATCCCCCCTCTAACAGCGTGAGGCCTGAACCAGGCACGCTCGCTTTCTGCATCTCTATCTCTCTCCCTCTCTCCTCAGTCTCAGCTGCGCTATAGGCCACTTTATTTCAGACAGGGGCCCTCAGAAGAAAAAAAACCAGTCAATTTGCTCTGGTTCCTGTTTAAAATTCAATAAGTGTGTCTGTTATGTTGCAACCATGTGGTGCGAGCGAAGGCTACAGAGCGCCCGTGCTACTCCTGATTCCAATCTCTGATGTTATCAGCCGCTAGAAGAAACATGATACATGTCTCAGTTGACCAATCTAAATGGGCATGAAATTAAACAAAAATCGGAAGCATGAAATATCAACAGTTTCCTGAAGCTGCACTTTTTTATTACTTTGTAAACATTGGATTTTTTCGGGAAAAGAAATAAAAAACAGTTGTTTTAGTTTTTTGCCTCTGCTCCAAAGAGAACATAGGGCTGGTTTTGTATTTACAGGTTTAAAAGGTGCCTTACATCTGCACAATTTACACATTTCCGATTAGATTTGAATGTGTATTTTCCCCTGCAGCAGGCTTTCAAATACGCCGGATTTGTAGCGTGTGGTGAAGTGGATATGTGAGGTCAGCGGAGTTGTTTTTGCCTCGGTTTGAGGACAGCGAGTGCAGGAGATGGTCCTGAACTGGTCCTGATTTTCGGGCTTCCACTAGACCACAGCAAGTTAGGCCTAATAACAAAAACAAGCATCCCGGTGTGGAGCTGGTCCCACAGTGTGAGGACCTTAATGAGGAACATGTGGAGCTGCCCAGACACACAGTCAGAGGAAACCCAATCCCTCAGCCCCTCTTTTTCTCCCCCGTCCTCCTCCCTTCCCCCTTTCTCCCATTCTTTCGTCTTCACTCTCTCTTGCTTCACTCTCTACATTTATTTTGTCGCCAAGTCTGAAGTTTTAATGATGAAGCGGCGCTTTTAGGACCTCACTTCTTCTTTGTGATATTACAATATTTGCAAGAAAAAGTCAAAAGTTCCCTTCCTCTTCTAGCTGAGTTTGATAAAAAACTGCTTTTCACGCTGTATTTTTTCGATTGTACCAGAACAAGTGACCCACTGTCAGCAGGAGAAATATGCCGGCCTTGTTTTTTACCTGATATACGCTCCTCTTGTCGTCCACCCACACCCTCACTCTCTGCTGGCAGTGTATACATATTTGCTGGGTCATGCAATGAAATACGCTCATAAGGAAACATGGGAAGAAAGAGGTCTTTCTCCACCCATCAAGCCTGACGGGCCATCTCAGAGTTTTCTTGCATGTGCTGAATTCATCCTCACGGTCCACCTGGATCAATTAACTGTTTGCTTCAGTGGTCATCTGTGCCACCATGTGGAACCACAGCTCATTTAGAGAGACAGCAGCTTATTGAGTGAAGCTATGCCTGTGATGTTGTTGACTTTTCTACGTAACACACATTGGGGAAGTAAACGTTTTATTTTATTACTTTAACCAAGGAGGTTATGTCTTACTCCTGTTTTTTCATTTGTAAGCAAGATTGTGCAAAAACTACAGAATGGATTAACACAGAATTAGTTGGAAGGATGTGATATGGTTCAGAGAAGAGGTCATTACATTTTGTTGCAGATCCAGGAATTTCTTTTCACTTTCATCATCATGATTTACATTTTCACTGACGTCCTTGGGAATAATCCATGGATCTTGATAAAAGGGGAAATTACAAAAAAAAATACTTGTGGCAGAGATCTGGCAAAAAGGAGCAGACAGCCCAAGTGCCATCACTCAGAGTGGTATGTGGATGACAGTGTTGCGGTGTGGGCCAAATCAATTTTAATATGTGGCGGACTGATATCAATGAGTATGTGCAATTTGGTGCAGCTTGATTGAATTTGAAGGGACTGTTGGGCCTTGGCGGTGGTATGTGCTCTACTATGTGTCATTCTAGTTTCTATTATGTTACTATATTTGAGTATTTTCTCATCTTCAGCTCTTACAAATTGAATTTAACCATGTGTTTTTGTTCTTTTCTTTCTTTCAGGAAATGTCATCAGTTGGTGCTGAACACTATAACAGGTGAGTCCTGCATTCATTTGAATTTGCTGTTCAGCACATCCACATCGCCGACAGATCTCTCTCCTACGCTGCGTCACTCGCCCCGTCTCAAGGTTGTCAAGGGAAATACGAAGAGTAACCCGTTTTGAGGGGATTTAAATGTGACCATAAAGCACGGCCATAAAGCAGATCAACCAAGCAAGCCTCCAAAATTAGCTGGACAAACAGAGTAAGGTAGAGCCCTCTGGGGGATAAACTTGGCACAGTGGATCCAGTGTGACAGAGGCCCTTCTGGCAGCTCAGAACAATCCAAACGTTCCACTTGGGTTGAGCTGTCTTCGTTTCCCCCGCCACTATATATATCAGCCCCACATCAACATGGGCCTGTGAAGACCTTTCACAAGACTGACAGGCCACCTGAATCACACAATTGTGTGGCCAGAGGAGCCTGCATGTGTATAGAAAAACCAGTGATCCAATAACTGCCTGGGTTCACTTCTCCCTCATAAAGTCAGGAAGAAGGCGGAGAGGGAGACCCACAGCTACAGTCCCAAATGTCTCAGCTGCACCTAAACAAAGGATTAACTTTGAATCAAATCCTCTAAACTTTGCAAACTTAAACGGCTAAATGTATTAATATTTCGTTGGTGCGTTAAAATTCTTCATTTTCATAGCATAAAAAAACAGTGCACAGAGTGTCTCAGGCAAAGGCTGAGAGTTGGTGAGTAGTCTGTGTGCCTTGCAGATGGTCTGGCCTCACAGCAGCTGTGCAAATGAAAGACAGAGTGTCGCTGAAGGAGTGAGAGAGATGGAAAGTTGGCCACAAAAGGAAAAGAGTAACACACAAGTTGCTAACTGAAAATGTAATGGAAAAATCAATGGCACACTGAGACCTGCCGAGAGAAAATAATCGAGTCGGAGTATTTTCTCTGAATTTCAAGTGACAAAAACAGACAACGGCCATGTTTTTTTTCTTGGCAGGTAAAAACATTACTTAGGGAAAAAAAACACGCACACGAGGAATTTGCTGACCCCAAAACAGAGTGAGACCCACATAAACTCTCAGTCAGGACTTTTCAGTCATTAGGATAATCCCATTTCTTACTTCAAAAACAGGACTTTTCTACATTTAACACATTCGTTAGATAAACTAAATCTGTTAGTTTGCCCTCACAATTGTCAATCACACCCCATTATTTCAGCACTAAGACCGGGGTGAGAAAACAACAGGTGAGAAAATCCTGTTTAAAGCTGAAAATACACAAACATTTGTCCCCAGTAGGAGGAGGGGGAGTTTAACAGGACATATGCTCCCTCTGTGCTTTGTAGTGCAATTTCTACTGTTTTAAGTTCTGCAGGAGAAGGAAATAAAGTTTAAGTTTAACATGGATATTTTAACCATAGTTATAAACAGGCTGTACATTGTATATGATAAGTCATTGCATAATCACAAAAAAAACCGATTCCTCATTTTCTAATGCAATTTCTACTCTTTCAATTCGCAATTAGGAAAAAAGTTTTGTTTCCCGATACTTATAGCTTATAGCTAGTCTGTAGCTATATACAGCCTGTATAATGTATATGAGCATATAATAAACAGTTATCACAAAAACCTGTAATTCCTCATTTTCTAATTCGGGCAATTATAATAATAAATGAATGAGTGAAATTATAGTAAAAATAAACTCCTCAAGGACCCTTGGGGATCCCCGGACTCCAGTTTGAGAACTGCTTGTGTATTTGGATACACACATAGAATAAGCAGTTTTCAAAAACCTGTGATTCCTCATTGTCTGAGGCAATTTATATGGTTTCAACTCCTTAGCAAGAGAAAAAAACGTTTCTTACTTGATACTTTTTAATTTGGTGAGTAGCCCTAAGTTTTAACCACAGCTACATAAACAGGCTGTATATGGTTTATGAACTTATAATAAGCGGTGGCACAACCACAAAAACTTGTGATTCTTTATTTTCTAATGCATTTTCTACTCTTTCATTTCTGTATTTAAGAAAAAAGTGTTCACACCTGGCCCTTGAATCGCCTTTAGTTTTAACCACAGCTATAAACAGGCTGTGTATTACATATGCACTTGTAATAAGCTGTTATCACAACAACCTGTGACTCCTCATTTTCCCGGTGATAACAACAACAACAACTTATTTCTCCGTGCAGTTGAGACCACTCTCCCTCCGTCCTCGCCCCCTCCTCTCCCCTGTAATTGCCTCGACATGTGAATATCAAGTGGTTGGTGAATAATCAGACCTCCATTGGGCAGCGGTCACCTCTGGGCCCCTGTCTGCACGTTTTTAGACCCCTCCCTCGGTGCGTCCCTGGCAGAGTCAGGGGCCCCTGTTGGATGACAGCGCCGAGCAGAGACCGACTTGTGTGTGATTTCCCCGCAGCAGCAGCAGCAGCAGCGTCGATGAGAAGCAACGGAGCGGCTCCATTCTAACTGGATGGATTGGTATGGGGAGAAGCGGACCTCACACCACGGCTAAGCGGCACTTTTGGGACTGTGTAACGTTGACGATGGTTTTCCTCTCGCTGCTGTTTCGAGCAGGTAAGCCGCCGCTTTTCCTCTCCCTCCAATCCGTGCTCCCCCACTCCGCTCCCTGCATGCGAACCACCGCACTGCCCCGCAATGGAGGTGGAGTTGGGCAAACAACGGGAAAGTTAGTTCGCTGAGAGTTACAGCAGTTTGGGGAGGGGGGGTTATCAAATGTGGCGAATGTGGGGTTTTTAGCGTTGAAAGTGTGAAAAAAGTCGCCGTAAGTATCGCATCCATAGCGGGGGGACAAAGTCATGTAGCAGCGGAGTGTCCCAGCATCCAGCACCGCACCGCAGCGCCCGTACCGCCGCTAGCACGAGTTCACCCGCTCCACCGTCCTTTCTCCGGACCAATTCACCAATTCATCACTTTACCAAACTCTAAACAACTCCACCGCTCATTTCTGCTCCAGCCGCTAAAACCACGAACACGTTCGGACCACACATTCGTACACTTCGTTCCCAGTTTGAGTGAAGTTAGTGGGCTAGCTCTCCGTTAGCATAGCCAGCTAGCAACAGGCGTTCGGCAGCACCCGCAGTCACCGCAGCAGAAAAACCCGGAGTTTGTTTTTCTTTAAAAAAAACTAAAAAACCTGAAAACACCACAAATAAAACAGCAAACGGCCACTTTCACTGTTCGTGTCCCGACCGGGGCTTGTGACTGCGGGGTTTGGTGAAGTTTGAGCGGCCGTGGAAAGTCGAGAGCTCGGTATTTGCCCCACTTCATGCTTCATTTATTAACTTTGTTAGCTACCATGCATGGGGGTCCTACTTTTTGGCCTCTGAACGTGTTGCTCTGCAGCCTGGGATCAGAAAGCAGGTTAACTCACCACACTGCGGATCAGGAGGTTTATTTAACTCACAACATGGGCTCACCCACTAGGATGCTTCTCAGTTTTCTAACGGAGACACGGTTTAAGAGATTTTTCACCGAGGAGTTTAATTTTCAGCTGTTAAACTTGTGTTATCTCTGTTGGGGAATAAGTAAAAAAAAAACACAATTCCCTCAGCTTTATTATTTCCGTACATTTTTCATTATACCACTATTATAACTGATGCTTGTTTGAGCACATGTTGAACATCGCATGTTATCAGGAGTCAAATAACAGAAGCATAATCGTTCTTTACTTAAAGTTTGTTTATTCAGAAATAAACAGTGGAAAATGGCAAATCATGCTTTAGTATAAGGTAATTATAACCTGATAGTTAATGATCCATACTGATAACATGTATGTTAAGATGATGAACAGCACCATTGGGGCTACTTGATGTCTTGCAGCTCTTCTAAAGACCCCTGGAGGCCCCCAGGTTCCACTTTACTGTTGTGGTACTGTTGTACCTACTTGTTGATACCCAAGTTTCCTCTCAAACTTTCTTTTTAAATTTTTTTAAGTAGTCTGATGGTTGAAACGTGCAAAAATAGTTCCTGAAAAGCATTTATAAGTTGAGTTTGTGAAAAATGCTATATTGTGCATACTTATAAATACATTAAATTAGATATTTGTCCCAAAACATCAGTGAACTTTGTTAATCTCCTTATTTTATCTCTAATCTGATATAATAATTTACTAATACCAGTGCTGTCTGTGTGGTCAGTTTATATTTTCCCTTCTCCACTCTCTTGCTTCCTGCATGCTCCTCACATTGTTGGTTGGTAGCCCAATAAGTGCTGGAGCAAAAACACTCTTTATGTAGATGCATGGGTGTAGATGTCTGTGCAGGCAGTGATTGCTACGAAGTGTCAATCACAGCGGACGCGGGCGACCTCAGTGAGAGCGGGAGCCCTTGTTAGAATTTGGAGGAGGGATGCGAAATGCCTCAGACTTGACCTCTCAAACTCCATCTTAGTTTTCATCAGGACTGGTGTCGAAGTGCGGCAACTGTGAGATGCATTAATCATCCACCATGTGCCCTCAGTGCATCAGATGTAGGTGAGGGGGGAAGAGCGGATTCAAAAATATTCATGTGCACCTGGTGTGAAATCTCCACACACTTATCTTGGTGTCTGCTGGGAGATTTTGATGGAGCTGTGGGGTAAACAAAAGAATCCCCTGTTGCAATAGAGGAGCAGTCTGTTGCACGTGATCCAGTAGAGGTGATGTACGTGTTGTGGATGCTGGCTGGTGTTGATCTGCTGTCTGGTGGAAATGGAAAATGAAATCCGTCCCACTCAGCATGTGAGACATCCCACCCCAAAGTAACACACAGCTGAAATGAACTTGATGAATATCCTCACTCTTATTTCCCACAGAAGTAGTTTTTTTTGTTTTATAATAAATATCCCACTTGTGAGTCATAACTTGGGCGAAAGCCGTGGATTTAGGTGAAACCACCCAGATATCGCACGCTGCGTTCGTAGCCCCCACCCTTGTCCTGCTTCCAGTTTGGACCCCGAGTTGCTGAAGAAGCGTGACTCTTTGTGATAGTCCCCTTGTGATCCTCTTGAAGTTAGCTGCCTCCACACACCGAGCCCCGCTGTGCCATGTAGTGTAACTTAATGGACTTCAATTACCTCAGCAACAGCCAAACCACATTCAACACCCTCAGGCAAACTAACACAGGTTGGTTTCCTCCTACAGCGAGGAAACGTGCTATTTCTGTGAGGACTAGTTGGGGGAAATACGTTTCGACTGACTCTGGAGCACAGTTTGGAATCACGGCCTCATGAGCTCACACATTTTGGTTTTAATGGCTCTCCAGATTGAGCTAAACTTGATAGTGGAAAAGTTTTGACTCCGCTGCCTCGTGGACTGACCTGAAGTAATATATCCACAAATGTCAGATGGATTTTAGATTCTTATTTCGACTAAACTATGTTTTGGTTCGGACTGGTAGATTTGATCATGTTAGCAGAGAGGGGGGGTTACTGAGGAGAACGACTAGAATCCTGTAAAAACATTGTCACAGCATTGCAGCACAAAATGTTGATGTGAATTTTTTTGTTTTTCAGCTCACTGCCAGCAGTGTCGAATCCAGCGCTGCAATGCGGAGTACGTGTCTTCTACCTCACCCTCTAGTGGTCTGCAGGAGGACGCGGCTATGGACCTGGACTACTGCATCGCCTTGCGGGCCTATGCTCTATGCACCAGACGACAGGCGCGCAGCTGTAGGGGAGACTTAGTTTACCACTCGGCTGTCTTCCGCATTAAGGAGCTATTCTCTCAGCACAATTGCTCCAGCGACGGGCCCACGTCCTCCGCCAAGGTCCCCAGCACGTCCCGGCCGGCCGTGTCGGAGCTGTGCGACTATGAGAGCCGGGTCCTTGTGTCGGGCTCTGCTGGTCAGAAGAAATACGCCCACTGTGGATTATTTGGAGACCCGCACCTACGGACTTTCCGAGACGAGTTTCAGACCTGCAAGGTGGAAGGGGCGTGGCCTCTGATCGATAACCGCTACCTGTCGGTGCAGGTGACCAATGTGCCCGTCGTCCTGGGCTCGAGTGCCACGGCAACCAGCAAGGTAAGGATGGGTTTAGAGTAGAGGTTCACAACTATTTTTGCTTGTGATTTCTAAACAAGGAAACAAGTCTACTTGCAACCTCTGTCACAGTTTCTTTTTAGGAACTGATTTTCTTTTCTTATATTGTTTCACATGAGAATTTTTTGGAGACATGAAGAGGTAAATCTATTCAGAATTCCACAAGGAAAAAGCAAAGAATAAAGAAAGAAATAATCCCAAACACCACATAGGAAACCTCTTATTAAAAGGGTGCAGTGACATAAGCACCCCATCTTACTAGGTGTCTGTTGTTAATATATGATTTAATGCATTATAAATTGTAATCTACTACTTTTGTCCTAACAAATACCTATATCCACATCGGAAATGAATGCTAGCACCACACTAAGTTTGATTCTAATGACCTTTTTATATGAGCACGCTGTTTTTTGAGTGCTAGCTCGCGAGCTCAAGCGTTGCCATAAAGTATCAAACATGTGAAGTTAATCGTCATTCCACGGTGCCTCTCGAGCCTCCAGCATTCCTCTTGTCTTGGAGCTCCTTCAGATCTGTGAGGGGAAAAGAGAGGAGGGGAGTCCTTCGGTGGTGTTGAATCACAGACATGCTTGAGCGCTCTACCTTTAACACATGGGTGGTCATATGGTAGTGATTAACGCTCGCTCAAACATTTTCCTCCACCGCCAGGATCTGGAATGTTTTTTTCACCCCTCTGGTCAAATAATTAACAGGGGCGCTTTTTGTGTAAATATGGAATAATGTGGAAAAATAAAGGAATAATTAGGTCAGCAGCAAGGTTCTTTTTTTAAGTCTGTTAATTAAAACTGCAAAACGTTCTCTTTCTAAAGTATTTTATTGTTGTTTATTGTTGTTTTGAAAGTCTCAGCTGTAGATAAAGTTCACTTTGCACAGTCTGTCCATTAAAAATTGTTAAAATAAGATGCTTTTATATTAATTTCATTCCTGAATCTGGAATAATTATCAGGTAATGTTACTTTACTAAACTAAATTATAATAAACTGAGTAATATTTTAAAGCAAACGTTTTTCAAAGGTGTTTGCAGTCTAATCAGTAGAGTGTGTACAGTCTGTGCCAGCAGCCGCCTGGACCCATCGTGCTTTTGCAGTTGGTTTTAAAAGCCAGACTTAAGACAGGAAATCATCCATCACGTACAGTATCCTTGTAAGTGTAAACGTGCCCACAGTCACCGCTTTGTCAAGACGTTTGGAAGAAACAGAGGTTAGGCCCCAATTTTTCAAAGCTCAGCTGGAATACAAATCACAGTCCATCACTGAGTTAAAAAAAAAAGAAAACTAGCACTCCCGGTGTTGGAGAAGTGATGGAAGATGCTTGGAGAATTGATGTGGTTATGAAACCGTTTGGTTTAATCCAGAACTCAAGGACAACCAGTGGACTTATCGCTGTTGTTTTTAGTGTTAGTCATTTTTTGTGTGTGTCAGAAGAACTGGTGAATAATAGAGACCATGCAGTGTTTTATTGTAGTTTATGTGAGGACTTCTCTTTGGTTGGTTGCTAAGCAGAGAAACACTGACAACAGTCTCTTCTATACTTTGCTGTAATTATGAATTAATTGGCGTTAATTACATCAGAGGAAATCACAGGCAGTGTATAAAAAAACACTGAAGGCCATGAACACACGCCCTCCAGCTTTTTAAATTAGTGGTTTCCTGCTGCCACCGTGTGGTTGCAATTGTTACTGCTCCCGCTCAGGGTTTTTTTATGCATCTTCTCTAAGTTTAACAGTAAAGCGAGGAGGACATTTAACTTATATATTGAAAAATGGAAATGAAAACAAATGAACACGATAATTATACCTGATTTTGTGATTCTTTCCCTGTTTCAGATCACAGTTATCTTCAAGTCCTATCAAGGCTGTACAGATCAGAAGGTGTACCAGGCCACGACCGAGGACCTGCCTCTGGCTTTTCAGGACGGTACTCGCAGTGGCGGCGAGAGCGGCAGCCTCACCGTCGTAGAGCGAGGCGGCTCCGGATTGGGCCGGCAGGTGAAGATTCAGGCCCGCTACATTGGCACTTCCATAATCATCCGGCGTGTAGGCAGCTACCTGACCTTCGCTATCCGCATGCCAGAGGACAACCTGGACTTTTCGGACGACAATGGCGGCCTGCAGCTCTGCCTGCACGGCTGCCCACGCAACGAGCTCATCAAGGAGCACAGGCTGGGCCGCCAGAGCCAGCAGCCCCGCCTGCAGGGCACCAACACGGAGCTGGGCCCTCTGCGGCCTCCACACCAGGTGTACACGGTGGAGCGGGCCACGGCCAAGTGTAGAGAGACTCTGCAGGTGGAGGACGTGTACTTTCAGTCCTGTGTGTTTGACTTGCTGACCACTGGAGACCCAGAGTTCTCAATGGCAGCCTACAGTGCTCTGGAGGATTTAAAGGCACTGCCGCCCAGTAAACTGAGGCAGAACTCCCCGAGGACTATTCGTCCTTACAACGGTGGGGTGTCACACCCACCGGCTGCAGCCCCCCTGCTCTCACTCCTCCTCCTCATTCTGCTGCTTTTGTAAAAAATAAATATAAATGATTATTAAAAAAAGAGCGTGGAAGAACGTGGAAGCTTTACCAGCTTGAGGAAAGAGTGATTAGTGCTCCGACATTTTTTTAAAAAATTTCTGAATTGTTTTCTGTTTTTGTCATTTGAAGGATTTCACACTAAAAAAAATGACATTTTCTCCCACTTTACATTTCCGGTGGATTCATACACGGATCCCATCATTTTGAAGAAAAACAAATACGTACAGTCATGTTCACATTCTCACTATTCATTGCTTTACATAGGTAAAACCGTGTGTACTGACCTTAAGGCGGATTAACAGAATGGAGTTTTTTTTTGTAAATATTTCATTTTTATTGAGAAAATGTACAACCTCCAAACTCTCCACTATGTTTGGCTGCATATAACTAATGAAATATAAGCTGTTTTTTAATGCAGAGCAAACGTGGCTTCTAGATCCTGTATAATCCAGTAATATCAATAGCACTTACAGGTTTTAACAGCAAGTTTTGTGTATTTCAATGTTTCTTTGTCTATTTCAAGAGTCGTCTCAGAAACCAGCATGCTAAATACACAGGATCCAACAACTGTAAGGAAAAACTACCTATACATAACATATGTCCATGTGATATTCTCAGCTGTTCTCATTTCCTCCTGTGAAACACTCCTCTTCAAGCTGTTTGGCTTCCAGTTTTTAAGGTTAAAAGCCCCCACAAATCTTTATATAATAATATATTAAAAGAGTGTATATATGTGTTTAATATTGTGTACATTTGCCTGTGTATAGATGTTTTAACTGTAATATGTTTTACATTGGTTTTGTTTAGCAGGTTATTTTGAGACATGGTAATAAAAGTAAACTAATATGTGTTGTTGTGTTGTATCTATAATTTTCTGTATTAAAGTGTTGGACACTCTGGACCATGAGCCGTTTCTTTCACATTTGTCTTGTTCTTTTGTTGATTTTAAAGTTATTGTAGCATTAATATGAAAATGTCTTGACTGTTTTCGGGGTTAAAACCTTAAACCATCATAAGTCAGACATGAACTCTGGAGAATAGTAAAAAGGGACTTTCTCCATAGCTCACCTTTCTCACATGAACAACACAGCGATATTCTCCACGCAGACCCGTTCACAACAGCACAGAAATCTGAGCATTCCGGTGAGAGGTGGTGCAGCAGGCAGAGGCAGGATCCAACTATAAATTCCACTGCCGAGATCATGTGTTTTTGTTTACAGCAGATTGACACCGGCGTCTGCACTTCTCACCAAAAGCTGACTTGACATCTTGGTTTGGTGTCTACTACGTGTGTGGCTCTGCTTTTTCATTGACATATATATTTTCCATTTTTCATCTGTCAAATGTTACAAACATCAACAACGTGCCCACTCGCTGGCGATGAATCCTCCAGATGATCTGCTGTGTTCTCACATCTCAGACATTAGTTTTTACTATAGGGGGCTGGCAGGAGAAACTTGAGAGAGTCCGCAGGCTCTCACTGGGACATTTGCATTCTCAGTACGTAAGGAGATTATGTGGAGTTCAGTGCATGTCTGAAAGCAGCAGGTGACACACAAATATAAAACATATCTCAAAAAGCTGAAATCACAGTTTGTGGCATTTCGTTGCCCTGAGCCTGTAACACCACTCGGGTCCTGGTGGGGTCCTCAGTCTACAGAGCGTGACAACTCGTGGTATAAAGACAAGCTGCTGGCTGCGTAGCTTTAGGGATCCACAGTATGTTCTCAGTCCCCTGTGTAAATGTTACCTCTGAGTGCTGAGCTGGCTGCTGCCTTTGCTTTTGTCTGCCAGAGCTCTGCACGGATCCAAATAGGATTTAGTCTGTGGTTAACACCAGGTTAGAGTCAACAACAGCACCCGGTGCTAATCTGCACTGTGCACTGAACAATGAGTGCAGGGATTGGAGAGAGGGATGTGATCAGCTGGTACTGCCGTCAGAAATGCAACTGAGAAGGCTCCTCGTGAACACATTCAAATGTAATGCTCTATAATTAGTAGTTTTAACAGATTAATATTAGACTCATTTTTAGCTTGAACTGAGTTTAAAGTAAAGCCGCGTGGTTTGGACTGATGAACCCAAACGATTCACAAGTTCATCACCTCCTTTCTAACTTTAGGAGGAAGGTAGAGAAGGATGGAGAGAGGTGGAAGAAAAGGAGGAAGGTAGAGAGGGATGGACAAGATGAAAGAGATGGAGGAAGGTAGAGAGGGATGGAGAGAGGTGGAAGAAAAGGAGGAAGGTAGAGAGGGATGGACAAGATGAAAGAGATGGAGGAAGGTAGAGAGGGATGGAGAGAGGTGAAAAGAGATGGAGGAAGGTAGAGAGAGATGGAGAGAGGTGAAAAGAGATGGAGGAAGGTAGAGAAGGATGTAGAGAGGTGAAAGAGATGGAGGAAGGTAGAGAGAGATGGAGAGAGGTGAAAAGAGATGGAGGAAGGTAGAGAGGGATGGAGAGAGGTGAAAAGAGATGGAGGAAGGTAGAGAGGGATGGAGAGAGGTGAAAAGAGATGGAGGAAGGTAGAGAGGGATGGAGAGAGGTGAAAGAGATGGAGGAAGGTAGAGAGAGATGTAGAGAAGTGAAAGAGATGGAGGAAGGTAGAGAGAAATGGAGAGAGGTGAAAGAGATGGAGGAAGGTAGAGAGGGATGGAGAGAGGTGAAAGAGATGGAGGAAGGTAGAGAGGGATGGAGAGAGGTGACAAGAGATGGAGGAAGGTAGAGAGGGATGGAGAGAGGTGAAAAGAGATGGAGGAAGGTAGAGAGGGATGGAGAGAGGTGAAAGAGATGGAGGAAGGTAGAGAGGGATGGAGAGAGGTGAAAGAGATGGAGGAAGGTAGAGAGGGATGGAGAGAGGTGAAAAGAGATGGAGGAAGGTAGAGAGGGATGGAGAGAGGTGAAAAGAGATGGAGGAAGGTAGAGAGGGATGGAGAGAGGTGAAAGAGATGGAGGAAGGTAGAGAGGGATGGAGAGAGGTGAAAGAGATGGAGGAAGGTAGAGAGGGATGGAGAGAGGTGAAAGAGATGGAGGAAGGTAGAGAGGGATGGAGAGAGGTGAAAGAGATGGAGGAAGGTAGAGAAGGATGGAGAGAGGTGAAAGAGATGGAGGAAGGTAGAGAGGGATGGAGAGAGGTGACAAGAGAAGGAGGAAGGTAGAGAGGAATGGAGAGAGGTGAAAGAGATGGAGGAAGGTAGAGAGGGATGGAGAGAGGTGAAAGAGATGGAGGAAGGTAGAGAGGGATGGAGAGAGGTGAAAGAGATGGAGGAAGGTAGAGAGGGATGGAGAGAGGTGACAAGAGAGGGATGAAGTATGGACAGAATGATAGATATGGAGGGATGTAGAGAGAGATAGTGAGAAGTGAAAAGATGAAGCTGATTGTGGACTGGTGGTAAAAACTGACTCAGTCTTATTTTGACAGGCAGCAGTGAAAAGTATATTTACTGAAGTACTGAGTTTATGTGCAGTTTTGAGGTTCTTGTTCTTTATTTGAGTCTTTTCATTTTGTGTGACTATGATTTTTACTCGGTCAGATTTATCTCTAAGACATGGTTCCTGGTCAGATTATGATTTGACATAAAAAAAAACTCATGACAAGACTTTGAAATACAATATACATTATATTCAAAGATTAAACCAGTTGTTCTCAATATTTTGGACATGTGACTCCTCTCCTGTCATGTTACAAATGGGAAGGTAAGATGGGAAAAAAGGTAAAATGCAAATATTAGGGAAAAGTCAGAAATTCTGCTATTAACGATCATTTAAATTATTGATGAATCTGCTGATTATGTTCTTGATTGATAATTTAATCAATACAATATCAGAATATAGTAAAAATGCCTTTCACTATTTTCTAAAGTCTGACGTAAAGTTAAAAACCTTAAAATATACAGTTTGATTATTGCATCAGAAAAGCAGCTAATTGTCATAATTCAGTGGCTGGAATGAGGAGAAGTTTGGCAATTTTAATTAAAAGCTTTAATGACTGATTGATTATCAAAATAATTACAGATTATTTTCTTTCGATCAGCCAGTCGATTGATCTATGGATCATTTCAGCTCTAATAATCTCACAACCCCTCAGATTTACCTTGTGACCCTTTGGTGGTTCCCATGAAATAATGCAACATTATCTGTGAAGATTTTCAGTCATCAAGGTCACGGCATCTTCAGGAAGTGTAGAAGTGAACTGAGGTGGTAGTACAGTTGCCTATGTTCACTTCTGAGAATCTACATACTGATATAGTATTGATCATCTGATGATGTCATCTATAATAACTTATCAGTCACAGGTCACTTCACAAAAGAACAGAAGTACTTAGTAGTTTCCAGAAAGCTATAAAGTGTTCATGACTGTCACATCACTTTTAAATTAAAATGTGATCATTCATGCATTTAAATATACTTTAAAGGTTTTGTGTGGACTTGCTCACCGTCCTTTAAATGATTTAAAAAACAGGACCCAGGCAAGAGAGCTTCCTCCCACTTCTCATCTCAAACAAGGGCTCGCAGAACTGTGATCACTTTTAATTTGACTCAAGTGTCATGTGTTTTGTCCTTTTCTCTAGTTGTGTATTTGTATACTGGTGTGTGTATTTGTTATCTGTGCTGTATCAGTCTAACGTGCTGGATTTTATTCTTTCATTTTTGTATTCTTTCTTACCAGATGTAGTTCTTGCTAACTCCAGCATATTTACATTTTAAACTAACATGCATTAACATGCTCTGTCCCTATCAAATAAACACATCAATAGAATAAATAAAAAAATGACTTGTACTTTCGATTCCTGAGGTATATTTTTTACTATATACTTTAGTTGTGTTGGTACTTATACTGAAGTAAATGACCTGAAGAATTCTTCCAACTCTGGGCTCATCTCGATCCATGTCATTAGCTCCGTGGCTCAGTGTGCTCCTACATGTGCTTCATGGTCTTAAACAAAGCTGAAACAAGAGCTTCTGGCCACATCTGTCGAGCTGCAGCCATCTGACAGCCCTGTCAGATAGCACCAGCATTATATTATAATTCTGTGTGAGAGCTCTCTCGCCATCTGTTGAAAAGTGAAGAGTTTCTTGATAACTTTGGAACATTTAGAAACTCACAACGTAAAAAAAAGAACTTCTATTTTTTGAGAATTTGTAAATGAGGAATGTGTAAAATCTTCCCAGACGGTGGAGGAGTTGTGTCAGGTTTGTGCAGAGCGCTCGTCCAGCCTCCCTGAGACGTCCTGTCTTGACTTTCCCCTGTAAACAAGGACAATTACCGAGCTAATGAGTTGAGAGGGAGAAAAAAAATGCGTGATTGATACTCTCTACGGGGAAATTAATTTGATATTAATAGAGCACTTGGCAAGATAAATAGATAGTGGTGTGTGAGTCCTCTCCTTGATTGATAATGGATAGATTGATGGCTGTCTTAATGCAAGATGTTCCTGAGACTTAAATGAGGTGGCCTCCATGAGCAGGGACTTGATGATCAAGTGCTGGGAGCATTAAGAGGCTGAAATTCACTTTGGTGTCACACCTGAAGTTAGACGGACGACTGGAGGCCTCGGATGCAAATTACATGATAATAACATGTATAAAGTGAATAAAGGGGATTAATGGTGATTTTAGCATATTTAAAAAACATCTAAATTAGTTGTACTTTAGCAGTTTAGACTCTTACTCGTTGCTAAATGATGCATGAGATTGGAACTCATTCAGCTGCTGGTCTGAGATGGTGTTAGAGAACACAAGTGGCTCTTTAAATAATCAGCTCGTATCATTCCTGCCTGGTCTCCATGATGCATTAGACCAAGCTTTGATTGAAAAATTACATTAATGATTGATGGATAATCAAAATTGTCATCGATTATTTTCTGTCAATCAGCTAATTGATTAATCTACTGGTTATTTCAGTTCTAATCCTCTTATATACCCCTCAGGTTTATCTTGTGACCCTTTGATTGGCCTAAACCACGTGGTCGGGAACCACTGAACTAAAAAGGAAACGTGACTTACACGTTATCTGTGAAGACTGTCAGTCATCCAGGTTCTGGTATGTGAACATAAACCACAAAAGCAAACAAGCCCAGTTGCCTTTGTGCACGTGTACAACTGAAGACATACACATGTCTGTCTTAATGCAACTTGTTCTGAGACTTAAATGATGTGGCCTTGATGAGCAGAGACTTGACGATCAAGTGTCGGCAGCATTATGAGGCTGAAATTCACTTTGGAGTTGATATTTAATGTGTCACACCTGAAGCTGGAGAGATGACTGGAGGCCTCAGATGCAAATTGCATGATATCAACCTTCATAAAAGGGGTTTAATAGTGATTTTCACATATTTAAAAAACATCTTAAATGCATTTTAGCACTTTAGACTCTTACTCGGTGCTAAATGATGCATGAGATGGAAACTCATTCAGCTGCTCTTCTGAGATTGTGTTTGCCTATAGTTTCACAAGTGGCTCTTTAAATGATCACCTGGCATCATTCCTGCATGTTCTCCACGACGCGCGAGACCCTCTAACCCCCCCACACTCCTGCTTAATGATGCACTCAGAGTCTGATTGTTGCAGCGAGCAGAAGACGTCCAGCATATACATACATTACACCCTGTTACACGGGTCACTGCTGGAGAACAAAGAGCGAGAAGTTACTACTTTCTCACTGTGTGTGTGTGTGTGTCTGCATGTGTGCGTGGTTTTGAGATGGCTCTATAGTGACAGCGATTACACAGCTATCTCATCCCGCAGGCTCTCTCATACCTGACCAACTCAATCTCTCTGTGTCTCCTCAATAATCGGAGTGACAGCGAGCAACTCCACGCGTCTCACCCACTGGCTCAGTGCAGAATGGGTATTGACCTACATATCAAATCATACGCTGCTGGATTCTGTGATGGAGGCTCGGTTGTGTGTGTGGGGAGGGTAACGCTGTATGATAAGCAGGCCTGTGATAGTAAACACATTTCATCCCGTGGGTTCCTGCCTCCTCGTATATATATTTATTCTTGGTTAAAATACCACGTTTAAGGACAGAGTCTACACGCTCGGAGGTTCCCGCCTCTTCAGCAGTGTTTCCCTCTGCTACTGTAACAGTAGAGAACAGCTGAGAACACCTGGTTGTCTGAGTGTGTATTTTTATTAACGAGCCCGTGTCACTAAACTTTTAACAAATGGCCCCCCCGGCACCCCGACGCCCCGAAAAACCCAGCTCGGAAATTAAGCATCTGCATCATAAATCTTGGAAAGTTACAATAATTTGCAATTCACTCCCTCATCAAAGGCAATATTACCCTAATTTATTATCTCCCTGCACGAGGGGCACGCAAAGGCCGTGGAGATAAGAGTTTATCAGGAGGGGGATTGATTTTCATTAACTGATTGTAATAAAGATGAACTGCCTGCCGTGCACACTGACCAAGAGCCACACTTTATTGTAATTGGGACGATTTATTTCATGAGCCAGTGACTCTACCTTTTTGTGCCCCCCCACCTCTTCTTTTCTTTTTTTCTCCTTTCATATCTGCCCCTGCTCCTCAAAACGTGGAGTCACAGCTGCACTCGCTTCTGCTGCTGCACCGAGGGCTGATGTAGGAAGGTGATAATTATAAGGTGTGCAGAGGCAAGTCAACACATCAGATTTAGCTTCTGGTACCAAATGAGTTCAACACTGATACTTGGTGTCTTCCTTCTATCTCGTCACAGCTCAGTGCTTCTCATGAGGATCATGTCATTAGTTCCTTACAGCCTCTGTGGCACCTGCACATTGAGAACGTCTGATGTTTATGTGCAGCGGTTTGGTTTTTATGTTCTGTTCTCATTTTTTTTAAAAAAAGGTCCTGACACACACTACTGGTCAAATGTTTTACTGCACCCGAGTCTGGAAGTTATGTCCAGTGAAATAACCTTAAATGGTACAAAGGTGAACTCAGATGAATAAATTGGTTCATTTACAGTGTTTCTGCAGCAATGGGAGTAAATGAAGGTTCCAAAGTAAATCCAAACAGTTCCTAACTCTATAGACTGCTTGATGATTTCTATCAGAACAAGTGTCTGTCTGAAGGCAGAGCTGGAAGAACACGTCACTACACCCTCTGATCTCTTAGAAGGACAATGCAGAACTACAGTGCATTGTTTTCTGAATGGTGAGAAAAAGACATTTAACACTTTTGTGGGAAATTCTGCAACAACTTTGTGAACATCCCAAGTTTGTTCAGCTGCTGGATGTAGTTTCAATTTAGTTTAACAAGAAGTTTCCTTGTTTTTAGAATCTCCTGTATGATTTCATTCGAGAAACACTGAGATGTTGAATTATACCATTTAAATAAAATGGGGGGGTTGGAGTCATGGAGGTGTTCTTGAACCTTTGACCAGGAGTGTGTGTGTCGGTTGCCTCCCTGCAGCGGAGCAGCATCAGCTGACCTGCTAACTGCTGAAGCCCTCAGTCTTCACAGTGACAGATAATCTATATCATCATTCACACAGCAACACACAGGCTCCATATGAGGAGGAGATGGGAACGTTTTCACCACTGAAGCGTCCAGAAGTGTAGGATGAATTGTCGGCTGCCCAAACTGCCTCAGTCCACAAGCAACTGCTGCAAATACCGGAAATATCACATGTAAAGAATAAAAGCTTAAGCATGTGCAGCAGTGATTGGTTATTTTTTAAAGGGCCATGACATCATCATCATCATCATCATCACTCGGCGTGGACGAGGCTTCAGTGATGGTTTCCAGGGTGACGAGCTGTAAGAGATTCACATCCTTCAACTGTCAAGGTCCTGGTCAGGGGAAGCATCTCCAAATGCAACAGCTCCCCCTGTCTGTGCACGGTGGTACAGCACCTCACTCAACATCATCAGTGCCAGAAAACAAAACCAGTTTGAATTTTTATTGTAAAATTGGAAAAAAAGAAGAGAAAGAGAGAAAAGCCCCAATAAGCATTTTCATTTTGATACATATCTTTATCTTACCATAACCATAAAATAAAACAAAAATTAAAGTGGCCAAATAAATAATTAAATAAATAAATAAATTAAATAAATAAATAAATAAATAAACATCAAGTTACATACTTGACTGGATAATTAAAATATAAAATAATTAAATCATTAATGATTAATATGAAGTAATCTAAGCAGCAAGTATTAAGAAATTTCAACGGGGGGGAAGTTTGGTTTCTCAGGCTAATACAGAACACATAGGTTGTTTTTTTTGTCCAAAGTTTTTTCGTCTTTTATAAAAAGATACTGCTTTCCCTGTCAGTTAATCCATGCTGTACTGACGCTGCCACAAAAACAGGTGGCGCTCTCCTTTAGAAAGAAAAGAAAAAGAAAAGAAAACAATACAACCTGTAAACAGCATTTCTCCACCAGGTTTAAAAGAATAGTACTGAGATTCCTCTTTCCGGTGCCGTGTGAATCGGCAAAGTCGACTTCACAGGCTCCTCGCTGCTGTTTATATGTTTTCGTACGCTTTGTGCTGAGAAACCAGAACGTTAAGATCTTTATAAAGCGAAAACCCTCCCCGCCCCCCGCCCACCCCCACCCCCACTTCAAAAAACCTAACCCTATATTTACCCAAAGAAAGGTCCTGTGCTGATTTTCCATAATATACAGATTTCATATTTATAATAAGCTACTATCCTTAGCATTCAAACCATAGTTAAAGAGTCATATTGTTAATACGAGTAGTACCACCATCGCAATCTTTAACCCTCCCTGCCCCCCCGCTGAGCATGCTCTGAGATTGGGCACAATGGCAGGATGACGACCATTTGAAAATGAAGGAAGTGAAAGTGAAAACAATGTAATGATGAATTGTTTCTTTTTTTGCATGAGGATTCTCAGTCATATCTCAAATTCCAGTAATTTCATTACTTTCCCTTTTTTTCCTGGACATGGCAGATACAGTGTGTATACTGTCGATAGGCTCATGTGCTACATACACAACCGCAAACTCACAAAGGTTAGAAACGGTGTCCATCCACAGAACCTACACATTTGTGCTCAATCCAATTGCCTTTTTTTTTTTGGCAGAATGAAATTAACTCAACATCTTTTCAAACTCATTAAATCTCAGCCACAGCTGGCATCTTTAATTTGCATTACCCAAGCTGTTGTGAAGGCCAAATTTAATTTGATGTTAATAATTTAAAAAACTCTCCAGCAGAAATCCCATAAGAAAAGATTTTTGAGTGGGTTTATAAGGCTCTGCATGGCCTGGGGAGAGGAGGGCATATATCACAGCTTCCTAAAGCTGCTGGACCCTGACAGCAGAGAAGAAACCAACGGTAACTCATGACGAGGGCGAGAGAAATAAAAAAAGCTGTCTCCTGGCAAGTATATATGAAATCTCCCCTTTTGTATATCATTACAGCCTGGACTGACCCTCCCCCCTGCACTGTTATATGCTATATAACAAAATCTAATATTTTACTCTAATAATGAACATTTCCTGTAAAAGCAACACATTAATATGTTCTCTGAAAATTTCCAAGGAATCTGGCACACGTTTAAAGTCTGATACGGAGATGCAGTGGATATGCTTTGCATAATTTGGCAATTTGTGATGAGAAAAGGCATTTTGAAAAACTTCTAAGTATTGCCCGCAACAGAACAATATAGAGTGAGTGAGGGTGAAAGGTCGGCTAGTAAGTTTAACTCAACCTCTCTAATAATACTGATCCAATGAACCAGTAATAAAAAGACTGGCTGAGCCACAGTAAGAATAAAATAAGGGATAAAGGTGTCAGGACCATGGAAGTGGTCGTAGCTGACGACAGAGGAGTAGTCGCAGTGTTTCCTGACTCTGCTTGTGTGGACGGGGCCACTGTGATCTGATGTATGTGAAGTGTAGAGCGGTGATCAGAGCACTGAGGTCGAACAGCGTCCTGAGTGACTAGCGTGATGGGATGATGGGAGAAATATTTCAAAACTGGGTGAATGTTAACTGAAGACTAAAATGGAAAGCAAAAGAAAAAGGCCCAACAGGAAAAGCAAACAACTTGTGAAAACCAGATTTCATCTCGGGATGTCCCTTGTCTCTTTGTAACGGCGTCGCCCCAGATGATGCGAGTTGAGTTAATTAATCATGCGTGATATGGCGTGATGTGTCGTGACCACGCTGTACAGCCGCCATGTGTGATCGGTGCTAATGGTGAGCTGTCGTGTTGAAGCAGCAGCAGCTGTAGCAGCTACACTTACAGGCCTGCCGCTGTCTAATTGATGGATCATTTTGTTCTTAATTTGACCTCCTAAGGCTGGTAATGCCAGGCTGTTCCTCACCATGTACAAGCTCTTACTGTGCTATTATACCCTTTGGGGGGGAAAAAGTACAGCTGCTCCTCACTGAAGAACTTGTACAATCTATTCTAAACAAATATATACAGTTTCTGTCTGAGCCTTGTAAACCTCTGAACCTTTTTGTCTCTGTGTGATAATGACGTAGATTTAAGACCCGTCGACATGTCCCACGGGCCCTGACGCCACTGTCAGGTCTGGGGTCCCCCACTGAGACTATGCATGACAGAGAGAGAGAGAGAGATAGAAAGAAAGAGAGAGAGAGAGAGAGATAGAAAGAAAGAGAGAGAGAGAGAGAGAGAGAGAGAGAGAGAGAGAGAGAGAGAGAGAGAGAGAGAGAGAGAGAGAGAGAGAGACTCCCATCCAACCACACAGAGAGAAGAATGAACTCTGTCACTCAGTCAATTCATTCAAAATGCCAATGTGTAATTGATTGTGCATCTCTTGCCCTGTGGTGCTGCTCCCCATCTGATCAATATCATCATTATCCTAATTATGCTGTGGGTGAGCTCTCGGGCCCTATTAAGAGAGATATGCTGGCACTTGGGGGAAAAGCGAGAGAGAGAGAGAGAGAGGGGAGGAGAGAGAGGGAGGACGCTGCTCTCGCCTGCTGAGAGCAGCTGGAGGAGCTTGGCAGCGGGAGAGGGCACGACCTGGCAGGGACCACTGTGACACGCCGATGAAATTTTTTTACAACTGCTGTCAGCCTCATTTGTATATTTTATTAAGCAGTTACAGATGCTGTGCCATTTTACTGCAACGTATCCAGCTCAGCCGGGTGGTACTTTTACCACAGTGCTTTACGGTCAGATTATCTGTAATATCAAGGTTTTAATGACGACACCGAACGACTCTTGTTTCTATTATGGGATTGCGATGTGCCGACGGGGAAACAGAGGGGGCAGCGTTACATGTTTACTTTGAGGGGGGCTGTTATTGTGTCGCTTTTGGCACTGCAGGACTACTTCCTCCTCCTTCCTCTGACACAATAACACCGACAGATCACACCTCCGAGATGAAACGCTGTGATGTGGATGGAGCGATGAGTGGAACGTACCTGAACATGCCCGAAACAATTTCTAACCCACATATTCTACGCCACTAAAATAGTATAGCTTTATTTTTTATACTTTTTTCTGTTTTGCTTTAATATTCTCAAACCCAGGAGCTATAAATGCAAAAGGAAACGAAACAAAAAACCCATTTCCTCTTTTTTTTTCAACCTGAAGCTAGTATTTCTTCTTAAGTTAACTTTTTAATATTATTATTAGTAGTTTGTAGTATTAGTATCATTAATACTATATAATACTGTTCAGAACAATAAAAATGTTTGGTCCTTTGGTCCCTTAGGGGTGAAAGATTTGCAGTTCTACTGTTGCTAATGGAAACCTCAGTGACCTCCAAGAGTCATAGTTCTGCGCTTGCTGAGAGAGACAGTGAGAGAATAAGAGAAAGAGGGAAAGAGAAAGAAAGTCTGTCAGTGGACGTATAGAACAGCTTCTTTTTTCCACTGTTTTTCTTGATCTTCAAGTTTTAACCCTCATTTGTCCAGTACAGTAAAAGCCACAAGCGCCTCTTTCCTTAGATATATGTGTATATAATATGTATATAGAAATCTATTTGTTGTTGCTGCTTTTTTGTTTGTTAGTTTGTTGCTTAATTAACAATTCAAGTCTCAACAAGAAAAAAGTTTTGTTGTTCAGTCTCATTACATCTTTTTTCAGTGTTTTTTTTTCTTTTCGTCGTTCTTGCACTGTGCCATCTGTTACTGTAAAGTCCCCCGGCGAAGCGCCACCTCCTCCTCTTTTCACGTCTTCTTTTTCTGCCGTAACCTATATCTTCATAAGTAAATGCTGATATGTCTTCAAAAATTCCGTATGTGTTGATTTTTTTTAAAACATATTTTGCTGTCAAAGGAAAAAAAGTTTAACTCCTCCGAGACATCTTCACGTGTCCTCTAAAACCTGCGAAAGAGAAAGAAAAAAGGCAATTTCAGATCTCACTGCTCATTAAACTGTCATTGCACAGATCCATGTCTTTAAACTTTGGATAGTTCAATATGGCTCTATTAGAACAGCGTAATGGTCTGGAGAGAGCTAACCCACACTGGCACAACAATCAATCTTTGTCAATCACCACCATGACAGATTTTCCCATAATTAATATGCCTGCTGTGCTGCATATGAAATCAACTCTTATAGCTTCTATAGTGTCTGCAGACTCTACAGCTCCGGACAACCTTAGGGGGTTTTATCTTTATATTTACTTATCACACAGGATATTTAGTAGTTGCAGTATCTAAGACTAGCACAGCACTAGGAAGAGTGCATCTATGACAGATGAAGATAATAAGATGACAATAAATGTGAATGTTTTGGTGGACTTTTAATTGATTTGAAAATTATATATAGTTCGCATTATCCCATTTTTGAGATCTGCAGTATTTCCTTGTGTTTTCTATCTACTATCACAACCACATATATCTAAAGTTGTAATATATTTTATATAATGAAGGAAAAAAAGTGTCTGGATTGTCAAGGCCACACGATCATTAATATGTCAGACATTCATATCCAGACTGTATTTCCAGTGAAAAATTATTTCTCAATGAGATAGGAAAGTGATTAAAAAGAATTCTGGCTCTGGATCCACATCAAACTTTAACGGCCTCCTCCCTCGCCCATGCTCCAACTTCGGTGAAAATCAATTTAGTACTTGTTGTGTAACCCTGCTTCTAAACAAACAAACAAACCAATAAACGACCTCTCTGGCAGAGGTAAAAGCTGTAGCTCCTCAGGCCATCACAAGAAGTGGAAAGTACAAAGTCTGGCCTTCAACACGCCAGGGAAAGTCAACAGACACTCTTTAAACCAGCTGAGGAACCAAATCCTGAAGCAGTGATGCTGTACTGACACTCACCTGTGCTGCTGCAATGAATACTGAAGGTAGGCTGTGTCAGTAAGGGCGGCTGGCATCCTTCGGTCTCTTTAGCTGAACTTTCAACCTCTTCATCCCGATCTGAAAGCCATTCATCGCTTGAATAGCTGCCTGTGCACTAGCAGGGTTGTCGAAGCTCACGAAACCTGTGAAGAGACACAAAATAATTCACTTTAATGAGTATAAGGTAATTTTGAGTATCCAAATTATGACTAAAGTGACAATTTATTTAATTATTAAAAGATAAAATTTTTTGCAAAATAGGTTTTGATCATCATGGCCTACATGTCTGTCTCCTGAAGGAATCTAGATGGCGCTGTTGAGACAGGCTGCGCTGTAGAGAATTCTCAGAGCCTGTGACAAGTTGCTTTAAATTTGTTTTAAAAACAAATCTTTCCAGTTTGTTGGTTAAAAGCATTCAGTTTTGTCCACCGTGTAAACAAAAGTGTTAGAAATGGATTTCTGCTTCTTGCTGCACACCCTCTCATTAAGTTCCAGCTAAAATAACAGAGGATGGTGGGACTCTGAGTGCAACAAGTGTGAGGAGGTTACTGTCTAAAAGCATCACTGTCTGAACGCTGTCTCCTGGCTGACAGCTTTTGTCTGGAAGAGATGTAATATCAAACGGCTCTGTGATCCCTCTGAGAGGAAGAGAAAAACAGACGCTGAATCTTAAAGGTAAGACAGATGAGATTTTAAAGCAGGAATAAAACCCAATTCATTCTAGTTAAATGCTGCTTTTGTAATGAATAGACAGAAGGAAATAGGATATTTATTGATAAAAGCAGAGAGAACATTTTTAATCTTTCAACATCTGTAATTGTTAAATTTGACTGGTTCTCTTTTGCAGGTGCTTTCTGTAAAAGTGCTTGATAGCACAGACCAACCAGTGTAGTGACCACGTCATCCCTCTAAATATCTGCTCTTTGTTTTATTCATATCCTCATCAGGATATCTTTTTTAAACCCGTAGGAAGCTCAATATACATAAATGAATGAAAGTAGTTCAAGCAAAACAAGAGCAAACACAGTTCATCGTGAGGAGACAAGTCTGTTGAAGACACGAAAACCCCTCAGAGCATTTCCCCAAAATACACCCCTCCCCAAACCTATGCTGAACATCCTGTTTCCATCATGTGTAAAAATAAAGCCTCGAGAATCCAGTGACCAGAAACTGCAGTGGAGTGTGTCTCCGCTTGATGCGCTCCCCTGTGTCTGTGGTGTCATTAGGAAAAGTCGATGACCCACGAAAAGCAGAAAAACATGAGTCTCTCCACGTCCACAGCCACCTGGGGGAGATGTCTGGCTGGCCTGCTTGGCTCGGAGTCGGCCCATTAGGGTGAAGCCTGGGCGGCTTGGAGAGGGGCTGAGCGGAAGTCTGAAGAAAGTACAGAGGCAGGGAAAAGGAGGTGACCTCCTAACCCACCATCGGGTTAACACATTCGAGCTGGGGAGCAGAGATGAGATGGAGAGGTGATGCAAGCTTACAGCTCTAAGCCTTCAGCTCAGTCCTGTCACACATTACAAGTGTGCTTCCTCTCTTTCTCTGTGATTCCCAGTCTTTTGCACACCATCAATCCAAGTTTATCCTCTCTTCCTCTTTTCTAGATTAATTACACCAGTGTACTACCTCCTTCCCCAGGCTGAACATTATGTTGTAAATGCATAGTGTATAAGTCAATACTGCAAATAGCTTTTCTTTCATGAATTTATATGTTATTAAGTCCCCCCAGGGATTCAGGATCAGCGATCAATTCTGCCCAGGGTTCTGTGGTTCCCTGAAGTGAAAACAAATGCTGATCCATAATTGTCCTTTGCCTTCCTTTCCCCCTGACGTCCCTGCCTGCTTGCTCAAACTTTCTATAAGCCCTGCAGCTTCCTGGTGTGTGGAGGCTGACAGAGCTAAATGGGACAGGGCAGTGTGGCGGTGTGTAAATCAGCCTCCGCAGTGAGGGTATTGACAGATATTGGGGTTACAGAACGGTAATGTTGATGCTGATACAGCACCTCAAGGTTTCCAGGTCACACAGCTGCCAAACAGAAACAAGGACACGGACTGTGATCGACTGCATCATGGCGAGTTTGGCTACAATGTACTCAGCATATTTTTTTCCGCGGTGCTGATACCAAAACACAACTGTCATCAAGATGCAAATTCAGGTCAGTCAGTCAGGGCTCTGACGCACACGCACACGCACACACACACACACACACACACACACACACACACACACACACACACACACACACACACACACACACACACACACATACACACACACACACACACACACACACACACACACACACACACACACACAAAAAGAGTTTTTGCAGTCTCAGTCTGATCTCTTGTAGTTCAATTATATGTAAAATATACACAGGCACATTGCTGATTTTCCCGTGTGTCTCTCTAGAGACTTGTGCACCTGGACCTGCCATCATTTTATCTTTATGTGAAATGCAAAAAAAAACACAAGGAAGAACGTGTATACACTAAGAAAAAAATATTTAGAAGCATTTTCGAGTACAAATTCAGTGCAAATGTTCAGAAGTCGTAAAAGTCAGTTAGAAAGTTAGAGGATAACACACCGAAACACTTGCTCTGGTTGGTTGCCCTATCCATGAAGACCTTAGAGGAGATGACAGAGCCGAAGGGCAAAAACATCTGCATGAGTTCATTGTCTCCAAACTCTTGTGGCAGGTGGTAGATGAACAGGTTACAACCCTCAGGACCTGAGAACAGACACACAGAGAGAGAGAGAGAGAGAGAGAGAGAGAGAGAGAGAGAGAGAGAGAGAGATATTAAATTAATTAATTTAATTAATTTCCAGGATGTCTGAGACATTGTCAGTGATAAAACATTACTGTTCTTGAACACACAAGAATGAATAGAAACGTTTTTACTTGCAGTCACTGTGTGGATATTCACAATGAATTTAAGGTTTCTATTTACATTTAGCCAGATATTCTGATTAAATGTGGATATGAATGTCTTTTTAAAATAAGAATACATTTATTTGTCCATCGCCCCCCCTGACCCAATGGTGACATCTTCTATGTGAATGATGCGCAAAACTAAAAGCTTCATTGTTTCATATATGGCCTTCAATCATACTTCCACATCTCCTTTCTGACATTTACTTTTTCTACATTTATTTTGGAAATACACAAACATATATTAATACATATATAAAATACATTGTCATTATCTCGGCCAAGGACGATATGTTTTTTTCCTCATTTGTTTGTTTCTTTGATATTTAGCAGGATTACGCAAAAACTACAGGTCAGATTACTACGAAACTTGGTGGAAGGATGAGGTGTGGGTCAGGAAAGAAATCATAAAATTTTGGTGCGGATGCAGATCAGGGGGCAGATCCACGGTTTTTTTTTGTGAGCGTTTTTTAACAATTTCACTGATTTCATGAAAATTGTTGATGAAAAGAAAATGGTGGAGTTACACGTTCTACTGAGTGCCATTGTAGGAGGTTATTTGTCATCTGTGTTTGTTTGTTTGTTAGCAGGATTAAACAAAATCTACTCAACTGAATTCCATTACATTTTGTGGATGGATGGGACATGACCCACAGAGCAACCCAATGACATTTGGTGCAGATCAGGATCAGGGGGCGGATCCAGGAATTTTTTTTCTCACTTTCTTTAAAATTGTGCGTTTTTCAATATTTCATTTATTTCCCAGAGAATAATTCATGGATCTTGATGACAAAAATCTGACATGTTAAGGGTACTGATATTTATGAGTTTGTACAATTTGGGGCAGATCTAAATAAAAATCTCCATCTAGTGAATTTAAATGTGGGCCTTGGCAGAGGTATGAACTCTATTGAGTGACATTCTAGTTATAAAATATTATTTATTAATTTTATCTATATGGGTTACACTGCTATTCTCTGTCAGCTAATAATTTGATAATACAAGCTTTTATTATTGCTTATGAAAAGAAGCGTGGGCAATTGCAGATAATGTATAACCTAATTTCAAGATACATACTGTATATACATTATGTTGTAATAACATTATTCTTTCATCCTTATGCTTTATGGCCTAAAATGAGATGTGAAGTGCATTCAGTAATACTGTTCTCTCAGCCGCTCCACTTTATTTATCTATTAGAGAGAATGAGATGTGTACGGCGTTAAAGTAATAGTCCTCTCTCAGCCTCACATCCTTTATGTATGTATTTCACAGAATGAGGTGGGTGTTCAATGTAGAGGCAATATTGGTCCGTCATACTCATCTTCTTTATATATCCATTACACAGGATGAGATGTATGAAGTGCAAAAGTAATAATGTTCTCTCACCCTCACCTTCTCTCTGCTGCTGCTGCTGGATGACCTGGGGTGGTTGGGGCATTGTCTGGCCAATGGGAGTCAGTGTGGTGGTCGGGTAGATCGCTGCATAGAGGTGGCGAGAGGGAGAGAGACAAGGAGGGAGGGAGAATCAAGGGGGTGTTAAAGCAGCGATCCCACAGAGAACGGTGTCAAGGATGCTTGAGGTCGATCACACAAACACAACATCTAATCAAAGTCACTGTGATGTTATGGTCTAAGGGCAGTGTCCAACATTATCTACAGTCTCACACTTTAAACGTAGCATTAACAGCACAATACGATATAGTGCACAGAGTGTTCCTGCCTCTCACCTGTGTATTGCTGTACTCCGGTGAAGGCTTGCTGGAGGGTGTCCGCAGCGGTGGGGCTCTGGGTGGAGTAGGGCGGCAGGCCATTGGTGTACATGGTCTCCACGGCAGGATGTCCATTGGGCTGATGGGGGATGCCGGTGAATCCGTTGACGAGGGGCGAGACGAGGCTGGGCACGGCGGAGGTGTTGATGTTGGCTGGTGGAGAACTGAGGCCTGCAGGGGCAAAAAAAAAAAAAGGTCTGCTGTTACCGGATCAGGAGGGTTCCATCTGCGTGGCTCTACATGATGCTGTTATAATGTGTTCAGACATAGACAAAGTGTCCACATTGAAATGCTTTCCCACTGCATACAGAAACTAAAGATTTGCACACACACACTCGCACAAGCAGATAAAATACAACGCACGCACAAGGCTCGTGACCTGAAGCTACCATGCATCTCCTCTCTAATGCAAGGACACGGCTGTGACGCGAGTCTGTCACATATCTGCCATTTGCTGTGACACATCCTGCAGGATAGCTGGGAAGTCAACCTGTGAAAAATGAGCCTGTCTGTAGTGTTTGTGCGATACCCTGCTGGCTCCCACTGCTCAAGATGATGAAACCACTATGCAACTTCTGAGAGGGAGGGGAAAAAAATAGAAGATCTGGACTAGATAGCAGGGGATTACAGATGGAGATTTGCTTCAATGAGCAGGTAGCAAAAACACAAAGATGCCTCTTACTTTTATACATCATAAAAAGACAAAATAACAACAGTTGGCAGTTTGACAAATGGGTGGGTCATAACATACATGGTACACGCCTGAAAGGCAGCAGCAGGAAGGTTCATGAGTGGAATCGAAATTGGATGCTCCCTGTCCTCTCTTGTTCAATGCATTTTAAAAGGACCCTCCTTTCGAAAGTGTTTCCAATTATGCCGGGAACGTCAAAGTACCCATTTTGAGCAGAGTCTCACTGCGTGATGGTCTCTCTAAAACGGCTGCTCCGTGGCAAAGCATCCAAGCTTGTTGAAGTACGGCTCCCCTGAGGACCACCTCTCAATCTGGAAACCCTCGCCCTGATTGGACAGAAAGCCCAGGTTGTCACGGAAACCCTCCGGCACGCCATATCCCCACAATCTGGCACCTCGGTAAAGAACCCCCTGTGAGAGGTGGTCCAGATAGGGTAAACAATCCCACCCAGTATATACCCATAACGTGTGCTGAAATGTATGCTAATATAACAGTAAATATGCTGCACATCACCACTCCCACCACTGAGTAATACCTCCTACATATCCATAAGGGAATGCTCCTCTCCTCTCCTCACCTCTCTCTTCCCCTCGTCCTCTCCCTGCCTCAGCGTTTAAGTTATGAGGAAGCTGACAGTCAGGCCGACTGCTGCGGTGAACAGGGGGAATTGCCCGGGTCCAATGAGAGCTGTTGTGTCTTTTGCACTGGTTTCCTTTTTTCTTTCTTCTTTTTTTTTTTTGAATCCTCCCCACGATTGCTTGTTTCCTGCGGAGCTGTGATGAATTAGACTGCAGCTTCAGCCCATTCTCCTACCAGGACCCAGGAGACTGCCGCTCCTATTCTGAGGACTAGAGACAGCTAGTCTGCTTGGGCCACACACACTCTACTGTACCGCCAGATAATGCACCCTCTCCATCATCAGGCAAATTCATTTTCCGAGGCTTAGCAGTGCTGTGGGAGTGTGTGTCTACGTATGTGTAGCCGTTATAGCGGTGGTAGGAGTAGCGGAGGTAGTAGCAGGTGGTTGTGCAGACCCCGTACATGGAATTACAAAAGTTCTGGGGTCAGCAGTTGGACATGACATCTGTGGAAGAGGAGAACACGTGACGCTGGTAACAGACTGGGACCACCGATTCATGTTGGGTTATCACGCTGGAAATGTCACAGCAGGGGATAAGCATAAGAATCATAAGTGTAATAAAAACAAACATTGCTCTGAAACATTTCACACCAAATGACTTAACTAAAGCGAATGCTGAAAATGATCACAGCAGCTGCGTTATACATGTGCGGGGTCAAAGAATGGGGTCACCATACAAGGAAGAGACAATAAGCAACACCATGCCCAATAAAACAATGATTACATGAGGAAGAAGTTTATGTGGCCCAGTCATCATCTTTATCCTCACTGCCACAATGGCCCAATATCCGACACGAGCAGACCCCTGAAAATTCTCCTCAATTGAGATGGGGAAGTATTTCCTACTATCCTGAACTAGAAAATAACAAGACATTTTCATTTTATACCTCAGTGGACATATAGTTCTTGCATTGTGGGAAATTGTATTCATAGCCTGTTTACAATGCACACACAACAGTGCCGATATACATGAGGCTGTCAGCCTGCACTGTGTGTATTGGGCCTGTAATAATGACATGTTGTTCCTCACTCTGCCGTGGCTGAGTATGAAGCTACAGGACAGCGGATTAGATATTCTATACAGCGAGCACTTAACTATCACTTCTCAGCTCTTATTACTATAAAAAAAAGAAGTCACCAATGCTAAATAATATGCATATGTGTGTGTCACATATGTTTATGTTATGCAAGGAAAATTACATTGATATTCTCGCAGGATGCTTCTTAGAGGGGGGAAAACTGTTGATTTGCTTCTTGCGATGATTGCCTTCGCCAAAGAAGTCTTCACATGCGACAGAAGTATTTATTATGCTAATTATATATTCAAATCAAGGAGGAATGCTATACCCATACTGGTGAGTGCAGTCATTACGAGCACGAGGACTGTCTTTCGCTGGAGCAAGTAATAAGCAGTCCAAACAGATGCTTTCATCTAACTGATTTAAAATGTCATGCATTTCGACTCAGAGAAAATGTCTGTCTGCTTGTGAAATGATGAATAATAAATCGGAATATGGGAAGGGAAGCTTTTTCAAAAGCCAGTTGAATATATATCTAAAAAAAAGGTGCCACTTTGAAATCTGTCCCTTAGATTACCGATAAATACTCGAACGTTTGAGCAAATAAAATGTGACACAAAAAAATGTATGCGACTTTAAAATGTGCTTCGCTTCACTTTGTGCCACTCACATTTCTAAACATTCAAATGCTCATCAAAGTGCAATTTTATAAGTGATCAATGCAAATTTTATTCTGTTTTAGATAGAGGAGCTATAAGGTCCTTCTACTTAAAGTCCCTGAAACCTGAAGCTGGTGTCCTACATGGATAACGTAGCTTGAAGTTATCTTAACTGTAATTTTATCAAATTCAATGCATAATTAGAGTAGAATGGGTGCCTTAATTAATCTTAAATTGAACATCTATTCATCAGGGGCAGATCTATATGTCCAACATCCATGCACAAATCCTGATTCAGTAACATGCACATTACTTTTTACTGTTTACTTTAGGTTTGAGTAAAGCAACACATCCTTGAATATATTTTGAAAATTATACCTTGTTCAAGCACATTGTGTCCTACTCAACAAAAGCATAGAAAATAAAGAGTCTTAACAGATTGTCTTATTTATTGTTAGTATTGTTAGCGAGCGGGGGGGGGGGGAAATCAAATTTCAGCTGAGGCCAGTTCCTCCTCTGACCACGCCCCTAGATCCACCCCTGCTACTTATCATCTCGACTGATGACCTTGGTAATGTTTGTGAGAATGTAGTTGTTTGCTAATGATACAACTCTGTACAGCCAAGTTACATCCCTGGATTTAGTGTTAAGTTACCAGGGCAAATGGAGAAATATTATTATTACAATTAACATATAAACTCAGTGATAGTCTCCAGGATCTGCAAACTGCTCAGGTTCTAAACATGCAACCACACTGACTTGAGCCACAATCTATAAAGCACACGTCTGCAGTATCTCTGTGTGCCCATCAATACTCACCTGCTTCACAATATTCAGAAGCAAACCCTAAAAGCTGTTGGAGTGGATCAGGACAGTGCTTGTTTTCCCTGCTGTTAAGGTTTTCTCTTGATGCGAACCCAATAGTAGACCTCCAAGCTATGTTCCCTCCACCATATGCCAGGCTCTGCTACTAGCCTATCGCTTCGTCTCCTTCCAATCTCAAGATTTCATTGGACAAAAGTTTCCTCTTAACTCCTGTTACAGTGCGGAAGAGCCTCTCCCAGAAATGTGTGAGGGAGAGACAACACAACGAAAATCTTCATCTATTTAAATAAAAAATACATCGCATTTTATGTGAAAGTTCCACAATATAAATACAGCCACTTTCCACATGGTCTCGTGCTGTCTGCTCCACTCCTGAGGCCAATGTACATGCAATGCACTGACCACACCAGTGTTTCTGACTTTCACATCCCTGCACAGAGCAGATGGATGAGCCTGTGCTGCTCATGCAGACCTCAGTTTTGCTCACACGGACCAGATTTGGTCCGATCGAGGGCTGCAGCTGTGCTCTCTGACAGTAGCTTGCACACAGCAGGGAGAGGATACCTTTCATTGTCACAGAGCTGCTTCTTTCCTCTCCTGGGATTTGTAGAGATTCTGATGCAATAGGCCTCATTTAAACTGAAAGAGGGGGATTTGATATCTGAGAGACAATGGCTCTTTGTGCAACAGGACATGTCTCAAAGTTGATATCTTTGCCCTTGAAGATAAATCTATTGTAAAATTCATTTTGGGAGGAGTCGAGTCTTAAAGAAACGGCAGTTAGAAATGAGCTGTAAGCTGGAGGTCACACCATCCATTAAAACACACAGGTGTTTCATCTGGCTCTCAAGACACTACAGAGCTGTGTTTTCATTCAAGTAACTTGGATGTGACACTGTGCTGGAAATCAGCCTTCAACATGTGTTTGTTGTAGAATTAGACATTAAATACACAGTATGTGTATAACATGTATGACGCGTCATCCATGGGGGACAGGTGCACATACTGAGAGAGATCACTATGTCGAACAGCTCATTAGTTTCATGGCGTTTGTCACCATGGAAGTCTTCCACATCAATCATTCGCCTCCAGCGAGGATGTTAAAACACATCCATGTGTCTGTGAGTGGGTTGTCTCTGGATGTGGAGCGTCTGCAGTGTATTTTGTGTAATATGTGCTTTTGCGTGTACGTCTTTAGTGAAGAGTAGCACCGAGCAACAGAACATTAGAGTGGCTTTGATTACACACTTCTCAAATCCTAACAAAGCATCTTTGACACGCCGTGTTCCTCACCACACACACTCAGCGGGATCTGCTGATCTCTTTCCGTTTCTCCCTCCCTCTGCTTTCTCACCCTCTTTATCCCTCTGTCTCTCTCTCTTTCTGATAGTCTGTCTCTCCCTCTCTCTCCCTTGTTTTGTTCAACTTTTATTTCCTCAGCAGCGCTCAGGGAGCGGCACCTGGTGAACATTATTTTCAAAAAGCATCATCATGCATCATTGTAAGGATACATGCTCTAATCAGCTGAACCATCTGGCAAACGGCTTATGCACCATCAAGCTTAAATGCTTTGCATCTGTTGATCAAATGGGTGTCTCATTGTTTTCAGAGTAACACCCTTAACCTCCAAACCTCTGTACCTCAGCTCGCTGTCACAAACAAGTCTTTATGCTGCAGAGGTTATACTGATCGTTCAAATAACAGATTAATGTCACACGTTTACCTCAGGATAGGAAGGTTCTTTCATCTATTAACCTGTGATTGGAGGTTTATGTTAATGCAGAGCACCATGTGTAATTTGGGAAGGCGGTAGTGCAGCTATCAGTGGCTAAACGCTCTTGTTTTGGGAAAGGGGACATTGGCCTTTCTTCCTTTTATTTTATTCTTTTGATGCAGCTGCAAAATTTCAGAATTCAAAGATTTGTTTTGAGATCTAATTTGTTTGATGAGATAACTTAATGCATAAATTAAACCTCTGTCGGAGCAGAGAAGCATTCTGCTCCCACACCCTAAAAACAGATTCTGATATTACAATGAATTATTCCACTGATTCGTGGTAGACATCCTACAGTCTCTCAGTAGTGTCAGAGTCTCTTGGCCTACTTATACAGACAGCCTTGCCAGTAATGTTATGTATTCCTTCAATGAACTCTAAATAAGTTATAGCCACAAGTGTGAAGGAGAGAGAAAATATCTGTGTATACCAAAGCAGCAAGCCAGACTAGCACTCCTGCAGCTGCTGGCAGCTACAGTCAAATTAATGAATGAAGAAATGGGAAATAAAACATTTCATATTTATGACAGTCCTTGAAAATTCACGGAAGCCATGCTTTCTCTCAAGGATTAATAATATATTACATTCAATAATAAAAGGTAATCATGTCCGAAAGCAGATAAATGGCACCATTTCACACACATCAGATTCACAGGCTCACAGACGCTCCCTTCTCTATTTCCTCTTTCTGTCTCCGAATCACAGGCGTAAACATATTTTTCCATGCCTAAGCCAGGGCTGTATGCGTTGCCAACTGATGTGAAATTGCCTTAAATTTCCCCGCACAAGTTCTTTTGTTTAGCTTGAGCAAAATATCCAAAATCCTGAAATATTTACTTTCACTGATTTTGGCTTTCGAGAACAGTTTAGAATAGATAAACAGGCAGAGCAAACAATGCAATAAGACTGGAGGACAGGACTCTCTCACACACACATAGATCGAGTCCCTTGCAGAACAGTTGCACTATCTTTCATCAGCACTATTGTGTTGCAAAATACAGGTGTGCATGCTGAACACAAAGACGTGAATTGCCTTGCCGTCAGTGCTTCACCCGTCAAAATAAGAGCTTCTCAGCAATACTGAGCTCCTCTTTTAATCACTGTCTGATTGATTATGCTCTCCCAAAAGTGCACACTTTGCGCTGAAAACATCACTGAGAATATGTGACAAATGATTCTTCTCTTGATGTATTGCCCTATGTTGAGAATTTTACATTGAACACGTACAGCACGCGAGTCCACTGGTGTGTTCTGTCATGTCACTTTTGGTTTTACATCCATATTTGGCTTCAGGTTGAGACATGCTTGATTAAAACGTTAATAAGGGTTGGTTATCTGTTCTGTATATTTGAATTCAGCGGTCAGACAGGGCCGAAAAGGCATTTTACCATAAAACTGTCCTACGGATGGAGAAGTGAACAGAATACCAACTTAAGATATTGTTTTCTTCCCCAAAGAAACCACAACGCAGAGAGAATCCGAGTTAGCAGCAAGATGCTGGTTTCCTGCGACGGCTAGAAAGAAATTTTAGAATAGGCCTTGTTACACTGATGGCGGTTCTCTCCCTCTCTCTCCCACACACTGATTGGTCTAAAGTTACCAAAGTCATCACCTTAAAAACTCAATACTGCAGTGTAGACAAAGTAGGTGAGCGGAGCACAACAAAGACTTGGATACTGTATTATTTATTTCGGCTCATGCTTTTGTTGAGTGGAGAATCTTGAAGTTTTCCTCTGTCTCAAGGAAAATGAAGCACTGCTGAGTAAGCAAATGTTATGCAGTGGGTAGGTATTTCAAAGTCTTTCTCTTTTCTCTGTAATGTATCTGCATAGGAGGTGTTTGTTATGGAAAACAAAACCAACCGCATGCAGATCATGCGCAAGTGCTTCAAAGCACAAGGTCAAAATACTACGGGGAAATTATTGCCTTATCTGTGAACTTACTTATTGATATTCCTCATTTGACTCCAACGCGATCCCCAAATATTTTCGGCATGCACAAACAACATAAACATGCAAATCCCACTGAATGTATTTTTTCATCTTAGTCTCTTTTTCTCCAGTGGAATAATTTTGGATTACCAGTAAGCAGGCACTCTTTCTTTTGGCCTTGCTGCAGCTCACACACACACACGCAGACACCCACACACCAACAACACACAAACATTATAGCTTGCACTATTCAAATATTAATACAGACATAATCAAAAACAGAATTTGACCCCCTACAGGAAAATTACGGGAACGTACAAATACACACATAAAATCTACACACTTACAGTAAGAGATTAATACAACCAAGACCTTGCTCCTTGCAAACAATAATACACACACAAAACACGCACGCACAAAGGGGAGGAGCAAAGGGAATGAAAGTGTGGGCTCACCCAGGGCTTGATGAAAATCACCCGACACCGAGGTCATGGAAGTGGGTGGGAGGCTGTTGATGTTGAGCGCCCCCATCTGGTGGATCTGCGTGGCGGGAAAAGCCACGCTGGGCGTGAGGTAACCTCCGTGGCTTGCTGCCATGATGGCTGCCTGCTGCTGCATGAGCTAAAGAAGAGGGACACGGAGCGGTTGGTGGAGGAGAGAGGGGTGCGATGTGGGTGCGAGAGAGAGCAGGAGGGGGAGCGGGGTGCGAAAAGAGGTGAGGGGAGGACAGATGGTAATGGAAAATATAGTACGTTGGGAAGGAGTCGCACCAAGACGGGAGATGGGGAGCGAGAGAAGAGAGGGAAATGTAGCAAGGGTAGAACAGAGGGAGGGATGTATGTTGAGGTTGATGGATGGATAGTGCATGGGAAGTACATAGAAAGTAGAGCAGAATAAAAGAAAGGGGAGAAAAAAGAAGCCTGTCAACCTATGTTTAGTGAATCTGTCTATTCTCGCTGCTGGAAGCTTGTCACCGGCTACAGAAACAATTTAATAGCTGTCTGTTGGGCTCATACAAATCAAGGCACTGACATGTGCACATTATCTTCGTGCTTAGGGAACAGGCAAACTTTTCAATAGAGTTGAAATGCTTTTTCCTTGCAATTGTCAAACTTCACAACATTCTGTTGGGCTGTATAGAAATGCCACAGTTGTCACCCACTCTCTTCTGTTTTTCCCAGGACTCATTTTTAATTTTTCTGATGTATTTGTAATGATTGGCGCTCGTAGCCTAGCGTTCATCCAAGCGTTTAAAATTTGCTTTGTTTTATTATTCAGCTGGAAAACCACTAGGCCTGTCTCTAGGCTACTTTTGCCAAAATAGACGGCATTTAGCAAACTGAATACATTTGGGGTTGGAACATCGTCACATGACCACAGTCTTTGCCCTGACGGAAAAGCAGTTTTAGAGACATTATTTTACCAAACAACATTGTTATCTGAGTACTGAAGAGCTCCAATCTGTGATGAAATGACCCTAAAACCAGACACTGAGCTATTAAAACAATATTTTTTAAAGCTGGCAATTCTAATTCAAAGCCATGTTGCTAATACAGTATGTTGTGAGTCAGAAAGATTTCAGTGGCAGCCACCGATTGGACAGTCCCACAAAGAGATAAAATCAATAGGCTTTCATTCACTCTGCATTTCTACTTATCGTGAAGTGAGAATTTTCCATCAAATGCAGCCCACAGTGTTTATTCATATGCATAAGACATGGCCCCATGCACCGCTGCACAGCACTGCACTCACACACATTCACACGCACAACAAGCATGGAGAGCGACGGAGACTATTTGAGTTTCTGCACTCAGCTTAAATTATCCCTGTGCAAACCTCCTGCTGAATGCCTAATTCAGAAGAAAATCCATCATTGTACAATGGCTTTTTGCAGCTGGTGAACCAATGGGTTTATTTGGGGAATCAATAATCTCTCGCTGGCAGTGTAGCTGCCCATCAGCCATGTAGACCTGCATAGCTGCTCTGTGTCAGGGGAGCTGCTGACGGCCACGGCCAGAGACTGACTTATATAAGCAGAAATCTAACTCCTCTGCCACGGGCACTAATGCTAATGATGATACTGTGAGACAGTGGCCGTATAGAACACCACTCTGCTTGCATTTGCATGGCGACCCTGCAACGAAAAAGCCAATTATTTTCGCTCAGTGGCCCTGTCAGGTAACCTGAAAGCGACTGTCCCGCTGTGGAGTGCCCAACACTGGCATCTCATCCATTAGCCACATGCCTCACCACTGCTATCTATTAACGCCTTTTGTCATTTGCATAATTTTATCAACGTGACAAATGGGGATCATCCATTCCCTTCCACATAAGATGAATTGAGCCTTTAAGGGGGCATAGCTGCGACAGACAGCGAGGAAACAGGAAACCAAACAAAGGCAATGACATAAAAACAAACAAAGGGGTCTAAAGGACCTGGGGCTCCCTTGCTTTGGCGATGCTGTGACTGCCCCCTTATTAAGATGTGAATAGGGCTGGACTTCAGGATGAAGGGTTGGACTGTGCTGGTGTTAGAGAGTAAATACACTGTCACACCACTCATTGTGTTTTTGTCTTTTCTAGGCCTCTGCTCCTTCCTTTCAATGAGGACTTCATTCTAATAAGCCTGCAGTCTATTCATTGTGGCCTTGCATATTTATGGGGTGGAAGTGTATCCTAGTGACTTCAGAATAGCTGCCTCTCTCCCAATGCATGTCTTCTATAATGCAAACCTTAATGCCACCCGCCAGATTGTCATGATAACAACTCTGGCATCCGCTGATGCTTCGTTCCAAATTAAAATGCTGCAAATTGGGAACTCAAGCATGTAATTATGTTGGAATGCAGTGGTTAATGCAAACTGGCTCTGATAAAAAATAAATAAAGAACAAAAAGCCGAGTAGTTATGTTGACGCAGATATTCAAAGTCATTCCATTTTACTTGTCGTACATATATATGCTCTCCTCTTCTTTTTCAAAATTTCAAAGGCATTACATTCAAAAGCCATTCCCACTTCTTTATTTATGCACTACCAAGCAGATAGCAAATGTCTCTTGTGGAGAATGAGCTCAGCTGAGTCGTCATCATCACAGACGCAACCTTTTCTGCTTCCTCTTGAAAAAGAAAGAGGAGAGGGAAGAAAAAGCCAGACAAAAAAACAAGGGGGGACAAAAGAGTAGAGCGCGAGATGAAAGGGAGCAAAAGAAAGTTGCCCGGGCTCCAGTAGCATTCATTTAGTGTCAGACATCTGCTTTTTTATTGCAACCTGATGGCATTACTCTCCCCTGGTGCCAGCAGGCAATCACCTCTTTATCACATGGCAATTATCTCTGTAGCGCTGCTCTGTGACTCGCTGACTCTCAGCTCTGTCACATGTGACCCCTTATAGCCCAACCAGCCGGGGACGGCTTTAGGGAGGGAGAGGGAGAGGGAGAGAGAGAGAGAGAGAGAGAGAGAGAGTAGGTCACTGAGGTGAACTAAAAGAATGAAAAATTAAAACAGAGGGGCCTCATTTGTAACCCCCCTCCACGCTATAGCAGGTTGTATTTCCACGCAAACATTTAAAGATTTTTCATCTCTATTGAAAGTGTGTTCATGTAAGAATGTAAGAATGTATAGACACATGCAGGGGCAGTCAAGAGTACCAGTGAGCATGTGTGCGTGCGTGCAGTTTACTGTACAGCCAAATGATGCAGTAATCTGTTCACATCATTTCTCATGTGGGCTGTGTTGCAAAAGGCTCCATTTCAAATGTGAGTGCCTCCAACAGGGGGAGATGTTTCCTAATGTGAGTTTACAGTCATCATCTTCGCTCTCATCCACCCACACACTGTCACTATTAGCGCCGAGTTAAACCATTTTCTCTCCTCTCATTTATCCATCTTGCATGCAGCCTACAGCATCTTTTAGGGAGGCAACAGGGGCACAGCACTGGATAAACTTCTCTCACTCTGACATAGCATGTAGGTCCTCCAACTTAGAGACACCAAGCAAAGCCAAAATGGCTGTCTTCACACGGAGAGAGGAGAAATGCCTTGAATCAAATCTAACCGTGCACAAATACAATGTTTGTGTCTTAAAGAGGAAATCTGAAAGGTAATAAAATCTGGGTTTATTACTTGGCATTCAGCGATTCATGGGAGAGCTACAGTATTATCACTCACCACTAACACCGGAATGAAACATGGAATCACGCTCGCTCGCTCTCCTCCGGCTTGTGTTTTATGAAATCACCTTTTTGCAAATAGGATGTATGCTGTCAGAGCACACCAGTGTCTGTGTCTATCGCGAAAATGGCACATTTCTCATTTTTGGCATATGTTGTCAGTGTTGCACCCCTCCAATTTGTGTTCATAGCCCCCCTCCTTCTCCTAAAATCCAATTTACTGGCTGTCAGCTCAACTCTATAATCCTATCCACTGCTGTGGTGGAGAGGTAGCTCTTTGAATTTACCATTTACTGTACTCTCTGGATATAGCTATATATACACCATCTCTCCCCAAGTCTGTATTCTATACCATGCCACCTCCTCTTCTCTTGGCCGGTGGATATGAAGAGTAGGCGAACATGTAGTGTGTCTTTGGAGATAAAGTCCTTTTTCTGTCACTGCAGGTTTTTTCGTCTTGGGGGAATATGTGTAGTTTATCTTGCCGTACAGAAACATTCATAGTATCACTTCAGCACATTCCTGGTGGCTACAGGGGAATCAAGGCGGCGCACCATGTGCATGCAGCCAGTGCCAGTGACTGGAGCGTAATCAGAACCACTGCAGAAGCTGGACACCCACATTAAAGATAACTAATAATTCCATTTATTCCACATTATTACGTATCTAGTGGACCAAACTACTGTTTTGGATCATTAAATAAGTATTTTGCTAGATACGAAAACAAGACCCTTGCTGATAATCCATTACTGCCTCTTGTGCTCTCATTACTTTATCAAAAGTTGGAGCGAGTTTATCTCCAAGGTTGCCTCAGAGTTGCTTGCTTTATTTTGCAGAATTCATTATATCCAGGTACATGGCATCCATAGTGTCTGTGATTCATAATACTAATGCAAGGAAAATTTCACCTTCACTAACATCATTCATGCAGTATAATCTTTGTGTCGAGAAACCACATACAATTTCTCCTCTAGATTTAATGGTAATTGATTCTCTCTAATGTTGAAGTATCCCCTGTGCCCTTGTTACTTTCACTCGGAACTCAATTTCCTAGCATCATCTTGCTCTTTGTCATATTATATGTGTATATAAGACAGACAGAAGGGAGAAAGAGAGAGAGCGAGAGCGAGAGAGAGAGAGAGAGAGAGAGAGAGAGAGAGAGGGAGAATATTTGCTGCGCGCCATGTGTGCGAGTGTGTACGCTCTTGTGCGCGTCTGTATGAGCCGACACGGGTCTCTGCCACAGTAAATAAGAGTCATGGCCAACCTGAGCGGGGCACAATGGTCTCCCCGCAGACCACCACTGCCTCTGACACCCTTAAACATTTGCATTTCTCCACATTTCCTGCAAAAGGGCTGCATTTCATGAATGGTAATGAAGGTGGGAGTTTTACTGTAGAGAGCACAAGAGATGGCCTCACAATTACTCTGGGATGGTCAATTTGCACATTGCACACTGGGTCCCATGGCTGTGATATGAAAATGAGGGAAAAGGATAAGCCCCCCAGACCTCGCTAACGTCAACAATTAATCCTGACATTTAGGAGCAGAAAAAACATATAACTTTTACACCCAAATAAGAAGATGGGAAAAAAATATATTTGTGCTCCTCTGTCTGTGCAAATAAATACTATAAATACGGTTTATGTGTATTTATGCAGTGTGTCGTGACAGAGGCCCAGGTTTTTATATCCACGCTGGATGGAAAGCTTTTCTTAAATTCAGTTTTTTCCTGCTTTCGAGTGGGTTGTGCACGTGTGTGTGGATTTCTTCCGCATGTGTGTGCTCTGCCTCAGTGGGGAAGAAGAAAGTTGGTGTGCAAATACGTTGCCCGTGGAGTACTGAGTCAACTGTGGCCCCTTAAACATCTCATGGGCCCAGGGGGTAGGAGGGGGAGGGTAGAGAATCAGTGCGATAGAGGGCAAAGGGGGGTGGGCCAATGGTGAGAGCGGCTGCATAGGCTGTCTGAACTCATCAAAAAGCCGGGGGTCTGCTGTGTGTATGGTGCCATGCCCTGGGGGGGAGGGGGTACAGTAGGCGGGGGCGGGAGGGCAGTGGGAAGCTGATGAAGGGGTTGGAGGGTACATGCTAACTACTGTAAATGTGTGTGTGCCTACGAGTTGAGCGAGTGTAATGGCATGGCAGCGCTGCTTAAGAGCAGAGGAGTACAGAGTGCTGCTGATGATAGTTTGGAAAAGCTCATTTTCACTTATGATAATATCTACCTATTACATGTCGAGGGAAAAGATTTGCCCGTAAAAAGTTAGTGTGCACTGGAATAATAACTGGAAAAGTTTTAAACTGCAGGTTTCAGAGGCAGATATCACATTTAATTATCTGATGCTTATTTGGACCAAATCAGATCAAAGCTCAGGTATAAAAATGTGTGTGTTAATCCCACGTGTGATGTGAGTTCTGACACACGAGCTGCCCCACTGCAACACTGATCACTGATCAGCTCATTGAGGATTACACTTCAAAAAAACATGTTGGCATACATTTACATTTTTACATTAGTGCAGTCCATGAGTTGGATGTTTGTTTCCACGGCTCCCAAGTTGGACATTTTCTATTCTACACAGCTTTGCTGACTTTTTTGTTGGTAAGGTTGTTGGGATGAGAAACAAGGTGTAAAAACAAAGGTATCATATTATTAACTTTTAGTTTGGTAAACTTTAGATTTGTATCTGGAGCAAAATTACGATTGTGATTCTGGCGACTGATAAATGAAGTCTAGTATCCTCTGTGGTTTGATTTCCACCAACTACTGAGAGAGAAGACTGGCTCTTCAGTTGTTAAACGAGTCACTAAGTTCACCAGCTAGTCGCTAACTTTGTATGTCTATAATTTAGTGACTCATGAAACCAAAACAATGAGCTGTAAGACCGTGAGGCTGTTGAATGATAATGTAGTATTAAGCAACATCTTTCATGAATGTATGGCCATTTGATTAATTGTAAATATAAAAAAATATAGTAGCAGCTTGAACAACTTTGATAAAAAAAATTAAAAAAAAATTAATAAACAGTAATCCAGAAACCTTTGGAGTGGTTTCTTATTCTAATTGTTATTCTATTCTTAATTGTGTCTACTGCATATCTAATCACCTGTTGTATATGTACATGAATGCCATAGAAGCCTAATCAACCTTAATCTGTTTAAGTTCTTCTGTCTGTGCTACCTGTGCCATTTCCAACTCACCGCATGTGCGTAAGAGCTGTAGGTGCTGAAGGGGAGGGCGATGGCTGGGTTGAAGATGCCAAACTGCCCAACCATCTGCTGCATACGTCTGATGGTGCGCTCCTTGTCTGTGTCGGCAAACTTGACCACCAAGCTGGAGGAAGCACCCTGAGGGGGGTGAGAGGGAATGAAGATAAAATCAGAGGAGAGACAGAAGTGAGAGTTATACTGCAAGATCCTTTAACACTAACAGTGAGTCAACAGTGAGTCAACAGTCTCAAGGATTTAAGCGACTTGCTGGAATGTTATCATTTAATATTCAATATATATTTAGAGACAGACAATCAACAATGGCTTTAAAATCCTATTCAAGTGCATGAGGGATGTTCATTATTATTTCAGATTTCTCAGTAGGCCACGTTCATTAGCGACAACAACTGGTGTTAACATCGATACCTACTGAGCTCCTCTAATTGCATGCTTTCTTTTTTTCTTTTTGGCATTCTAGCTGCTTCATTACACATTTGTATGATTTCAGAGGATCCATATATTTTGTGGCTGGTGAATATATGAACCTAACAGACATGTGAAGAATCAAATTCCACTTATTGAGTGAATGGCTTTGTAGCAGATTCCTTCAATCAGTGTTTTACAAATGTCCAAAGTCACTTGAGGCGAAGCATCCTTGTTGTGCCTGACATAAATACTTAAATCCCCCTGGTTGTCCTCTCTGCTACAGTACATGTGTGTAACCTTGGTGCTACTTCCCACAGTTAAGGTTAAAAGGTCTACAATTTACAATGATTTGAGATAAGAGCTATGATTGGCCGTAGTTGATATTGACCCTTGGGGAAAGTGTTCTTCAAAGAAAATGTTGCGTTTTGGCACAATTGCCCCTCATTCTGTCCTCTTTCTGTTTTGACCTCACTCTTCTACCATCTGTACCCATCCATCCCTCTATTACACTAATACCGCTCTTCTGCAGCCCAATATTGAAACCAGCAGGTGTGTCTGCCACACTCCCTTCATTAAGAATCTTCAAATGATTTAGCGCTACAGTTGACCTTTTGTGTGCTCAGCCGCTCCTCCCCTCTGCGCCCCCAAACTGGCCAATCGATCCATATAAAAGGCCGAAATATTACTCTGATCTGACAGTGTAGAAAGGTTGTGTGTCAGTCACGATTTGAGGCCCCATGAAATTGATGCAAGATTGTCAATAGCAGTGGTGACTTGTGAAGTGCTCGGATTAAAGGTTGGGGGGTGTTAAAAGGGCTAAAGGGGTATTTCTTGGTGTCTTTGGATCTGAAGGAAACCCTGGCAGAAGTTAGACTTGGACAAATGTAATGATGATCTTTTAACACACCGAGGAACTGGGGGTGTCTACTAATGAAGACATCCAAGACATCTGTTCAAAGGCACTAGACCTTTCGACTGTATTGTATAGATTTTATTCTCTTCCTTTCCTTCTCTCCCCACTATTCCCAATATTCCCTCAAGCCTTTTCCCCCCAGCTTGCCTGCTGGTTGAATCACAGGGTTGAAGGGTTGTAGGTGCATGGCCAGCTGGTTAGGTCAGCTGCCTGACTAAATGGTGGATTGTCTAGTTAGCAGAGTGATTGACTGACTAACAACCTAGTTGGGTAGACGGTTGGCTAACTGGCTGACAGACTAATTGTCAGACTGTCAGGATGGCTGACATCTGTACTCCGGTCAGCTGAGTGACTAATTGTCTTACTTCTTACTGTGTGTGCCATCCTGCTACACTAGAACAACAATTGTCCTCAGTCGCTGAGAGACGTTTATGGAAACAAGAGATGGAACAACATAATCTTAAAGAGATGCACTTTCTGTATGGCTGTTTCTGCAGCATCACAGCATATATTGAGGCTTTCTGTGAGTTAAATTCAAGACTTTTAAGACCATAATGTACAACAGAATATCAGTTGCAGTAGTAGAGTCCCAGAATTACCCTCACATTCCCCATTATTGAAGGTGGGGTGAAGTAGTCTAGAAAATATCCTTTGAAACACCATGTCATCTCTCAAACTAGAGACAGAGACAGTGGGGATCCATAGACTTTTTTGGAGGGCCGAAGTGTCCTTGGGCAAGATACTGAACCTCAAACTGCCACTGACGGCTGTGCCGCTAGCGTGTAAGTGATGTGTGATAGAGAAAGAGCTGCACATAGATGCACAATGTAAATGTGTGTGAATAGGTGATGAGAAGGGTTAGGGCTGCACATTGGTCTTGTTTGTAGTTTTATTGCAGCTAATAATAGCAGCGTACTAATATCTTTATCGTTGAGAAACAACCTCCCTAAAGGTCTAAAACTCAGATGATTGAATTTCAGACTTTTTAAGACCCTGCGGAAACCCTGATAGTCACATTAGGGTTAAACTTGGCATAGTTGCAGGTTCAGGGTTTTTCAGTTATGTCAGTCCAGCTTTTGACGATCTGCATCATTAACTTTATTATGAGGTTTATCTTTGGGAGCTTGCAGGACAGGCCTATGCAGGACCAGAATACAGAGGAGATGTGCTTGCACATGTTGCATATTTTAACTCCCTCTCACTGTTCCTGATCTGCTCCTCTAATCTTTGAGGAAGGCAGTATTTCATAATCTGAGGATATTAAATTGGAGCTTTACAGTCAAAAACTCTTTTCAATCTAGAACCAGACTGGAGTGTGCCTGCTTCAATAATAGAGACACTGTTTATTGTGAATGCAACAACCTGTCTGGTTGTACAAAAGCCTTGGGTTATACTCTTTCATACTCTTGCATGTACATCACACACCCTGTAAAGATTTTTTTTCAAAGAGGTCTATACAGTCAGTTTGCCCTCCTGCTGCTTCTCCTCAGTGCACCTGAATCTTATGGCTTGTCGGCTAAGCACCCATTGCCACATTTGTTTATCTCCAAGGTTTTTCCCGGTTAGGCTTGTCAGAATATCAGGGAGCAGAATCTCCATTGCTGTAAAAGAGAGGAGGATGAAGTGTAAAGTAAAAGTCTCATTAAATTTTTAAGCTGCCAAGTGTGAGCAGAATCCCCCTGCCAGGCGGCTCCCAGCTACCTAGAGAGCCGCTGAAGGAAGGGGAGTTAAACAGGAGGATAAAACAGACACTATAGAGATTCAGAACCACGTGAGGAAAGTCTGCCTCTTTACAGGTTCTTCTCCTTGCCAAGCAAGGCTGGTATGTGTCCAAGCTCCACTCATCCATGTGAATAAAGAAGATAAAGCTGCATGCCCAGCTATTTATTCCATACTCCTTTAACGTACAAGACCCTTCTCAATACTCAGTGTGCCAAGACCTCTGTACTTGGGAGTTTGAACTCAATAAGTTCAGCTCTGTCTCAGAAGTCCAGACTCTCAATGAGAACAGCAGCATTCAATAGCTCAGCTTGTCACAACTGTTCCTGACTGTACTGTGACAAAATAATCTTTACTCACAGATCACAAAAAATACTTTTCAGGGAAAATGTCGAATTCACAGTGGTTATAGTAAAAGATACACTTGCTATATGTGCGGTCAATCAAAAATCAAACAATATCTAATATGGATTCAGTCTATTTTGTTTGTGTTTAATTATTTTTTATTCAAATGTAGAGGCACATTTGTATAAGAAACCCACAGATTCCACAGAGACACCGCTGTGGGTTAACTGATCAACTAATCATGCATTTATTATGTATTCAAAAAATATTTAGTTTCAACTCTGACCAAATGTCATCTTCTAAATGGAAATTTATCATATATCAAAATGCTATAGACAACAGAGAGAGTGGTGAATTGCCAAGGGCTTGCTGAGTTGAGATTGTTCTCCTGTGACGAACGCGCACATTGAACGGTCGGTCGGAGATGAGCACTCAGGGTCCTCACATGTCAGGAAACGCCAGAACAAATTTGTTTGGATAAGCTGACCACATATTCAAAATCTAAATGCTTAAATCTCCCCCACTGTCACTGGATGGTGCACAGTGCATTCTGGGACACTGCCCCAACTCTGCACAAGTTAGCTCCCAAAGTACCCTCCTATTAAATGGACATAGTGAGAACACATGAATATTTAATCTATCCTTGGTTAGATATGAACTATGAACTGGAACAGGACTTGGACTATGACTATGACTGATGGCGTTTTGCAAGTACAGAAAAGAATGTATATTGATAGAAGCCAATCAAATGCCAGTTTTCATAAGTATATAGCAGTTTCAAATTTCACATGACACATGTTTTATTGGTTTAAATGGTGTGTTAGTTATACTCTGATTCTGTCCATTCAAGACAAAGACAAAGAGTGCTGCATGTACAGAACCTACATGTGTATCACCCATAACTCATGCACATTAAATGATGCTATGCTTATTGCTGTATTCTAATAAGCCAACAGCACCCCATTGCTCTACCCCTACTCCCCACTGAAATCATAGAAATGCATGTCCTCTGTAAGCCTGGCTAGTAACATAATTGATGACTGTAATCTATTAGGTTATTAGAATGTAAATTGCCTGGGTTGAAAAACTAGTGGGAGAAATGACAGATCTTAAACAATAAATACTAAGTTAAAATATAAAGGCAGAGCATTGTTTAATGAGAAGAAACACAACAATCTATCATCCTCGTGAAATACTGACATTAAAGCTCTGCATCTCACTGAATACAAATTGAGATTATAACTGCTTTCCCACCAGAAACCGGATTTCATACTATCTGCAGATTCGTACATTTTATTATTGTTTAAGGCACCAGCATGTGGATCTGTACATTAAAACCATGTGTCTTGTTGAGTGTCAAATCCTGGCATTCTCGGCATGTGGATGCTCGCTCTTTGAAGTAATAGAGAAGATCCAGCAGCTGGGGAATCACATTTGGATGTATTTTTTTGTGTTTTTTTTTTTACCCTTTACTGTTCTCCTCGCTCTCAATCATCAAGCTCTCTCCTCTATGCAAACTTTACCTCATTTGCTTTCCTTTGTTCTGCTCTTATCCTTCCATCATCCTGCTCCAGTGTTTCTATCCCAGTGCCTGTGTCAGCTGAAACATGCTCAAACTCAGGCTGAGCTGACGCGGAAATGGAGTGAAAAAAAAATCTGCACGGCTCTGCGGACTTGACCCGCATCCCCCCTTGTATAATGTCCCGGGACTTACTTGCTACACGGCCCTGCTGAATCCCAGCAATTTGCTTTACAGCTCTAGCGTTTAAATGTTTAATTGAGCCACTCATATCCTGAACTGTGGAAGTGTGTGCACGTGTGTGATAGCTGAAGGAGGTTGAGGGATGGCGGGTGTGTGTGTAAGGGTGACAGAGGTCTGCATGCTTGGAATATGATGGATTTGGGCTTGATGGAGATCCAACCAAGGTCCTATATGTGACCTGCTGGTGCACTTATATAATTCATACACTTAGATTATCTTAGCATCATCATTCACACACTGACATTACATCATTGTTATTGATTGGCAAATAATCTTTCACTTGGTGTCAATCACAAATGCACACATGGAAGTATATTCCTTCCCACTCATGGTATGCATCCATAAATAAACCTTTGCATGCACTGACCGTCACTTATGTACACACACTCCACATATGGGCACTTTCCATGCAGATTTCCTCCCCCCTTCCCAACTCACACATACATACAAAATGCCCACTCCCCCTCGACATGAATAACACAAATGTATTCAGCTCAAGTCCTCCGGGCTGGAAAATAAGATCAGTCAGGAAGCCTTTGACCCCAGCCTGTGGCTGTACGAGCATGTGACAGTGAAACAGCGAGGAGAAATATGGGCTGTGTGTGTGTTGTGTGTGCATGTGTGTCTGCCCTCATGCAAATGTGCTGCCCACAAAGTGCTACTGTTTGGAGATGTTTATGTATGCACACACATGCATTTGTGTCTGTGTGCCACTGTGTGTGTGTTTGTGTTTGTGTTTGTGTGTGTGTGTGAGGTTGCACTCATAAACTCTATGAAGCCAGTGTTCATGCTTTGGGGGATTGGCAGTAGATCTATTAAACTGCTGTAGTTAGTCCTGGTGTTAATATTCGGTGCACTTCGGCACTTCAGCTCGCGACGCTATTGGCCGAGCTCATGGTCATCTCTCTACCTCATCAGCTGCAGCCTTGCTGGGGCAGTACATACGCACACAAATACGCAGGCTCAGTTCGTCTTACTTCATTAGAACAATGAATTGTCTCTATTTGCATTAAAGAGGTAAGAATGTGACCAGATGTTGTTCATTGATTATAACTTAAATGAATAAATACTGTATTGTAGCTGTCAATGGTCTTTCTTCCTTTGTCATACTTCTTTATTTATGTATTAATCTATATGCATACCACTGTGATGTAAATGAATTATGTTTTTTTATTCATTCAATCACTGCATCTGTGCATGACTTGTTTTTGCAGCAGTCGCCCAAATATCGCCAACATGTGTCAGACAGATACAGAGGATGTTTGGTCCAGGGTTTTTCCAGGATCTCTGCTTCATTGATGTGCACAGTGCTCTGAATAGCTCTGTCCTGCTGAGGCATAATGGTCAACCGGTGGTCTGCTAATCTCAGCAAAGCAGGCACACTGTGCCCTCTCCTGCAGGAGCCACAGGATATGAGATGCTGATCAGATTTCTATAATCAATTTAACAGAGCAGGAGGTATAAATCCTGTCAATTCACTCATTCTCCCACTGCCCTCCCCCTCTCTCTCTCTCTCTCTGCGTCTCCCACTCCCTCTCCCACTCTTTGTCCCCTCCCTTCGGCCCCCTGCTTAGATGAATAATTCAGGAACCAATGTGGTGAAAGGTGGAGTAAACAAGTCTATTGCCTAATATCCCGAGAGGCTGCCAAAAAGGGACTAGTGTGGGAAGAGAACTAGCTGAGATAGGGAGATGGAGCGACGAAGAGCGGACGTCCAGATTCTTTCCTCCTGACCTGCAGTCATTTGCACTTAGATTGACTCGGAGGTTGCGCCAAAATGGCACAGCTGGTTTCTAGTGTCCTCTTTGCATTCATCTCTTGAGCCACACATCGGCAACCGTTAATAATGAAATCTTACAGTGAAACAGAACACCTGTGAGATAGAGTTGGCAAGAGTTCAGGGTCCCTGCTTCTCTGAGACAAGGATTTCCGAAACAAAAATGAGAATAAAGTATTAGTAGCAGTAGTATACTTCAGGCCACTGAATAATATGGGGAGTGACTGTCTGCTCGCCAGATGTCACGGAGAATAATTCTTTTCAGGTTTGGAATGCAGAGTAAGGAGCTTTTATTTTGACACCATCAGGTATACAGGGTCCACGCCAAAACACGAGGCACATACAAATGAGCAGTGCAGCTTCTGCGCTCATAGTAAATCCAATACAGAGAAAATTCAGAGGACACGCGGTGCTTACATAAGAAGCAAATGTAATCTCACACTGGCGTTATATTCACTGATTATGCAAGCAGAACTACTGATTGATGACTCACCCAAAATTCAATTATCATTCTAAACAGATTCATCTGGAAATCAGATTTGGATTTTTTTTTTAAGTACCATGTTAATTAAAGAGACAGACTATTTCTGGTTGTATCTGTTTTGGGATATGCATGAGGATGATTGCACTTTCTATAAGTTGATTAAAACATTGGAGTTTGGGAGTGAGTTCAGAAATGAGAAATTACAGCACAAGAGAGGTGGATCGCACATAACTATTGTGAGTGGAGGGCTGTGTTTTGTATGTGTTGTGCACACAAAGGATGCTGCATGCCGTGTGTATGTTCCCACTTCTTTATGTGTGTTTGTGTCTGTGTCTGTGTGTGTGTGTGTGTGTGTGTGTGTGTGTGTGTGTGTGTGTGTGTGTGTGTGTGTGTGTGGTGTGTGTGTGTGTGTTTACATCAGAGGGAGAGGGACTCACTGGCATGGTCTGGCTGCCATGGAGGGCGCTGATTGCAGACTGAGCCTCAGTATGTGAGAACTTGACAAAGGCGCAACCTGGAAGAGAGAGCAGATGCACATGTAGGTACAGGTGTGTACACACACAAACACACACACACACACACACACACACACACACACACACACACACACACACACACACACACACACACACACACACATGCAAACAACATATATAGATATACAGTAAATGCATTCAATTGAGGGAGCCTTTAAAAGCGTACAGTACATTAATAAAGGTTGTAGAATTGTATTTGATACCACAGAAATCCCTGTGCACTGAGAGGCTCTCATTGCACAGCAGGCTGCCCCACTCCGGGCATTAGGCACGCAGACAAGCAGGCAGAAGCTTCAGGCTAAACATTGCACTGATGAAGCAGAAAAGCATGCTATTTAGCACCACATGCCTGTCTGTGCATATTAAATACGAGCGAAACTGGCTCTAACTCCATGTTTTCAGATAGAGAACCGCCATGTGAGGATTCAGTAATGTTCGTTGTTCAGGAGGATGCGCTGATCAGTCTTTGTGAATATGAAAGCAACAAAGGCCAGAAACCACAGAGCCAACACTCTCAGCTCGAATGTCCTCCAGGGATACTGTCAGGGGTAGATAAAGTGAAAACAAGTTGAAGATGGCTTTTGTGGATTCACAAAGTGCACATTGCTGTTGCACATGGATTATTGAATAATTAAACTTAAGTATGGCCCCCCTTGAAGACCTGGAAAATGGATTATATGGATATTATAACCTAAAATATGTACCATAATTTGATTCAAAGCTGTAGACTTTGCCTATTTATGAAGGGACATTCTAAGTACTGTGGTATTGACTCAAACAAATTACAATGCTTGTTTGAATAAACTCAAACATAACGTAAAAACTTTTAAGACTAAAATGATGACCCTTCGTCTTCATGCCTGATTGAAAATCCAAGACTCTCTTATTATAATTTTATCAATTGATAAGAGTTTTTCAAACTTGAATGGGAAACATACGAGGACTGAATATGCGTCTGTTGCAGTCAGGCAGCAGCACTATCCACTGAGTCGCCCTCTCCTCATATTATTAAACGCTATTTCACCTAATTTTATTTCATTTCAAGTTTCTTTTGTACTCTTATTCAATATTTCGTACTTTAGCCTTCGTATCTCCTATCCTGCTTGACCTAGCAGCCCTGCCATTATTCCCCTCTTAATGGGCTTACCCCTGCGGACACTAGCCAGTCAGGATGCCCACTCAGCTGTCAAACCACTGCCCCCTATTGAGATATGGATAGAAAAAAGCCGGAGCTTGACATGACCTGTACAAGGACTTTCCTACATTAGTACAAACTATATGCGGTTATGAATAGACGTGTAACCCCTGATATACTTTGCATGTCATAAAATGTCTAAAATAAACCAAAGAATTTGAATTTGAAATTGAACATGTGCAATAGCGAAGGGGCGTTAAATATTTTGCTATCAAATTTACTTTATCAAGCTTCATGCAAACAAGTAACTACAGCATTGGTTGGTGTCTGGGTGGAGGGGGAGCATAAGAAAACATTAAGAAGAAAAGTGAGTTCATTCTTTCATTTAGTCGGATCTCAGTACAACTCTATGTTCTTTCAAAACAAAGCTGAAGACTTTCCTGTATGCCAAGGTCTTTTATAAAATCAAATAATTATTCATTAGCTTTTACTTTTTAACTTCTAACTCTTCTTGTTATTTCATTTGTTTTATTATTATTTATTATTAGAATGTCTGGTGTCAAATGTTTTAAACCAGAGACCTGACTTAGAAAGAGAACAAGCGCTGCAGATCCATAAAGAGGAATGCAACTTCCCTTGTCAGCCTCCATCCTCGCTGTGGGGACACTTGAATTGTTTTGACATCCATCTTTTCCTTCTCCTCCTCCAAACCATTGCAGAGTCAGAATGCTCTGGCTTCAACCCCCTCAGATATTTAATTCCACAACAATTTCCATAAGCACTGTAGAGGGAATAAGCTTTAGAGACATGGAGAACCACTGGTCTCTGTGCTTATTGCTGCATGTCAGAGGGAAGTGATGTTTCCAAAAGTTTTTGGCTGATCTTAAAGAGACCTGGAAGATGTCAACACCACAGTAACCGAGGAACAGTAAAAGCTTGCAGTTTCAGATCAACAGTCAAAGATTGACAGATCATAGCTTCATAATATAGTTTTTCTTTTAAAACAATAGATATGCCAAGAGTTTGAAATTAAAAATCAAAGGCATTTTTTTAATCAGTGCTGTCGTTAATGGGATTACGATTGCTGACAATATGAAGTGCTCTGTCTGTATCACAGATTATTCCTTCATTCAGCCAAACCTCTATGTCTGTCTGAGATAAACCGTGCGTCTCCATCAAACCTAACTTCCTAGAAATATAAGAACCTGAACATACATCAGTGGGATAAGAACTAAAAATGACTGATACCATTGTAGTGAAAAGATTTCTTTGCACATGTCCCATCCGCTAACATGGAAGAGGCCACATTTATTACTTATACTGCAGCCAGCCACCGGGTGGCGATCAAGCCGCTTTAGAGTAGTCATGTTGTTTATCTTTATATCAAGTCTTTGCTTTAAAAACAAGATAGGATAAAACAGTATAGTAAAAACATTAATATCCTATTAAACAGGACAAGATTTAAAAACATCTTGATTTTCAGAATTACACAAATTTGTCTAATAAACATGTCAAATTAACTAATAATCATTTTGATGTCTCTCAGAATTTTCAGTTATGAAAGACAAACATTAAACAGTGTTTGATATACTAGTCTAAACTTATTTAGTCACTGCTTGTAGCCAAGTAGCAAGTCTAAAAAGTGTAGCGTTAAAAATGATTGTAATTGCATGAAAACGCAACTTGATCAACATCTGATGCACGTGTCACATATATTTTACATATATCCGCAGCTGTCACGGACACTCACACACAGTGTCACTTCTCTGTCAGTGACCTAAATAATACTGACAACTGTATCACGGCTCCTACCTTTGCTATTTCCATCAGGGCCTCTTAGGACTGTGCACTCCTCGATGACTCCATAGGGTTCGAAGAGGCGGTAAACATCCTCCTCGGTTTGTTGTTTGTTCAGCATCCCGACAAACAGCTTCCTGTCTTCTGAAACAAACGAAGAAGAGACAAAAGAATACATTAAAACTTTGACCGCAATTATGAAGCTAATTTGAGAACACACAGGGGTGAAATTTCAGCAATTGTTGGCGGAACAGAGGAGGAAGTCTCTTTTTCTGCAGAAACAAAGAGAGACATGTTCACAGAGGCTTGGTACAGTAGAGAAACTGTCTAGTTAATGCAGCGCTGGTTGAACTCCGGTCACATTCTATTATCTCTATTCCAAGACTGATCATTTTAATCTCTAGTATAAGCGGGTCTGGTCCCATATGGGCACATACACTGTCGCTGCTGGGCAAGTGAGTGGTCAGGGGCTGGAGGGAAAGAGCAAAGAAGACTAATGAAGAGGTTTTTCTTTCTCGCCCTCACACACACACACACACACACACACACACACACACACACACACACACACACACACACACACACACACACACACACACACACACACACACACACACACACACACACACACACACACACACACAGAGAGAGAGAGAGAGACCCAAGACAATGAGCAAGACTTTGGTCCTTTAAAAGCACCAGGGGCTTCGGGCAGCACCAACCTCCTACACACTGTACTGCACAGACTACAAACTCATTCTCTCTCTCTCTCTCTCTCTCTTCCTTGCTAACTCTTTCTATTCATCTCTCCCCTCTCTCTTTTCTGCTCTTCTTTTTCTCTCGCTGATTCTACATTTTTCTCGTCTGCCTCCCTCCCTTCTCTTTATCTCTCTCTTACTCTACTAATTGCTGCTGATCCAGTGTTTTTTGTGTAGCCAGAGAAATATTTCAGTGTACTCTTCAGTGAACAATGGCGTGTCTCTCCAGTGAGCAGCAAAGGCTGGGAGACATGCCATGAATAACGCTGACTTTTCAATAGATAGCTTCTATGCTATTGAGTCCTGTTAAATGCTGTGGGATCTGATCTTTACCTTGACCTGACACACTGTGTTTACTGATGTACGCTGGCCTTGTATGATTAATGCTATACTGTGCAGAGTGTCTCTGCTGGCAGAAGATGCACTAAAACCTTCCCATTGTACAGATTGTTTCTCCAACTCTGACCTGTGAAGTCACAGTGGAGAGACTGAGTGAGAGACAGGACTGGCAGCCGCCGCTGTGAGGAGCTTGGGAGCGGCATAAATCGCTGCCAGAGGTATTGCACAGTGTCAGGGTGACCTGATGACTACCGAATATGTCGAGTTGCTGTCGTTTCCTGACCCAGACACAAGATGATACCCACATTCCTGCAGCGTGCTCAGTGGCAAGTGTGTGTGAACAAGGCGCCCTGCTAGGGTTTCAGCACTCCTACCACCAATAATGCACCTTTAAAATAATCACCCGTGTCAGAGCTTTGTCTAGGGAGGGGCGTCCCTGGTGCGGGCTCCTTATTGCAAGTGGCAGGATCAGAGGCAATGTATCAAAATGGAAGTGATGCAATGTGACATCTGTCAGGGTGGATTGGAGAGCATTTATCTGCAAAAAAAGGAAAGCCCTGAACTGGAAAATGAAAGGCCAAGATGGTCCTTCCTTTTGCTTGAGGGAGAATATAAATTCTGAGGCTGAATGGGGGGGGGAGGAGAGTCGGGGATAGGGGGAGGGGCCGGACTGCACAAATTTCTCTGAATGCTGCCAGACCACATCTCATATACGCTCATGTATAGGGTGGGACAGTCAGACACACACAGAGCCACCCATGTGAACCACGCTCCATGTCCTTTGCGTTCCCTTACTTTCTCAGTAACCCCCATGTTCAAGTAGGTGATGGGGTCTGACAAGTTTTGAATTAATGCATGACCTTTATCAATTTCATATGAGCTGCACTCCGACGATCACACTGTGAACAGCTCACACGTGGCATGTTTTAAGTACAACACTACATCCTTCCTTCAGCTGGAAGATCGCTAACTGGCCAGTCACCCCCACCTCCAGGAAGGAGGAATATTTATAGGACACTGAGTAGAACGGGATCATTAACAAACACATAACACATCCCTGTGTGATGTTGGTTCACACTGAGCTGCACAAAAGCCTTAAACATTGGTGTCAAATTCAATGGGCGTTTAAAAAATATATATATGGACACACGTGCAGGAGTTAATTGCGATGTAAGAAAGATTTTCCTTTTTTACAGCAGTAGTATTTTTAAGTCAGAGTTCTTTATCTGCAGCTGAGAGTGAGATGGAGTGGACGTTCAGAGTGTGCTTTGAAAACAAGCTAACCATGCATGAAAACACATCATTTATGAGATCTACTCCACAATCTAGGATTCTGCTGCGGCTGCTCTCAACTATAAATGCTACCTTGGGAATTCAGATTTTGTGTTAATCGCCATTAGAAACATTATCTCATTAATCTACAACACTGGCTGTGAACAAAAAAATAACACACACGGTGCAAAACACCAGTCAAAATGACACGTACAATGTATAGGAAACCCTCTCATACATGAATGCAGAGGGTTAAAGATGACATATCCCTTACTATGACCTCACTTTTAACTATCTCCCAATGAGTATTGACTTTTACATCACTGCAGCTATTCTCCAGATTAATGTCGTCTAACTTGTTTTGTGCAGAGAACAAAACAACTCACAGTTATATGCCTCCTCCAAACAGTCAAGTTACAGATTTGGTCAAATCTTTTAGGTATATTTTCTCATAATTATCAAATGAATTCTTGATATATGGCCAAATCCGTGTTTTGTGAGGTCTCAGTGACCTCGCCCTTCGATGATAAAATCAAATTAGTGCTTCTTTGAGTCCGAATGAAGGAATGTGCCAGATTTAAGGATCTCCCTGCAACACATTCCAGAGATATCATACCTACAAGAATGGGACGGACTGACATTGGATGGACAGACAATCCAAGAACAAAGTAAAAGCTGCTGAGTCTCACAGACATGGTTGCTATCCTCCATCCACCAACCAAGGATATACTAATCTCTACAAACAGTCTGCATGTGAATATGCAGAGGGACACGATTTTGAGGCCAGAAGGTCTGTTTCTAGTTTGATCAATGATGTTTGAGCAGGCTTTGGTTCCCCGCAGGTAAACAGTCCATGTGCTGAGCAAAAGAGCTGCAACTGCTATTTAATCTATTTAATTTATTTAATTCTACATTCATACACATACATCTGTTAATAGAGATTAGCCAAAATGTCGTCTGGATCTAAAACACCTTCAAAAAGATGTCAGGGTGGGATAAAAGAAACTAGTTGGACTGTAAACAGTGTAGGACGAATGGAATAAGGAGTCGTTGTCCGCTGTTTACACTTGAAGCCCCAAAATATTGTCTTTAGCCCTCAGAGGCTAATTCGCCATCAGAAAACAGCCGATGACCTCCGAGACTGCTGATGTACTGCATATATATTATGCATGTTGCTACTAACTAGCTAAACAGTGTCTATATTCTACTGTAGCTTCTGCTAACTGCTGGAGTCCACTGCTGCAACACACCATCAATAAACTTGCTTCATCTGTTTATTATTCTACTACAAAGCTAGGTAGACAGTGCATGTTATTCCTCAAAACTGAAGAAAAGGGAAAAAAATGTCTCTCAGTGGGGTTCCCTCACCGAACTGCCTGTTTACACAGATTCTGAAACCTGAATCTTTATTCTGACGCATCTTCACTGGCCCTTTGATCCAAGCATCGCAGTCTCAGATAGTCGCTGCAGAAACCTGGACTTGCTCAGCTGAATTCAGTCTTTGCAAAAGTGCAAGAGCACAGGCCCTTTATATGCAATACAGCCAAAGTATTCAAATCTGCCTGACCCATGCAGGACAGTACCTGCAGCATAAAACCTCTCTGTCCACTGACATATTCCATATGTATGGAAACTGACTGGAAGAGATCTCCACACTCTGCAGAGCACCACAGCTACACACCTATGGAAGCCTTCAGTTGCATGTGCAGGTAAAACTGAACAACAGTGGTGCCCCTGCTGCACTTAAGCTTTTCTCTGTGGGGGATGATAAGAATGTTTGTGATTGAATCATGTTTTTTAGCTCAGTGAACTGAACCGTCAGTCTCACACACAACATGATTAGTAGCAAACACTGCTGTGGATGACTCTTTTCTCTTGTTGCAGCCTTTGGAAACTGCTCTCTGTTAGAGCTCCTCACATGTGGGAGACACTTGTAGATACATTTAAAAAAAAAAGACTTTGTGTTTACATCAAAACAGAGCTTATGCCAACAATAATGCAATCGCTAAATAAGAGCGTCTCTCCGCTTGAGCCTTTACAGTGAAATGTCATCATATAAACAATTCAAGTTTCTCATAACCACGAGCAAGTTAAGTGTGATAACTGCGGAGCGTGCTGGCAGTGAGATACATTTACAGCTCACTGTGGCATCACTGTACCCAACTTTACTGTGACACGCCACTGCTGTCCTGAAACTCACCCCCCATCATGTTTAATTTACTCTGAGTTATTAAACAGATGCTTGTTTGGAATAAATGCATTGGAAATTAAACTCCAGAATAATGAAATGGCAGCGCGCCGCCTGGTTATACACACTGAAGATTATTGCGTCCATCTGAACCCTTTCTAATCAATATAAGCTTTTCAGTGCAAGCGCATTGCCCTTGTGTGGAGTGTTTGCGTGGCTGCACACAAGCAAATTAAATCAGTAATATTTCACATCTCTAATCTTCACGCCGTAGTTTGACCATTACAGCACATGCATGGCTAACGACGACATTGTAATTCTTTACGTATGCACACGGTCCTAATCTCCACACAGCACCCTCCTTTGTTACATAATGTTTAATTCCACTGCAAGTTTGAAGGATCTCCTGTCTATACTACACATACACACACTCCTCAGCACGGCCCGGCACACTGGAGACTTATTACTGTATGCTTCATGATTACAATGCAGGCTGCCGAGGATTTTGACAGTGAAATGAGACTCATTGAATAGCAATGGGACAGAGTAGGAGTTTTGAGCAACAGGAGAAAGAAAGAAAAAGAGAGAGCCGGGTGAGGCGGAGATGAATAGAGAGAGAGGGAGGGAGCGAGAGGAGAGAGGGAGAGAGTGAATGTGTGGGAGAGTGAGAATGATGTGCCTATACTGTAAGTTGCTGTGCATACAGTCCTGCAGTCCTTGATAAGCCAGGATGGATGAAATAGGTGCACCATAGGAGTTGGTAAATCATTGTCAGGGGTGGGGAGGATGAAGAAAGGCAAGGGTGGGAGGAGAGTGAGGAGAGAGGGGGAGGGATGGGAATGGGGGGAGTGGGTTGGAAGAAAAGCACGGCGACTGCCTCAGGTGCTCTCTGGTTTTCAAATTCTTCCTGCTCCGTCTCCTTCTCGGTCGTTGCAACATCGAGCGAGCGGAGACAGAGGTAGAGAGATATTGTGACAGAGGGCGAGAGTGCGCTGTAGAGAAAAAGCACTTGTCAGAAGGATGGGGAGGTTGCTATGACAACTACTTATACAGCGGGCTGTCAGTCATGTTTCATTGGAATTTGGAGAGGAGGGGAGGAATGAGGGGAGGAGAGAGAGTTGGGGAAGGAGGGGTTGGAGAAGGGTCATTTCTCCATCTGTCTGCTGAAGCCAGATTGCAAATTTGACTGTCAGGCTTGGAGATAAAGACAAATTATGAACAATATTAGCCGGCTGATAAAAAGGAACAATAATGAATGGATAAATATATTAAAACCAAATGAGATAGCATCCAGGCAGAAACAGGAGCCCTGAGAAGCCATCCAGGTTTTCTCATTTGGAGGGGAAGATAAGAGCGGGAGCGAGGCGGCGAGCAGGGGAAGGATCCACCATATTAGAGCTCTCTACTGTAGCGTACTTCCTTGTCAAAAGAAAGAAAGAAAGAATCAAAATCACTTTGTAGCTGGAATACCGAACATCGTGGCTTCCTCTCTCTCCTTCACGAGCCTATTATACTTCTCCAATGAGCAGGATGCCACACAATAACAGTGTCAGCATGTGTTCAAGCATAAAAAACACAGACAGAATGGAATGAAATTAATTAACCCTAAGAGATCACAGTGCTTAGCCAGTGGAATCTAATCCAATTGATTACATATAGGGATCTAACTAGGGCTGTGTTTGCATTAATGAGACGATGTGTATAGAAGTGTGTATGTGTGCTCGGCTGTGCATGTACAGGTCATGGGAGTGTACAGTACGTGTACCCTGTAGTGCTAAGGTCATCCCTCCCCAGCCTGTGTACAGTAAGGGATTAGCGGTGGGAGTGGCAGAGACCGACGAGGGAGGGAGGCTGAGGTTTGGCACAGCCTCGGGGTGAGAAAACCCTGCCAAATTAACTCCTGAATAATGAGCCTTTCATGTGCTGCGTTATCACCAGCCAGAGGACAGCCACGCATTTTGTCATACCGCTGGAGCCACTTCACACACAGCCCCGTTAGTAGGTTTCCACCAGAGCACCTTCAACCGAGGAAGAAATGTGGGTTGATAGAATAGTTTGTTTACCAATTTCCAAAGTAAATGAGCACTCCTGTGTGTGCGCTGTATCTTCAGCTGTCTTTTGAAGTTTGCATGCTAACCCACCGAGCTGACAGCACAAACTGTAAGGCCTACCATGCACCGTCCCTAATGAGGTAGCTTATTAGTGCCGTTTTCCTCTTAACTTCGTAGCTGTTGCTTGGAAACAGCAGTGCAAAGAAAACAATACTGTGGTTCTCACCTAAAAGCCATCACACCCAATGCTCCCTGTTGTGCAATTTCATCACCAAAGCGATTCAGCATGGACTTCTATTGAAACATAAAATACTGAATAAAGAATGAAAAAGAGAACTACAGAGAGTGAACTGACATTTAATCATATATGAATGTTAAAAATAATGTTTTATTGGGACTCTTGCTAGGTTACTGTATATTCAGTCCATAATGGCTCCTTTAACAGTAGCTACAGCTACCTGCATCCCTAACTCCTGCAGCACCTGCAGGGACGCTGGCTTGATTTCATGTCAGAGTTTCATCATTTTGGTGTCAAGGCTGCTCATTGGCAGCTTGGCTGCAACCTGTAAAAGTCATCAGTAAAAATGCCATGGAGCAGCGCATTTGGGGCCTTGATAGCCATGCTGCAGAAACAGCACATCCCTCACTAAGCACTCCTCTGGGATGGATAAGGCCTCACTGCTTTCACATACATGTGAGGCAGAGCTTCGCAAACTTTTTCTGAAATGCACACCTTCAGAAGCTGAAAACGTTCATGACCCTGACTACATCTTTTTTATAAATCAGTAACAATGACTGGGGAAACCACAAATAAAACAAATATCTTTATTAAGCCGTTTTCAGACATGAAATCCAGAGAATTTTCACACAATTGGGACTTTCTCCTGAGTTTGCCTTTCACAAGGCAGCAGGATATCTCTGGTCAGACATGTTCACAACTATCTCTAGAGTGTTAAGGTGAGGGGTGGCGTAGCATGCAAGAGGCTGGATGCAATGTATTAATTCTGTGAGATCACGTGTTTTTGTTTACAGCACATTGACACCAGCATCAGCCCTTATCACTAAAAGCTCTCGACATCTTTGTGTATGGCACTGCTTTTTGTTCCTGAGATATTTGTTATTTTCATTTTTGCATTAGTCACATGTTAAAAACATCATCTATATGCCCACTCACTTGCGGTGAATCCTCCGAAGGATCTCTTGCTGTGTTCTCACATCGCCTCATTCGGACATTATCCAGAGTTTTTACTAAGAGGCTGTCAGTTCTGTGCATGGTTTAAACATCTTTTGTGATTTAAAAAGCAACATCAAGCTCTTGTTCCTTATTTTCCCTACATAAACCATCTTCATTCAGCTTAGTTTCACTTGATATTGTCCCCCCTGCAGTGGCTGTATCCTACCCCAAGAGAACCACTGATGTAAGCACACCAGCACTATAGGCTGCTCAGCTTTTCTGCAAACACGTGGGCAAGCACAAGCAAAGTAACCATAAAATTGCATATTCACACACCCTCATAGACAGGCTGCATCGGGAAATACATTTCAAATACAAATAGCGACATATAGTGCGTACTGTTACATGTAAAGTGCTACTGTACATGCTGTGCTCTAAACATATGACATCAAGAGGCATCTTAAACACTTTCTACAAACAAAATCTCCCTGCAGGGAGTGGGAGGTTGTGGTTGGTTAACTGTTGCATCACAAGCCATATAACATGTTAGTCAGGCCGAGGAGCTTAAGATCAAACTGTAATAGGATGGCGAACAGCAACCTAACAGGAGGAGAGCCTCTGCATTTCATCCGTACACATTTCCTCCACGCACACCGGCTGAGTCGATTCCATCTCAGAGGGGATTTAGAGACCAGTGATCATGAATTCTTTCTGTGCCGCTGGCAGAAAGGATGATGGATATTATATATGACACCTAAAAGACTCATCCACACATCTGTATGTGGACGCATGCTTTTCCCCTGCACACATATAAACATGTAAGATGCACATACAACACACAGGACCTCCTGTCACTCAATATTCTCTAAAGATCTCCACAGATTTTATGCATCAGTGCAATCTAATGACTGCTCTGTTCTGTGCCGCTGGCTGGGGGATTTCAGCTGCATCCTGGCCCTGCTGGAGGCCTTGAACACACAATTACAGGCTCCTGACTTGGTTCCCCTTTCCCTAAATGCTCCACGTAAAAACCTCTGAGGTGTGTAAATGCAACCGCTGGCGCATGTGTGTGTTTTGTGCACTCCTTTCACTTGCTTTCAGTACAGTTACACTCAGCTCTAGGCCCAGACAACCACTCACACACCCACCAACTACAGTACAAGAACACCTGAAAGCAGAAGAACAATATATCCACAGTAAACGTCTCAGCAAATTTACACTCAATATGATAACAAATGTGAAATATTACTCACAGCCTTGTGTCAACTTCAGTGTATTACGGCTACGGTCATAAATCCAGAAACTGCTGTGCAGCGTGTAAATGTAGCTACTGTATATAAACATTTACAATATGGCAGTGCTATTTATATTGTCTCCCTTTCATAATGCCATCTGAAGGGCATTTTGGCATCCGTTATGATATGGATTTCCCCCCCCCATTTTCCTCTATCCCATTTATCGCCATTCTTCTTTTCCGTCTAGATTGTGTTTCTATACAATAGAATGGGCCTTTTACCTTTGGCAGTATTTAACACAGCACTAGCCTGTTTCTTAATTATTTTCTCATCGCTCCACTGACACTGATTCATGAGGGTAATGTCGGACACACCCCCTCGGCCAGCCCCCTCAACCAACCCCCACCTCCTTTCTTCTCCATGCAGTTTCTCTCTCTTTCCTTCCTCTTCCTTAAAGCACAGTTGCTCATTTCTCGGACATTTTTTTCTTTCTTTGCCCGGTCCCTACATTTTTCTGCCATCTCCCTCTGCCAAACTATCTCCACCTCGCCTCCTTCTCTCATATTACCCTGTGATTATGTTGGATGGCTAATGAGGTACCATGAAGGTAAGGTCCATGGCTGCTCTCAAGTAATTACCTTTTTTTCTAACACGGAGCAACAAAATTGTCGACAGCAAGAGACAACAAACTTCATTATATAGTGAGCCAAACTGAGCCCCATGTGAAATCCCGCCCTGTGTTAAATATAGAGTACAATACCAATATCCTCTCACCTCCTCACCTCTGAACGACTGCAATATTATGAAATACAAACTCATGCTGGAACAAAAGCCTTTATCCGAGAAAAGACAATAGAAAGGTTGACAGTCAGACGAAGCCGAAATGGAGGAAAACTTAGATAACAGCTAAAGGTTACGGTATTACTGCTCAATTACACCAGTCAGAAAAACAGAAGTATATGGTGAAAATATAACTAAAGCAAAGAGGAATAAAGAAGAAAGAGATAATGAGACTAGAAACACAGAATTACTTCTGCCAGCCTGTCAAGTTACATCATACTAATGTCATATATGTAAGGGAATTTGATAAGCCATATAGAGTAGAATTAGCATATTCATTCTTGAGGCAAAGAAAGAAAAACGTGTCAGTTACCTCAACCTTTGACCACCAAAATGTAATCAGTTGAAGTGAAGGTTTGTACCTTCCTGAGATAACGTGTTCATGAGGATATGATGAACGGATGGACAGACAGTCTCATGATTCAACCGATTCTACTTAATAACTCTAAATGCTATTGTTGCTCTCTTCCATCCACCAACCATGTTTATGTTTGGATCAAATGATATTAATTCCGTGCAGGCATTTCTTAAATATATTCCATTCACAACAACGTGATGGGCCCGAGCTCACAGTGACCCTGACCTCTGACAACCAAATATCATGTTCAGTTTTTACCAAATATTTGAATGTTTATGGCAAATTTGAAGACATTTCCAAACACTGATCCTGATATATCACATTCAGGAGAATCAGATGGACCATTTGATGGAAACCTGAAAACATAAAGCCCTCGGCTGAAGCTGTCGGCAGCCCAGAGGTATAAAAAAATGTGAAAACGCTTAAGTAAAGGAGAGAGCGCAAGATAGAGAGACAAATGAGAGGGAAGAGGCTTAGGAGACAGCAAGTGAGGGGCCATGCCCAACTCCAGCTCAAGAGAGAGCAAGGATGTACCAGAATATGGTCTATCTCTCTGAAGCTTTGCCTGCGAGAGCAACTGAGCCGGCAGATGACTTTGCTGCACATGAACAAAAGAGGCTTACAGGCCACCCTGCATGTCAGCTTTCTCCTGGCCCAAAGTGTCAGAGCTGTAGGGGCACAGGGTGCACGGGACGACTCACCTGCCTATACCCAGACAGGCCTTAGACACAGTCAGATCTGTTCTTTACATATGACATCAGCCAGCAGCTTCATTTGTCATATATGGGGGGGGGGGGGAACTGCAGTGTTCAGTTATAGGATGGAGGAAAATGTTGTGAGATGTAAAGCTGCAAATGCATAAATACATAAACCTTCAAGCCTTTCACCGGTGTATTTTATACTTTACCATTTCCATATCATTAGTTGGAGCTGATTCTTGATGGATGGGAGGGGAGATGCTAAACTTGGAGTATTTTCACTCGCTGCTGTCGCGTTCTTTTTGTATGCATGGCCTCTGTAGTGCTGATGTGACTGCAAGGGGAGAGCCTAACCCTGTCACTCACACTGACAGCCGAGCTGTCTTATCTGCTCTCTGTTGGCGATGCTGCACTTTAATTAGGGTAGAAGGTCAATCAGCACTTTTTTAGAAGATGGGATTCTACTGAAAGCTTTTCATAATGTGGGACAGCCATAGTGTTTTGGTTGCCTAAGGTGAACACGCATATGAGGCTCTGCTACCCGCTCTTCCAACTTTTATCCTTACTTGTCTGAATAATCACAGATTTGTGTCACAGAGCCCTGCGCTTCTGCAAAGCTGTCCATGACATCTTCTATATTACATCTGTGAAAGAAAACGGTGCATGATGTACTGTAAGTATCTTTCATTGTCACTGACTAATAATGATGCAAGAATTGACCGTATATTACTTATCAGCAGGATCCTAACATCAAAACTTGACCCGTTTGCTGTTTAAGAAAAGTAGTGACGTGCAGAGCAATGTCTTTTATAAACAATGTGAGGAGAGCATCATCATTATCACACGGAAAAGATGTGTTGCCATCATCACTAGCACTAACATTACTGTAGGAAACAAGCAGCCGCAGCAGGTTGTTCTTTCATAGCACATTTTTAAAGAATAATTCTTTTTTTTCTTTGCACTTAAATGGATATAACTCATTTAGACCAGATGCAACATGTGTACAATTTTAAGACCAAACGAAACATGTGCGTCTCATCTATGATGTCATCATTTTCAAGACATGTGACTGATGAAACCGAATGTGATTTTCCAAAATACTGTCAAGAAAGGCAAAACGCATTATGGGAAATGTAGTTTGTTCATTTGTTAGCGTTCTTAGCCTGCAAAAAAGTGTTTAAAGTCGCATTTCAGAGATTGGCTGACGAACTAAGCGAGGGGAGCGATATTGAAGCAGTTTACGTCCGTGTTTTATTGACTAAAAAGAGGATGAAAATAAGAATAAAGATTTAGACCTGGACGATGATCCTGCTGACAAACGTTCAGTCATTAAGAGACATATTTGAGGTAGAGGAGGGGGGATCTCAGTGAGTTTGCTGGATTTATTGTTTGTATGTTTTTTTTTATGTTCACAATGTTTTGTGAAACAGCAGTGGTTTACAATGAAAACCAATTTTTTGTTATTTCTTATCCATCTGCTTTATAGGCAAAGAAATCTAGGTTTTTGTAAATGTTGGCACTTCTATCAATTCTTTAGAAAACGCTTATGTTTTAGGTGGTTGTTTTCAAGCAATGCTTAAGTTTTAGGGTGCGTTTTAATTCAGCACATCAGGTCTTAATGGGTTAAATGTACAATTTGTTGTGGGAACTGAAAACTAACAAATAATTATTGACAAGAACCTCACAGAAAGCAAGCAAACACCAAAACCAGGCTCATCTGCAGAGCTGTAGTGCCAGTAGTATAAAAACCTGAAGTTTCAGTCCAGCCTGTGCCACCTGTTGGCAGGGAGAGTACCTGCACTTAATTAAAGATTCTCAGATTTTAAGACTTCTGCTCCCTTCTGGCCAACAGGGTTGCATCTGTGGTTAATGTCTGGCTGCACCTTTCGATCCAAAGTCCAGAACATTACAGGAAAAAAACACAGCTATTAAGATATAAAACATGCTTGTTGAACCCGTGACTCAACTCTGCAACAATTACATTTACACACAACGTTCATGACAAAATTTTAAATATATAATTTTACAGAGAACGTATAAGGCTGTGTAAGAAAAGATAGAAAGGTGTGTTGCTGCAAGAATGACCCCCTTCTCTCTTGCACACACACACAAGCTAATGGCGCTTTGTCTCTTTCCTCTGCCCCAATCTTCCTGACAGCTCATTTGTTTTCATTTCCAGGATATTCTGCTTGATATCTAATGAAATAAAAATCTCTATATTGAAGGAATCATCAAGAGAGGAAGGTGGAATTCTTCATCGGATGTCAGTACATTTAAAAGTTGCTGTTTTACTTCGTGCACCAGATTTATTGGATTTGTTTATGGTCATAGAAAATCCTCCAGTGTTCTGGCATTTTTACAAATCTATTGAAAAAGCACACACTCTCTGCCGATAAACTCACTGAGTCGTAAGGATACTTAACTTTTTCACTTTTGCATGTGGAATTGTATAAATACAATCTATATCCTGGGATATGATATGTAAGGATTTAGATATTCTGGACCTGTCAAGCTAATACCTAATAGAATAAGACTGCAAGAGACAGATTGTTTCTCTCTCTAACTTCGACTAAACTATCAGGCTGGTGCCCTTATCCTCTGGCCCTCTATCTCTTCCTCGCTCCCTCTATCTCGGACAAACCTACAGTAAGCATTTTAATTCCCTCTGACCTTTACTGATCTCACCCAGGTAGTTTGGCCCGTCGCTTTGGGCCAAAACAAAATGAAACTTGAATTTCGGCTCAGAATAATTTAAGATGATCCTGTCCATAATGGGAGTTCCAACTATTTTGCAGTTTGGGTGCCTAAATAAGTAAGTGACTAAATGGACTTTCCATAAGATCTCTCTCTCTCTCTCTCTGATCATGTGATGTGCGAGTTTGAGAAGGGAACGTGAGCCAGCATAGCATCCCCAATATTCACATGTATGCATGCATGAGCACATGGTACACACACAACCACACACGCAGGCAAGCAAACTCGGCCGCGCTCAAACTCAAGTACACGGAGCACCAGAGGGCTTTGTGTGCAAGGCTGAAAAAGGTTGTGTCAGCACGCACCACATGGAAGTTTAGTGGGGAGGGAGAAGCTAAATAGTATAAAAAAAGAGAGCGTGTGATGAAAAATGCATGGAGGGGAGAGGAGGACAGTGGCTCCCTGCACACAGTTGCCTGCCAAGGAGCTCCTGCAGATCATCTCCTCCTCTTTATCCAGTTGTCCCCACTGTCACTGCTGCTGGCCTGACTGACCACACACTTCTAAACAGATGACAGATTCAGAAACAAAATGTCAGACTGGACTTAATACGCATAATCCCTGCAGTGGATGCATGGCCACCACCTTAGATGTAAAGGCAAATTCTAAATGATTAGACTGACAGCATAGAACTTAACTTTAGGCTGTTTATAATTCAGATTTCCCCTCACTGTAGGTATAGTTTGTTTCTGGCCATGCACTTAACTCCCAGCATGCAACATTATTAGAGCCCTTTTTCGGGTCTTTGGTGCTTTTTATCAGACTTGTTGGGGGTCATCTACATAAATTTGGAAGTTAGTTCAGGCACTTGACTTCTTCGACATCCTGCTGGTGCTATTGAAACTTGTAAGCCTGCCACATGGTCACATGTCCCAGTGTCAGTGCTGGTAATGTTAGATGAGAGCTGGGACACACAAAACCACTAAGAATTAAAAATTCATGCTCAACATCGCAAATTTAAAGAGAGAAAATCCTGGATCTAAGCCTTTATCCAGGTCCATGGTAACAATAAATAATTTATTTCTCATTTCACATCCTTCCACCAAATTTTGTGGAAACCCATTCAATAGCTTTAGTGTCATCCTGCTGAAAAAAATAAAGAAATAAATCAACCAAACATATCCAACATCATGTCATGGTGTTTTTAAAAAAAAAATTAATTTGTTACTTAAGATTTTTGTAGTTATGCATTAAAAAAATGCAGCATTTGATTTAGATGTCGATTACCATAGCAATGAAGGGTGACTAGAGTGGAACTGGTGAAAAAAATTATAAAAGCTTAAATTCGACAATACATACAACAGAATTATTTGCATGGTTTTGATTTAATTTAGTTTAATTAGAATTTGTTCTATTTGAGCAAGTGGCCGGAGCCTAATGCTACAAAGGAACACTGCTAACTTTTATGTTCTTATGTGGCCTATGTTCTTAACTGCTAAAATACCAACAAATAACAAAATGATCAATTAGCAAGAAGTCACATGATACCAGATTAACATACCTTTGCCCATAAGCAAATACAAAAGTAGAAAATCACATGGGTATATTATTTCAAAGCAAAGTGAAGCAACATGTAACCAATGCTCTAAAAAAACATGTTGAGTTTAGTGGATTGAGGAATCTGTAGGCTGTCAATTTTCAGTCCGCTGCGAGTTATAATCAAAGAAGCCGTATCCGTCTCCATGTTCCCCGGCAACCTTCACACGACTCCTTAACAACACGGTAGAGGTGATGTAATGATGGTGAAACATCTGGCAATTAGACGCCCGCAGAACAGCACAATTAATTTTACGAACCCAAACCTCCTCATCGAACTTTCATTTATCTAACGTCAATCGCTCGAGGTGTAGTTACACACGACAAACATATGCACTTTCAGTATGTGCATGCCTTTTTTTATTGAAGACATTCTGGCTCCCTTCTTTCTCAGACACCGATGGCTGATATGGGTCAAGCTGTCAAGAGTTTCCTCTGTTGCTATGAAAACAGCATGTTTTCCTTTTCACTCTACGACTGTTTGACTGTGTTAATCTGCAGTCGAGGACCATGTTGACAGAATGCATTACGAAGCTTTGGGGGGGAAAGGTCACACATCAACACAGAAACAGACTTTAAACTGGTAAACCTCTCGTAAGGCATGAACTTTGAATTTAAGTTAATACTTGAAATGAATTCATTATGCAGTCTATGCTTAAGGTAATGTCACCGTGCATGTGTTGTGTGTTTGACTGTATGTGACGGGATATGTTTGCACACACTCACGTCGAGCTACAACATTGTTTTTTAATCTTCTCAGAGCTCCATCAGCAGTTTATCAACCACGCCACCTGTACCTCTGGTAGGTTGGGGTGTGAAGTGAAATGACTGGCAGAAGGACGTGTGCGTTCCAAATATCAAACGGTGCTGTCAGCGTGGCCCGGCGTGGTGAAGGATTATCTGAAATTAGTTTAGTTAATTCATCATTTTAAAGGGCAGTTGCTTTGCCACTGATTAGTTATTGTACACACTTTTCAATTAAGAGTCCCTGGATGGTTTGCCTCATGAGGACTGAAGCAAACATCAAATACACACATACATACACACACACACACACAGGGACAGGAGACAATAGTAACAGAATCTGCAGCAAAAACACAGAAGAAAGGGGATGCAGGATACAATCTACAACAGCCTGATGTATTTCATATTCAAATCTGTGATGTGCAAATTAAAATAGTTAAACGCTTAAAAGATTTGGACTTACAATGAGTTAGATATGGTCTCAGATAAAATTAAAAGGGACGCATCAAATATTTTTCCTTTTGTGCTCAGAGGTGGGTGTTGTACGGCGGAGGTGGAATTAGAAAAAAATCAATGTGCGAGCCTTTGTACAAAGAGGCCAAGTGGAGGCCATCACATTGACCTCTCCACAGGTTTCTATTCCCATAGTTACTGTTGCTACGATACTGGGTTCAGCTCGCCATGCTATAAATGGCCAAACAGAGAAAACCCTGGTCAAAACCCTGTTAGAGACAAACAGTGAATAGATGTGTTCAATACGTTTGAAGACAAGCAGGTTTACAGCTGGAGTTGATGAGATTGAATTGAACATTTACGTCCTTTTTCTGTGTCTTGAAACAAAATATAGATCCAACAATGACTTCCCTGGATTTATTCACCAGAGAACATTGCTCCATCTTTTTCTAATATAAAGTAAATTACCCCTAATAAAATATATACTTTTAGTTTTCTCCGCACTGAACCAGAATTTTCTGTGGCCCTGCAATTAATTCATTAAGTTCTTTTCTGGTTAATTATGTAGCCTATGGGGAAGTGTGTGCGACACAATGTGCCAATATTATTCAAGGGTATGTAAACACACTTGTTTTTTGACAAAAAATAAGCTTTTCAAACCTGCATACTTCCACAGAAAAACACATAGAAAATAGAAGTCATAGAAAACAGACAAAAACTATAATTGAATATATTGAAAATGTTCATGAAAAGCAAGGACATAGTTAAAAAAATGTGTCCCTTGGCAAAGTTAACTTCATACAGCAACCCTGATCTCCCTTTTTCTATGCTAGGATTGAGGCTTTACAATATACTGTAAATATATATTGTATGTTTTGTCACCACTGATATTGCATTTAACAGTGGCTATAAGTGCTGTGCCTGTTCCACCGCTTCTCTGCTCTACAAGCTTGTTGAATAAAGTTAATTACATTCACCTTTCATCCTAGGTGGAAACCAGTCCCTGATTAGGTGTTTAGAATGAGAAAGCTACCTATTTAATCCTGTTGGGGCTGTGGCATTGCTGTTCTTCAATTACTAATGCTTTGTCCCTTCTCTTTCGCCTTAAGACCTCCTGCAGTGAAAATCTCCTTTACAGAAGTCAAATATGTGATTTCTACAGCACTGTTACCCAACAAATACCAAATCATTCAACGGTTATTTTTCGGGAATTATTTATCATATTTAATCACAATAAAATGTTTTTTTTTTTATTACAGGGTGAAGGAAGTTCACACTCAGTCTGCAAAATGCAGCTATCCACATTCAAATGTCCCAGAATAGCTTTTTTCACAGCACACACATTGACCTGTCAAAGCATTAGTTGATTCAGGAAATTAAAAAATACCAGAATAGGCTAAATGGAATTAAACCATCTTTAATTTTACTGTATTCAACTGTGCCTTTTCTATCATTTGGTATGTGGTAATTTTAGTTCGCACTAACTATTTGCTGGGAACATAATTTACAGTTAAAACAAGTTCCATCCATCCATTATCTACATCGCTTATGCTTTGGGGGTTGTGGGCGGGGGGGGACTGGAGCCAATCCCAGCTGACATTGGCTAAGAGGTGGGGTACACCCTGGACATGTCACAAGTGTATCAAAGGGCCAACATGCAGAGACAAAGAACCATTCACACCACTTAACCTACCCCTGATCTGCATGTCTTTAGACTGTGGGAGGAAGCCATAGTAACCAGACAAAACCTACACAGACACGATGAGTACATGAAAACCCCTCAGCGAAAGACCTCGGCCAACCCGGGATTCCAACCGGTAACTTCTAGCTGCGAGGCGACCGTGGTTGTTCGTCAAAAGACACCATATTTGGTCAAGTCTAATAGTTCAGTGTTTTAAAGCTAATAGCGAACTTCTCAGATTGGTGCTTCATGCCTTTATGTCTTGTTGGAATGAAGCAATCAATGACACTCACAAAAGGGGAATTTTCCACTAATGGATTGTTTTTACCTTTACCTTCAATTCAACATCTAACATTCAGCATCTTATATTCCTTCCAATGAGAGACATTTTGTTAAGGGAGTTTTCTAAGTAACTTTATCGAGGACACTTTCTTTGAAACTGTTTACAATCAAATGAACTATTCCCTCACCTTGATATTACTCCGTCTTGACCTCCCTACCTCACCTCTCCTCCAAAAGTTAAATACACAAACACGCAAACCAACAAAATATGACCCCACGTCCTCCTTGTAAAAGCAGAACCATCCCCACGTGCACAGAGGGAGAATCCGACGCAAAGCAATGAGAAAGGGCTCTCATAAATGCAAACCAAAGATCTGAATCCACAGGGGTACATGCAACCTTTTGCATTGGAGGACAGTGTTATTAGAGAGGTCAAATTCAGAGCAGTCGTTCAAGTGTCCTGACAGGAACTGCTCTTCCCATCAATTATACTGCGGACTTCTAAAAATACAAGGAGGGGTGAGGAAAAAATACAAATGCTAGGAAAATGAAATAATAGAGTGTTTCTACAATTTCCAATTCAATTTTCTCTCTGTGACCTCCAGTAACAAGAGAAATCAATGCAGCTGGGAGTAAACCAATTTGAATTGAGGGACGGCAATAGCAATCTTTTATTTTTTCATCGAGCAAAACCAAAAGACCATCTTTGTTTTGGAAGATCACTCAGTGAGAAATAAATCACTCTTCTGTCTAACCCAGACATGCACACACTCCACATTTACCTTATAGAGATGGTTTTATTATTATTATATAAAAGCTTTTAACCTCAACTAGAAAAAAAGGAAGAAAGCAAGAAAGAATAAAACAAAGACAACATACTGTGCAGAAAGAAAGGAATAGAAAAGAAAGAAAGAAAAAAAAAAAATGAAGACAGAATGAGAGAAAGAACGTCTACACACAAATACGGACATTTTCTCTGTATGAAGCCCAAGACCAATGAACGCTTCAGTAATTCAGTGGAAGCTGTTGCAACAGAGGAGATTTGCACCAACACAAATAAAGAGATTGCTATTTCCCTCTATTTCCTGTCACACCTCGTGTTTGTAGTACCTGGGAAAAAGGAGCCAAATGAGAGATCTCAGCTTTTCCCCTCCACCTTAGGCAAAACCCATCCATCACTGGGTAGGATGCTCTGTAGGATCACAGTGTAAATTAAAACCTTGATCAGAGGTGTTACCTGGGATTAAAGCAGGTGCCTCCATTGAACGCAGGAGGCTTAGACAAGAAATCGGGTTCAGAATTATAGCCACAACTTCCCTCTACAGACATCAAAGAGGACGGGGTAATAGGCAAACCAGGGAGAGAATAAGAACTGTCTCCATGGCAGCCGGTGATGGAGGCGCTGCCCTCCGAGAGCGTTAGAGCGTCGCATCTGACAAGAAATATAATGTAGAGAGCAAACACATTTCTCACAAAGCATTGATTTATCCAGAGCTGCTTCATGTAAATCAATGTGACACATTTAGATATTTACATTCATTGAGTCGTTTGATCTACTCATCTAAACTGATGTTTAACATGTTGCTTTCATGAGATGCTAGTTTATGGCTGCAGGGTATATGCAGGCAATGCATTACCAACACATATCATATTACTGCTATTAAATTTAGGTGCGGATCAGTATTTAGGTGTGGATTTTTTTTTCCACTTTCTTCAACATTGGGACATTTCAACATTTTTGTTGTTTTTTTGGGGGGGGTTGATTTTCCAGATACTAATTAATGCATCTTGATGAAACAAAACAGGCACATTGATATTTGTGTGTGGTTTAGGGTCTGCAATTTGGTGCTGATCCAAAAACAACTTGATCTAGTGAATTTAAATGTGATATCATAAGGGACTTGATGGAGGTATGCCACTGGGTGCCATTCTAGTTCATTCTGTAATCACATTTGCCGAGTAATTGTTCACCTATGAATGAATGAGCTATATGAGTGTATGTCAAGGTGAGGGCATGACATTATCACAAACAGGACTTTACCCTACAGAATTATGACTATGATTTAAAATAAGGATACAAGTGGACAATCACTATCAAATGGTCAAACAATAAGGTGCTATGTGCTTGTGCTTAATTAGTCAATGGATGTTTAATGGCAAGAATCCCTTCCCTACCCTGGTTAACCCTAGCTGCCCAAACCTTGTGAAAAATTAAAATGTATAGTTTGGAGGAAAAGGAGGAATATCAGGTGCAAGATCTCATTTAGAGATGAGGAAAATGGTTCTGGTAGCATTATGTGTGAACTCTTACCCGACTGTGTAAATGTACAAAGGTCCAGACTTAGTTTTTTTGCCACATGGGTTTTACTTTTTCTCTCAGCGTAAAAAATGCTTTCAAGATTGTGAAATGTTACTTTTCATCTCCCTTTTTGGAGGCAAAAGGAAACCTGAAAAGCCACATGTACAGTATTTAGTAAGCACCCCATTTCAAAATTGGGGTCTTTTAGGATGTTGTGTGCCATTCAGACCTCCTGGGATTCAGTGCTGTGTGAGTCCTTACGTGTCTACAGGCTGAGTGAAATAGTGGAAAGCTTTTTTCACAGTACACTGTCACGTTTTCCCTCTTTGCCAGCTAAAGCTTAGGCCGGAACCACGCAGAGTGGCCACCTAGAGCAGCTTCGTGTGAGATCTGTGTGTTCTCCATCCCACCAACTCAATCTCACTCTGATTCCCCTTTCATTACATTTTCATGACTTTGGCTGTGCATTGATATTCAAGACGTTATTCCTCCATGTATGACACTTTCATCCCTCGTATGTGTTTTCATATCTTCCCTAAGCTCTTTAGTTGAGTATGTTATGTTGCTTTGGTTGGTAATTTCCAAGCTCTGAGACAGATGTCCTATCTGTTGTGATAAATAACTGTTGAGGAGCAGCAACAACAACAACACCAGCAGCAGATTGCCAGGCAGAACAGAGGCTTTAATGCAGCAGCAATACACAAATGAAATAGCTGTGAAGAGGCAGATGTTATAAACCATTCAATTAATTTGCTCAGCAACAGTTTTCGTCCATCATATTAGAGCTGTTACACAGGACGGCGTCGCACAGAAACATTATGTCGCCCCGATATAAAAAAAATCATCTTTTCATCCCAAGAGCGTCCCAAGACTATTGTCCTCACTCATCAGTGGATGAACAATAAACCTACGCTGCTCCAGATAACCTTGATAGCCATCTTAAAAAGCACCACTGGGATTACTCCTGTCAGCTGGCGTGTGAAGTGTACATTATGGTAATGCAACCATCAGAAAAAATATAATATTTCTTGATTTTTGCTTAACCCTCTTCCCCACCTCACCCATCTTCAGCTCCAAGAGACAATTTAGAGTCGTCCTTGGCTCAAAGGCAGCACTACTTAAAATACCTTTAGATTTGGTGCACACACACATCAAAGAGACCAGACGCTTATTTTCAAGTATTTTGCACCCTGAGGCTAGGAGCTACTTCTGAGGCTGCTGTATTCCCTGTAAATAGCTTGGTTTTCTGTTCCACAGATCCCAGCAAAGCATCGACTAGAGAGCTGTGGGCATGGGCCTTCGCGCTTTCCTATCACCAGAGGTAACTGGGAAAAATCACTGTGCATAATAGCTCTGCCAATTGCTTTCCTAAGGTGTTGATCAGTAATGCTCACAACAACTAAACTCAATCTAAGTCTGCCAGGGCAAAAAGCACACAGACTATGTTCTGCCGCTCGCCTTTGAAAGATCAAACCTGTGGTTGTGCGTTTGATGGTGCTACCTGTGATGTGCTGGAAGTTTCTGAGCATTCAGAGTCGCAGTTATGCAGCATTCAACTTGTGAGGACGTAAACAGCAACATTCTCTATGAACCGGAAGACACATTACATATTGTGGATTTTACCATCTCATGCTGTTTTACTGTGGCCACTGACAAAAAAGTTATAATAAATGTGTTATCTCATTTATTGATTTATGTTGATGAAAAAAATCTGGCATGTTTAGGAGACTCATATTTGTTTGCATGTGTAATTTGGTGCAGATCCAAATAAAAGTCCGGTTCTAGTGAATTTAAATGTGGTTTCATAAGGGGACTGTTGGGCCTTGGCAGAGGCATGCTCTCGAATGAGTGCCATTTGATCTGAAATGGTAAAAGGATGGCTTTATAGTCTAATCAACCACTCAAAGTGCTTTACACTACAACTAGCATTCACCCATTCACACACACATTCATACAGTGCTTCCTTCCACAGCACTTTTTCCATCACATCTATCATCCACACACAGATGAAAGCAACCATCAATTTGGGGCTCAGTGTCTTGCCCAGGGACACTTTGGCATATGGACTGGAAGAGCCGGGGATCAAACCACCATCCTTCTGGTTTGCAGATGCCCAGCTCCTGACGACCTCCCGAGTCACAGCTGCCTCACTATATGCTATATCTAATTATATATCTATCAAATGACAAAGAAAAAGTTAGTAAGTGCTGTGTGACTTCTGCCATGACTTTACTCATTGTCTCCTGTCGGTAATCCTGGTAAAATTGGTGGGATTTAGCTCAGAAATAGACCTGGTTGGGTACAGGGTATAATCACTGGAAAGAAAAGAAAAAATAGGCCACAACTTGAATGTCAGAAACTTTCCCTTCACCATCTTTCAAATAGCAGCGATCAGCATTAAAGATAATGGTACCTCCACTTGCTAGAGGAAATGTGCCTTTAAAGAGAGCTCTTTTCAGTCTGCTGTGTCTATTGCTTTGTCTAAGATCATCCCTTCTACAGCGATGCCCTCGTTTGCAACGACTGCTGCCAGCCAACGATTCTGATGCCTCCAAGTGGATAGCATCATTCATAAGGAGACTGCTTGCTGTGATTAGTGCCATGCCTTAAACCATATATGGAAATTCATTTTAAATGTCTTTTAAAAACCCATAAAGCATCCGTATTGACTCCAGGCTGCCATGCTGTAGGGTGCTGCTAATCAATTCCCTCTATGGTCCATTTAGCCTCTGTGTCATTAAAGATAATACAAATAAAATAAGTGTTAACATGGAGGCACTTTGAATCGTTTTCCCTAAAAGAAAAGAAAAATCTGCCTCCCCTCACCAACTGTCAATAATTTGCACCAGAGAAAGATTTTTTTCCGTTTCTCACGCTTGCAGCGTATTTGTGCTAAACCAATTCCAGTTAATTACAAGGCAAAAAGTACAAAATGTGCTCTGTGACCATAACAATCCTGTTTGCTATGCCCAGCAAGGATGCATCACTCATCACACCCACACAAACACTCGCACACACAGATAAATGAAAACAAAGACATAAAGACTCCAGTTAACACATACTGTATCCACGTTTGTGCAAACCACACACATCCAAAGCGTTCTCTATCTCCTCCTGATTAGACACAAACATCGATGCAATCTTTCCGCTACTCGCAGATGTGAAATTTCTACACTTTGCTCTACCCTCTCTTGACTTTGACCAATATTGCGAGATCGTAGTATTCCAGCAATGGAACTTTAATGAAAGGTTTTGCAACGATGCATCGACGCTTGGTTGATCTAATGAGATCCCTAACTGTTTCTGCCATCTGCCAGACCCAAGTCATGACATTAACTATGCAGCCATGCTAAGCTTCAAACCTCTTTGAGATGAATCAGCTCTCATCCGCTCTGTGCCGAGTGCTGATGCACAAAGGCGTACCTCACAGACCCCACAGAACACTTTCAATAACATAATGAGTATATTGTGGCTATGCAGCACACAGTATAACATGGTTTAAAATGTATTATACAGTGTAAACTCGCAAAAGAATGTGCCCCCTGGCCTCTGCCTGATGTAATGTTTTCTTTCTTTGATTTCACCAAGCTTTTAGAAGTATTGATGTGCCCAGTATATAAGGCCTTGCTTTGAGTCAAACTCATCTGCAGTTTTCGAGGGTGCCATTGTTCGCCTGGCTGGGGAGAGGTCACCGCGAGAGAGGAGAATAAATGCGGAGTGATTGACTAGACTCTGTTGGAGAAATGAGTTCTCCATTCATTCCCAGGCTTCCAGAGGTGAAACGTCCTTCAGGAAAGTAAACACAATCTGACAGGGCCCGACAACAGACTCAAAGGCACAGCATGGCACAGTCGGTAAGGACAGCACTTTGCTCCACTTTACTGTCTCTCTCCTTTCCTTCCAGGCTCCATCCGTTCAATGACCCACAGCACATCCAGTCTCTTTAGCTACATGATCATGGTAAAGCTGGTATATACGTGAATCCTGAGGGACGGGGTGATCATTCATATGAGGATATTAGTGCAATTTTCTCTGTAGGCTAACACCCCAGGTCCAACCAGAGCCCAGGTTCCTCCTGGAAAGCAAATTGAAAACCGGAGAGCCCATCAGAGACCAGATTAGGCCGTTTTACCGACATGCTTAAATTGCAGCAATCTTGAATGCAGATCACATCTGCAGCTAATTGATGGATTTGCCAGAGGATCTGAGAGTGGTTGGGCTCCACTGCGAGCTCCTGTTTATTTTCAGGAGGCAGATGCTTTAACCCTTTCCTTGGCTGCTGCCAGCGAGGGCTCTGGGCCAGTGAATCTTGGAGCAAGCAGCGTTCCATCATCAACTGTGACACAAGTGTCCAAAGGCTTAGCCTAACATTCAGCCACAAACTCTGCCTAATTAGAGAGATGTGTGCCCGGGTTTCTGGTATACACTGGTTTTGCATGAATAATTCAAAGCACATAAACTTTTCTGTTGTTCTTCAGGTCCTCTCTTGCCACTCACGGTGGAAGCTCCGGTGAGGATAGCACAGGTGCCTGATTAGCGGCTCAGCGCACCATCGTCAGATGCAGCTTCTGTAGCTGCAGCCATGAAAGTATAAATCATGGTTATCATGACAGAGGACAACTGCGATGGTTGTTGATCATACTCTTGTTTCATTTGAAGACAGAAACTCAAAAGGCTTTTCAAGAGTCTAAAAAAAATTGTACATCTCATAAAATTATCTTCTCGTACAAATTATTAATAAACAGAGTGTGATCGTGCATGTATCAGAGGGAGAGAGAGGAAATTAAAAAATCTGTAGACACGATTGCAAATGTGTAGGTATTTGATTGCTCCAAAAGAAAAATATGCATGAGCACTGTATGTGTTTGGGGATGTGCTTTGTGCTGTGGTTGTGCCAAGCAATGATCTATTTTTTCCTATTACCCCACTGCATACGTGTGGTTCATTTACATTCATGGTTATCCAGATAATGAAGCTTTCAATCCGGGGGATCCTGTGGTGAGAACAATGAACCCAATTACCTCCTGCCGCCTGTGAGATGGGATGGCAGACTCTGAGACAGATGGGTGAGGCTGCACTCGGCCGGCAATCCAATCACATTCATCTCGCTTGCTTCCCGTTTCCCCTGTTCATGTGTTCTGTAGCAACTTATCAACAGGCAGGGGCCAAAGAACCTGGGATCATTACATCACACACACCAACACTTCTGCAAACACACACACACATGTGCACAAACACATTCCATGAGGTCCACTCGATCCCCCACAATCCCCCGCCCATCCGTTCCTCACCACTAACATGCACCTCAGGTTTCTGTCTTTCGTCAAACAACGTTGATCTGAAGAGCTCACATACTTCACCCGCTGGAGGAGGAAAAGAAGGTGAGGAAAGGGTTTTGTGGACAAGATGATATCTACCTCAATCTTGATCTCCTTATCAGCTCGCCAGGGGTCTGACTATTTGAACATCCCTGATGAATTATGCAAGATATTCAAGTTTCCTTTTTTCCAGTAAAATATTTCAGTTGTATGCTGTGAAATCAGAAAGATGTGTTCAGTGAAAAGTTAGGGGCTACATTATCAGCCCGTGTGTGGATGTGCAACACGATGGAAGAAGATGGAAATAGTGTTGATCGGGAACAAAGTCAAACAAGCGTAAAGTGCGCCTTTTTTGATCATGTCTCTGATGCAATCCTTCGTAATGAAATCAGCAAAGATGGGTGTTAAATGAGCTTAACTTCGACTTGTGTCATCTGGCACCATGGGGGTTAAGCTAGATGACGATGTCAAATGTAAAAAGATAAAACTGAAAATATTAAAAACAAACAGAAAATCTGTAAAAACAAGCGCACATACAAAGTTAAATCCTTATCTAAATTTTAAGAGAATGTAATTAACAGCTAAAGCTGGATATTGAATGAGAGCTGATACTATTCTGCATAATTCTCCAGTTATCCTCATCGCCCCCCCCCCCACCGACTAAATTGTTCTCCTAACTTTGATACGGCGATCAATAATAATTGCCTTAATGATCGATGCTTGTCCTGAGGTTTTCCATCAGTCTGTTATGCCATGAGTTGTGTCAACACCGTCGTAGGGGGCAGTGTGTGGCTTGTTAGTGGGGATTTGCATGCTAATGCTCAGCAGCTCCCCTGAGAGGCATATAGGTGTTTTTATGTTAATGAATGTCAGGAGAAGATCTCTCGTTGGTCATCCCTGGATACTCACAGGTGTGTAGGCGCGCGCACACACACACACACACACACACACACACACACACACACACACACACACACACACACACACACACACACACACACACACACACACACACACACACACACACACACACACACACACACACACACACACACCTGCCCAGCCATGCATGGATGATCCCACACACAGAGAGAGACTTGCATACCCACTGAACCCTTGGATGCATTATTGATAAGCTACTAATTACGCTTGTTGCAATTTCAGCTGACCTTTCCCGGGAACATCCCGGATCATTATAAGCTGCATTCTCTCTTGAAATTGCAAAGGTAATCTACTGTCCACCTCCCTCATGCTCCTTCTACACGCAGCACCATCACCTTCCTCACTGCTGGATGAAGATGTGCTCTTACTATGCTCGAAAATAGCAAGGTAGTAAAGACAAAGATAGATATAACAAGAGAGAAAATGACGAGAAAGAGTATAAAAGATCGTAAAGCATGCAGGAGAAAACATGAAAACGTTTGATATCAGGTTTGTGCTGGAGCTGTTATTTCCATATATTCTGCATGGCATTAAATCATCCAAGCAGTGTCTGAAAATAGTACTTGTTGAAGTTTATGGTTAACATGATGATGCACAGTATCATCACATTGTGGTAAAGGTTCAAACTACGCCATCTTGGGTTTTCATGTCATTGTGACACTTAAGTTAAAACCATTCTCAACGAAGTTTACCATCACAACAGATGTGTCAGTATAATGGTTCTGTTTTAATCAGCTTCCCTGTTAAAAAAGTAATTGCATATTTGAACGACCAACTGTTAATTGTGAGTGGTTGTGTAGTTGATGCTCAGAAACGGATAATCAGCTGATCTGCAAGGTCCAAACAACCTGATTTTCCTGCCAGAACACATCCCTTAAGTTCCATTGATGGTTTCCCCAAGTCTTGTTTACCCAACAGATTTTCTTATTTCTTAACACTGCAGCTGAAGAGAATTTATATTCCAAATAAAACAGCAATTGCCTGCAGCAATCAAGATATCGATCTGGACGTAGGTCATTTGCATGCATTTACTTTGATGCACAAAATGTTGTAAAATTAATGTGAATACAAAGTGGCAGTAACAGTAAAATTACACTTGCTAATTATTTTAAAGCTAAAAAAAGGGCACAACAGACACAAGGGCTGACAAAAAAAGTAATAAAGTCGGTCTGTGATGATGAAGCATGAGAAACAAAAGGCTCCAGTATAATTTGTTCAGCACAACTACTGAGTGCATGTTTCTATTGTTCTTTAATAAGGTTTCTGTGGGTTTTTAAAAAGTGTCAGTTTAGAATTTTTTAGAGCATTATCAATATAATTTAAGAGCTATTTCACATCCAAACATGGCAAAAAAAGTACAAAGGATACGACGTAAAACCAGAGTTACAGAATTAAATAAATCAATATGACTACACAGAAGTCTGGCCAGGATCCCCTCCTGGATATTTTTAAACTCAGCCAGCTTTTGCTTTATTTCATTTATATGAGTGATGTTTAGCTACTGAGTGTCAGGTCCAGAGCAGCTCCGCTTTTAATGTTTCAAGAGGTCGCTTATACCCAGATCCGCAGGAGTTAGCATTGTTACTGCAGACTGGGTTGCACTTGGGCTGAACTTTGTTGATGCTCCAGATGTGAATACAGAACAATACTGGGCGTTGGCAGTTATTTGCTTGAGGCTTTTCACGTTTTCCTTTTTCTCCCACTCAACTTTAATTCATTTATACACAAAGTACTTGATTTAAATGTTTTCTTGCACAAATTGCAACAAGCTTAATTTGTGTTATTTTGAACAGGCTTCAAACAACACTAAATCTGTTGTTCTCTAATAAGATCTTGCAAATGAAAGCAATATTAACAAAAATAATCTAAGTATTTACATATTCATTATTATTATTATTATTATTATTACTATTATTTTAATAGTGGTCAATTTTGACTGAGCAGCAGTTTGTATTGGGGGTTAAAGGTTCTATGCTGGATTTGTTTTGCAGTTTTATAAACAGCTTGATCGATATTAAGAATAAATAAATAAAAGTAAGAATGAAGTAAATGCAGCTTCATTAAATTAAATTAACTTCATATCCAATAATCGCATTTAAGACCTTTTAAAGGCCTTACATTCAGATTATTTGGCTTTAGACATTTTAAGGGCCCCACTTGGTGCATATAGAGGCACTACACAGCATAACTAAGTCAGGCCAATATCTCCTACCTAAAAATGTATAAATGCAGGTACTCGTGGTGAATATTATCCACAGTAAGCCTAATATTTGCATAAAACTAAAAGTCCCACATGCATTGATAGATGCTAGGCACTAAGGATGTAAACGCAATGTGGAAAAACAACATAATCCTACATACAGGGAGCTGCTTCAAAGGACAGATCCATATGTGGAATTCATTCATATTTGTGTCAATCTTTCCATCTACTGCAATATAGACAAACAGGTAAACTTGACCCACATGCCCCAACTATGAAAAGCTTTCAACTATAACAATATTTTTCACCAGTTGATAAAATTGGGGGGCTGTGCACACTGCAGTATGCGAGGAGCACATGCAAACTTTTAACAGATTTAAAGTATGCTGCCATGTGAGTTTCTAGACATCTCTATACTTGAATGGACCTTTACTGGCACTGAACTTCAAAATTATGTATTAATAATAGGTGGGTGTACAGTGAAAGGTCAATATCCATTGAGAGAGTCTCCTTGTAACTTGATCTAAGAACTATTACTGTTACCAGTCTAGAGTTATCTGTCCAACATCACATGGATAATATATAGGGATTCTATGAAAAAGTGGGGTAGACTATATATTCGAATAGTAGATTGTTGGTTTTTTTAGCTCTGCATGTCTTTCAAAAACAGAAATGATGTATGAAGGTCATGGAGACAAAGTTCTTAAAGAATGACATTCTGTGTTGTCTTTACGAGTTTTTATCCTTTCACAACTTTCGTCATTCTCTGAAAAACAGTACACACACAGACACACACACACACTTACAAAAGTTTCCACAGATTGTGCTAGTCTCACTCTAAGAAAGGTGTATATATGCCAATTGCAAACAGATTTTGTTCGTGATGGAGGCCGACTCGGAAACCAAAATAAATAGATAGGTTGCGTAAAAAGTCTGGGAGCAGCAGTTTGCTGGCAGCGCTGTGAACCAGGTGAACTGGTGCAGGCAGCGACGACACCAGCCAAAGGATTAATGGTCTCGGGGGAAGCCAAGGTAAGCCTGCTGCTCCTGCTTGACATCTTTGTACTTGTAAGAGCACAGAAATTAGCCAGGCAATGCGGTGAGTAATGGCCAGGGTGCTTCCATCAGTCCCATTTAACAATGCATGCAAAGCCAACAGAGGAAAATGCAGGGGGAGAAAAAAGTAAATGTTCTCTCCTGGGCATGTGCATGCAGCAGTTTATTACCCGAGACCTAGTGTTGTGAACGCAGCAGAAGCATTCCACTTACATCCTGTCTGTTTAATTACACACACACATAGCCTTATAGATCATTGTTTTCTTTTGATAGAAGAAGAAATTGCATTGGAAAACTTGGTAATGGTCTAGACAAAGTCATACTGCACATTATGCAGCTTCAGTGTTATTCAGTAATTGAGATAAGTAAGGTTTCTAAGAACACGCTGGTGTTGACTATAGTTTTGAAATTGTCTGTGTATGGAGAAACTATGATCTTAGAGGAGCATCACTGTGGAACAACGTCTGAACGTAAGGGTGCTTCTGGGCCTGTACGAAGGCTGATGCATCAAAACATCCACAGAAGCTTCTGAAACTCCTCCTGCGGCCCGTCCACTTCTCCAACAACCATCCATTTGTTCGCTCCAGGCATCGTTTGTCAGCATCGTATCTGACATAAAGTCCAGCTGAACTCAGCCGATCTTGTTTGTTGCAGAAAGCAAAAAGTTACCAGGGGGCCAGAACATGATAAAGACGGGGGTCACTACAAGAAATTTGAATAAATATGATTTCACTTTAACTTGCCAACATTTTTGATTAATCCAACTGTAATTCAGATACGAACAATTTATCCTCTTCTCCTCGTGTTTTAATTGTTTGTCAATCCTTCCAGGATTTTGGGGACTTTTTTTAAATCATTGCAGCCTAAATTTTCTGATTTCATGACAGCGTTTCTAAAAAAATAAGTGCAAAGAATGTTGCAATATTTTTAGACTTTTATCAATTAAGCTGTTCAATTTCTTCAACATAATATCTGAGACTTTGCTATTTCTCTCTCTTACACAGACAGAACAGACAGACAGACACACACACACACACACACACACACACACACACACACACACACACACACACACACAGCTTTCCGGCATTCAGTCTTTAGCAGTAGTGTTTGTTGGTAACTTTTGTTTTGTGTGACACATTCCTGCAACTTCACTACCAGAGGAAAGTGAGTTTGGTCACTCATTAACTTTTTGCTCAAGGGACTGCTATGATCACAAATACTGGGCACTGTTTGAAGTTGTGCTATTTGCAAATTGCTTTTATAACAAAGAAGACAATAAATCACATATTCTCTGCTTTTTAAAATGCGATTTAGTTATTTTAAATTTTTTGCCCTTCATACGTTTTTCACCCTTTTGATTATCCTTGCAGCTGAGTATTTACCCAACCAGCCTCCTTTCTGCCTTATCCATAAACAATGTTGAGAAAAATGCATTATGGATGTATTTCCCAGTTAGACATAGGGCTATAATAAAAAACAGCAACAGCATCATGATGAGTTCCGACAGTGGTCCAGACCTACGTGGAGCCTGGGCTCCTCCAGATGTTCACTCACTGCGTCATGGACACATGGGCACACTCTCCCCAATCCACTCAGCAGAGACTTATGTCTCAGCACACACCAAATGTCAGTGAATCATAAGTCAGATGGTATCACAACATGCTCAGATTTGTGCGTGTGTGTACGCGCGCACGCACACACCTTCCTAAGCAGGATCACCAGAGAAACTGCAAGGATAAAGCAAGCGTCAGGTTCAATATTACTGGGTTTTTTCGTTATTGAGAAAAAGACTACATATGCTGTATATATTTATATATTCATAAGGAATATCCATATATCTACCATTATTTGTTTTCTCACAAAGACTCTCAAAGTTTCAGCAAAATATTCGAACTACAAAGAGACATAATGCAAATTGTAAAACATTTGGGTGATTTCGACTTTGACTGCACCAAGGTCATATTCTCTGTGAAAAATGAATTGTATCAGATTGATATGCACGAAAGGTGCAGCACATCCGGGTTTGAAAGTGGATCTTTGCAAAGTCTTCATAAATCCTAAAAGTGAAGCCTCTGCAACTAGAAGTACAACTATTGGAGGCACTTTTATGTGGAAAAAAGGTGAAAAAGAGCACCTTAAACAACAAAATTTTAGACAATTTGCAAATCTTAAAACTGCTACAAAGAATGACACTATAGCTACACTGTCCTCATCCACAGTCCACTTCCCTCTGAGTTCGTTTCATTAATAGAATGGGACACCATGCACACCCACCTCTTTTCCGTTCCAAACTTTCCTGAAAACACAACACAAAAATTCTTCCTGTGATAACTATATACACTACTTCTGCAGAGCACACACCCCACACTGTCTTTCCCTGCTCCTTCCACACCTGCCACATGGGACCGAGCCTTTCTTAGCCTTGCGTGAGAGCCAAGAAGGTTGACAATACAGAATCCTTCTTGGCAGGGATGGGGAAATGGATGGACGTAAGGACTGAAGGGATGAGGGGTGATAGAGGTCTCCCAGCTGTCTAAGACCCAGGCACGTCCCAGCACACTGGTTCTCACTAATGACCAGAGGCCCTGAATTCCTGTGGCTCCCCTGGGACAACAGCTGCTGCCATCCCCAGCTTCTCTGCAGGCTTTGAAGGGGACGTGGCAGCAGTTGAGCTGGCTGTACGCTCCTGCCTAGCAGAGCAGCAACTCAGGGACAGGGACAGACAGGCTTGTTGTGCCAGCAGGGTGGCTAAGCTTGCTGAAGCCCCATCCAGCCAATTACTCCCTACGAGTGCCAAGCTGCCTCTCTAATGGAGAAACTGGGGACCACACGCTGTTAGGTCCTCTCGCAGGTTTACAGGTTTTACAGGTAAGCAGTAACACTCCCACTTCGGGCCAGGCATTTTCCTTCAGTGCATTGTGACAGTTAGGACTAAATGGGGAGAAAAGCTCAGTTTGATTCCCTCCAAACCAATTTGTTTAAAATGACAAATTCCTTTTAGAGCTCTTGTTTCTCTCTGACGTCCATCCACTCACACATAGCCCCTGGTTAGGCTTACCCTTTAGACTATTTGCAGAAAGAGAAATTGCTGTATGAGAAGAGTAGTGAAAATGGCCCGGCCCATGGTTAGACTACCTAATCATTCTGTTCACGTCCCCGCTGTTCAGATAAGCAGCACAGTGCCTCCAGTGAGCCTTCTCTCCATCGACGGCATACATATACTTTAACACAGCTAATTTGTGCAAGTCTTGCAGCACTTGCACACCATTTAAAGATACACTTCAGATTTCACTAGAGACCCAGTGGACCGTATGGCAGGATGGAGGTCAGAATAAATAGAGCTGCAACAACCCAGGAGATATAAATTTAAAGTATGTATTGTTTCACCAACCACTGTTCTCTGTGAACGCTGATCAAGTATAGCAATCAACTTTACGGTTATCGCAAATTTATTGTTGCAGCTTTGGGTAAAAACAACAACAAAAAACACGCAAATCCTTTTTTTCTGCTACACACCCAACACAAAAAGTTAAATCAAATCAAGTCCTTTTATTTAATGGTAAAGAAAAACCTGAGCGATTCTAGGACATTTTATGAACTACAGAATCCACACAAATTAAATCAGAGAGAAATATAGAATTACCGGTTGAGAAAATTCATTTTGTTACATATGACAGCTTCTGGACTGTGTTTACAAAACAATTTGTGGGAGTCCGCTGGACCAACTTCCCTCTAACAATGTGTTATCAGACAGAGAAAAACAAGAGAGAATCAATAGGACCTGTGGTCATGTATAATTTGCAGGTCCAGCACCTGGCTGCCAACAAATAAAGATTTTTTTCCCCTTGCATGTTGCATTCAAGGATATTGGACAATTTCGTTGGAGGTAGGCGGCTATTTTCACCAAATCCTGGCTGCAGGTCAGCTGAAATGATTGAATCTCTGTAAGCCCTGTGGGTGCACACAGCGCTGTCCCCATGTAAACAGGAGGCCTGAATGTGTTCTTCACACTTCTTTGCATGTTAGGTTTATATCCATGAACGAGCTCAGCTGAGACACACTGACAAACTGCAGCAGTCATAGCCAATGCCACATTGGCGGTAAAATAAATCTTTTGATTTGCATGGAGAGTGGTGTGCGATTCTCAGCATTTGTTTTTTCTGTATACAATCTTCTTAACCGTGCACTATGTAATCGTGTGTGTGTGTGTGTGTGTGTGTGTGTGTGTGTGTGTGTGTGTGTGTGTGTGTGTGTGTGTGTGTGTGTGTGTTGGTTGGCAGGCTGTGAGGCTGCCTTGGCGAGTCATAGAGCTCTTCTCCCTGAACCAGCTGGGCCCTCCTGCCTCTCTCCAAAGCAGTCAGTGCAGACCACATGGTCTCACCCCCACTCTGAAAGGTGCCATTCAGCCTCACACAGCTAGAGACACACATGGACACATACTAGCAGCCACACATATACAGAGCAACGAAGCACAAAGCAAGATTCAAAAGAACAACTCCTGCTGTCCACACACAGCAAAACAACCTGCTTAGCTGAGCCAACCATTCAAAATGAGTCTAATCTAAAAAGCCTGCATCACCCAAGGTAAGGTCAAACAAAACAATATGTTGGGTGTGTTAGTAATGATCCACACCTCACATGGACTGCAAGTGAATATCTTAGCCGGCTATTCCACAGTGATCCTTGTAAATATTTCATTGTTTACACCTCACATTAAAACGTAATATTTATTCTCTATAAAAAGGTTGTTTTATTCATTGAACTACAGAGGCACTACCTGCAATTAATTGCACAAACTCATAAATTACATTTTCATTAAAATACTTGAATTATTTTCTGAGAAATACCAAGAAATTTGTATTCGCAATGTTAAAGAAAGTGAAAAAAATATTCCTGGATCTCCCCCCCGTGAAGCTGTGCCAAAATTGAATGGGTTGTTGGTTAAGTAAAACTCCAACCCTCCACAAATTTCATGGAAATTGGAATTTCTGTAATCCTGCTGACAAATTGACCAACAAACCCCCAAAAGATAACCTCCGAGGTGAAGGTGATAAATTATGTCTCCATCTCCTAATTTTTCTTTTGCTCATCAAAGCTCGAATTTTTACCCTGTATAAATACATTTAGCTCAGCTTAAATATTTTAAATGTTAAAATATTTTCTTTATTTCAAAGTCCCCCAGAAAAATATATTCCCAAAAGTATTTATTATTAGTATTATAATGTATTTTCTCTTGAATGCATCAGTAGGATTTTATACTGCATATAGTCCAGCAATATTTTTTCTTCTGCTTATATTGTTTTTTGTTCCTTCTGAATAACTAGAAATTATTATTATACTGTTATTCTTAATTGATAAATTATGTAAGAGGTCATTGTAACTGTGGTATTTTCTTCCTTTAGTTGCATAATTCAAACTCTGTCGGGCCATATTGATACTTTGCATTGTCAATAATGTTTTTCTGCAAAAAAGCTGAACTTTTGAACTGGGCAGAGAAGTGCTCTCAGGGCTCTATCGGTTTCTCTGGATGAGCAGACGGAGATAAAGAGATCTGACGTGGTGAGAAAAAAAAGCAAACAGGAGGAGAAGTACGAGAGCGAGATGTTGGGAGGTCCGGGTCACATGGTGAGCCCCGGGACCCTGCGGTGGAGGTAACACACTTCCCCTGAGCTACATTTACCCTTTAGCTGCAGCCGGGCAGGCAGGCTGAGTGGACAGAGGTGGATGGGTTGGGGAGGTTGAGGGCCACCGAGGGAATGAGAGGGAAAGCGAGACAAGTGAGCTGGAGAGAGAGAAATGTAGCAGTGAATTCTAATGTCAGATCAGAGCTGAGCTGAGCAGCAAGGAGATCTCTCCTGCCAGCAGCATACGAACATGCATCAGTATCAAGGGTAAAATATTGTGATCTTTGATTATTCCCTGTTTCACCTTTCATTAATGTCATCCAGATAGAAGGCAAGGCAGCTTGACATGCACACATGAACGCAGAAAGGATTTCACAGACACACCGGTGCGATAGCACTGGGTTTTGACAGAACCCTTTGTTTCCTCCGTGCTGTTGCTGTACGTTGCTTCTCTGCAGTTGTAGGTCACATTCATTTCATACTGACACGGAGCTTTCTGTCTGCCTTTCTTTTCTGCTGTATTTTTATTTTTTTCTGTTTGTGGACTCGTGTGATAAGAATGCAAAGAAGCAATTAGCACTCATCATGTGCAATAAAGACAGAAAGGACATTAGTAGCTGGTATCGCTCTCTCTCTCTCAAATACACACACACAGAAACAGACATGACAAAATATGGTGCGATAACAGGAAGGGTAAAAACAACCGAGGGAATTGAACAGAGGGACGGAAGGCAGGTTTTTCATCAAGATTCATGAATTATTCCCTGGGAAATCAGTGACATTTTTTTTTTCTTTTAAACTCCCCATCTCACAGTATTAGCAAACGTGATTTGAAAAATCCCGGATTTGCCCCTTTTTTAGCATTTGCACCAAAATTGAATAGGTTCCATCATTCCACCAATTTTTTAGGTAATCCTTTATGTAGATTTTGTGTAATCTTGCTTACCAACCAACAAAGAAACGGAAAGGGGGGAAAACATAACTGTCTCGTTATTTTCACAATAATATAAACTGATTTCCAAAAGCACTGAAATAAGTTCTTCTGTAGATAATGATGATCATTTTCATTTAGATATATCATTCTGATGAAACCTGAGAACTAATGATTGCCCTGTCGGGGTCTGTACGGTACAAACATAAATTTGTACAAGTGTTGCGCAGGGATTCCATTTCTCCAGATAAATAATTCAGGTTGTACATGCTGGGAGAATATTCCAAATATAACAGCAGGCTGGAGCGGATAGTAGGAAGGAGGACGACAACTATGACACGGGGCTGACAGCCAGCGAGCTGGGGATTTCGTCATCCCTCAGCATCTCAAACTCCAGTTCCTCCTTGACCTGGGAAATGAAGCATCTCTTGATACCATTGCTGTACCAGGTATCATTACACCCAGCATGCAGCCAAAAGATGCTGTTCTCCTGTCTTAGGCCTGATAGGCCCAGATTTAACATGTCCCCCCTGTCATTGGCTGCTGCCCCTGCTGTCAGATTGGTCTTGTTAAACTGAGCTGCCAGAGATTAAGAGGCCTGATCAGATTAGGATGCCAGATCGCCTCGCGGAAGTAGCCCTCACTCCGACAGTCAGAGTAGGATGGTTGCAGAGGCGCTTCAAGGTTTCACTTTAACATTCAGGAATCAATCCCCACTTCCAATCCTGCATATTAGGCTGATGTGTGCCAGCAGTCCAGGCAGGCAGCTGTCAAGGGCTGTACCTTTCCCTAAAGCACATTGTGCCTGCGCTGCTCCCTGATTCCCTGATAACATTAATGCCAGGCAGATGTCTCTGAACTAGTCCAGACATTTTCTTGATATTAGAGTTGTAAACTGGCCTCTTTTCTTTGCCCCTACCGAATTCCTTGAAAATCTCCTGTGGCTTTTAAGAGCAGCACAATATTGACCCACAATATCTTCCACATCAACAACAGCCAAGACATTCGCTTCCCTAATGGTTGGAAAATCAATAGGTAACGAATGGGCTTATTTATATTTCAAGCGATGATGTGTCATGTTTTGGGTTTGGTGACAAGTTTATTGCTGTAGGGCCACAGTGAGGATGCGAAAAAGAAGGTGTGAAATAAAGGGGGGAAAAAACAGGACTGTGGACTCTATCAGCTGTTGTCGTAGCACAGCAAATAACATCTGTTCCAGATAAGAATCTCCTCCTTATCAAGACACTACTCTACCTCTATCATTTGTCTAAATCCCACTCTGTAGCTAATCTAGAATGAAAAGACAATTTGGACCCCAAGATCTCAGCCAATAACTCCCTGTGATATCAAAGTGGTCTTTGAAGTTCGCTTTCTATAAAACTGGCTCAAGTGCCGGGTCAGAGTTCCCGCAGCTGAAGGTGCAGCAGTCATTTGAAGCCTCAATCTTCTTTCGACCTATTCCCCAATGCAACCTCGGCTGCCTTTGTATTCTTTGTCTGGGGCCCTCTTCATGTTTATTGCAAAGAGGCAATCAGGATGGCCTGTGTTTGGACCTGGCCAAATGCCCCTAAGAACTCAATTGTCTGGGGATACGCTTATTAACTTCTTTGCACAGAGACCCATTCGCCAATCATCCCTGACAATGCCAGTTCACCTGATAGACTCATCAGTTAGTGTTGGCCAAGGGAAAGGTCAGAGAGTAAAATAAGGCCAAGAGTATAGAAACTTAAAAAAATAAGGGCGCGAAAAGGCAAACAATGCAGACATTAGATGATAAGATAAACCTAGTGATATATATAGTGCGAGAAGAGGAATGTAGGACGAGTTAAAAAAAAAAAAGGAGAAAATACAAATAAAACAAGTTACAATGAACCATGTCAAGACCAGGGCAGTCAGACCATGACCACATCCACACTCATACTTCAGGTGACAGCTCTGTAATAATGACTCAGGAATATACACACACACACACACACACACACACACACACACACACACACCGTTACTAATGAATAATGTTAAAACACACCTTCTTCCTTCATGCACCAAAGCAAAGGTTAGCCCAATCATCTTTTCGGCTGCTACAGTTTTACAGCCCAGGAATGACTGCTTCTCTCTCCATTACCTCTGCACTCGTTTGACTGGCAGATGGGTGGAAAGACACTGGATGGAGAGTGGGCGGGTGGGTAATCATGGGGCCGTGCGTCACAGTGTGTGCGTGCTCCCAGCACTATTTGTCGTCTCAGCAGGTGAGATGGGAGAGGCAGGTGAGACGTGTCTGGGCCTAATTTAAAAGCCTCTTTGCGGTGCCCACTGAACCAACGTTGGCATTCCCTAATGGTGCATCGCAGGCACGTCATCGCCGCGCTGCTCCACGCCATCCCTGTGTCCTTGTCTTGGTTTAATAGCTTCCACAGCTTAAGTAACAAGATCCACATGACAATACATAGCTACATTTCTAACAAGGTTCAATATTTCAGTGTATTTTTGTGGCCTGCAGGAAAGCTAATCTCTGGACGAGCCACTGCCTCCATATCTCAGGTTGAACCTTTGGGTTGGAGCAGGTGTCCTTTCCAGTCCAATGGTGGCATGACACAGTGATTTAGTTGAATGGCGTGGACTGACAGTGAGAGAGATGGAGGGTGATATGAGAGGCTAATGGAGTTAATATGCTGAGATGGAGCGATAGAGGAAAGGAGAGGTTAGACTGCAGGGACAGACATGGAGCTTTAGCTGAGTCACAAATACTCAATCTGAATACAGATCTAATTTTACAATGGATGTTTTCCCCATAACTTTGTTTCTTGTTTCTCTAACTTCCTGCAGCAGAGACTGCTTTTATACGTGCAGAGCTTAAAAGCACTCAGAAATCTATTACTGCCATCATTCATGCACCAAATGTGTAAAATTTAGATTTTATATATACTTTTTTAAAATCCATTCAAATATATCAGCTAGCATTTTCATTTATCGGAAGGTGGTGGATTTTTAAATTCAATATTCACACACTAAAGTGCTACGCTGACATTTTCATGGTAAAGTTGTATTGTGTAAACAAAAATAAAAAAGTGACTGCATTGCATATATTTTCAGTTCTCTTTTATACTGACTGGAAAGACATTTTCTTTCTGCCCATATATCCTGAGGTGGAAAAGAAGCTCTTGTTTTTCTCCTTCTCTGTCTCTTTCTTTGTCATCACTTATTTGCCCTGTCATTCCTTCTCTTGTCTGTCTTTCATTTTGTATTTGTCACTCATGCTCTTTTCATGCCCCCCACTCACAAGGGATCCAAGGTAAATTTCATACGGTAACAACCACTGAAAAAAAATTACAACAGTTTTAAAAAGGGAACCAACATTAGTTTTTATATTAAACACAAGGAAAGACAATATGAAGGTGTAACAGTCATACAAACGACTATTAGCTCCCAACAGCTAACTACTTTAAACTGCTGTAGGGCTTCTGCTCCCAAGTGCATGTGTCATCATGAGAGTGCATGAGAATGTTTGTGTATATTCATATTATTATGTACCGGTGATTGTGCATGAGCGCAACAAGAATTGTATTTCTTTTATTCTTTGCACACACCAAAGCTCCTTGTGGTATTTGTCCTCTCCGTGAGCAAATAGGACATTTTCATACCCCATGGAGCGTAAGGGAGCAAAGGTCTCAGAAATTTAGGGCAGAGAATTCATTGGTATGAAGAAGAAGGGCAGTGAAGAGAAGAGGGTAGAATCTAATGTGTATAGTTGGAACACTTTTATAATTCAATATTCTATTATCTGCATGAATAATAATTTCTCCGTCATATGCTGTAAATATTAAGTTGATGAACGAGACACCACTTACTCACGTGTTGAGAGAGAGAGAGAGAGAGAGAGAGAGAGAGAGAGAGAGAGAGAGAGAGAGGCGTGTGTGTGTGTGTTCATTTGCTTGTGTGCATGTGTCTCTAGCCTGCTTTAGTCTCCTTCCATCTGCTGGTGGACCTCTTCTCCCCGTTCTGAGGCCTGCCTTCCTGCCCGATCTGCTGAGCCTGACCTCGCTGTGGCTTTGTGTGTGTGTGTGTGTGTGTGTGTTTTGCTTGATGAGCCTGGTGTATCATGAAGTGGTGTCATTAAAGAAGAGAGAAGCAGCAAACGGGTGATTGCAGTGATTTGGCCGAGGTTGCACAGACCCCATCCTCCAATCAGAGCCTTAGCATGGCCTCCTCCAGCTCCACTGCAATCACAGAGCACTAAGTCCACTGCGAGCGCGCACACACACGCACACACACACACACACACACACACACACACACACACACACACACACACACACACACACACACTATTTTATCAACCTTTGTCCCAGCCATTATCTACCTACACTGTGGATACACTTAACAGAAGAATATGTTTTTTATAAAATGGACAGCACAAATTTTATGATTAATTCCTTAATATCTCACACGTTGCATTTCTGTAGTAACACAAATTCAGAAACTAAAATCTGCTGGAATCCTGTATTAACAAGATTCAAGTGAAGGAATAAGAAAAGACACTGGGAAGAAGTGGAATCAAAAAAGCTGCTTAAGAAGCTGTTTTTCACCAAATGTTAGCTACTGCACACATGTTATTTTAAGTGGATGGAAATTAAATGGCCAATAAAATGAAGAGGTTCATCAAGCAGAATCTAAATAAAAGACAAGTTCAGCTTTCTTGGATCTACGTGGAACATGTACAGCAAGCACCATGAACATAAGGTACTATGAAACGTGCAATAATGTGAGATTATTACATGGCAGGGAACAGGCAAACATGACTGACACAATTAAAAACATGATATTAATTTTGAATTAACATCAGGGCAACGTCTTACTCTGACATTTTAAAACCCTCAAACAGCAAGTTTAAGTTCAATGTTGGTTCAGTGATGGAAATCAACAATTTATCCTGCGTCAAAACATCTTGTGTCAATAAGGCAATTGGGTTTTCTCTTTTTAGTCGCATTGAGATGTCAGTTTGCACATGTACTATGACTGAAATGGCAGCTCCAACATCAAAGTGAGACATTTGAGTGTTACAGAACTTAGGATTCCTTATTGTCACAGCAATTTGGGGAGGATTGTACAACATGTTTTGATGTGTTCAAAGGGTACGGAGAAAATCAGCATGAGAACAAGAGGGGAACAGAGAGAGAGAGAGAGAGAGAGAGAGAGAGAGAGAGAGAGAGAGAGAGAGAGAGAATGAATAATAAAGTGTAGAGAATTGAGCACTAAATTGATCTGCAGTCTGTCTGTCCCCAAAGAGGCTGAGGTGGTGTAATAAGAATGGCAGACCACATGCATATGGGGGCCGTCTCTTCCCCATCTCCGTCCCCCTCTGAAGGAAGACAAGTTTGTTTCTCAAGGTGATTGTTGCGGTGATAAGGGAGAGGGTGTTATTAAGGGTGACAGCGGAGGGGCTGAGAGGCAGTGGCTGACTGGATAACCTTGTCCCCATCCCCGCCTCGCCTCCTTCTACATGAGCATCTCCACCACTGGCCTGCCCTGCCTGCTTGCTCGCCTGAACACAATCTGCTCGCTGGAATTACCTCCCGGCCCCAGGAAAACTAAACATGATTTCTGACCTTTCCTTTCTGTGTTCAACAGTAACCTTTGCTACGCTACGAGACCATTGCAACGAGCCAGGGACAGAGCGGGAGGAATGTGTGCGATTTCTTTTTTTAATATATATTTAAAAAAGGGGTGTGAGGATGACTGTGTTCAGTTGAATCTGTGGCTCTGTTCAGACCTGGTATTAACATCTGTCCTGATCACAAGTGTTGAGTGTTAAGTTCCTCTGTTCACACCTGGTATTACAATGCATGCTGAATGCGTCTCCTGTGACCGCTCTATATGCAAAATACACACGTACGTCATTCCCGTTTGCAAAGACCAAATAAGATTATTTTTCCCCAAGTCTGAGTTTACAGTATATGTGTGTTGGTGCATTGGCAACACATTTGGGTGCATTCCGACCTGTGCTTAGCCCTGACCGGTGATCAGCTCACTCAGGATGAACGTTAACACCAGGTCTAAACAGGGTCTATGTATGTGTGGATATTCAAATAAGTACGAGTGTATTTGCAATAACTGCAACACCCATATGATATCATGCAACAATGATGCTACCTTACATGCAGATTTTTCTGTCAGTGAGTTTGCGATGTTGTAAGTGCTATATTTTAAGTTGTTTACATTAATTTGTCCCATGTAAGTTGCTCCTGCTTCCATCTGTGAATGTGCAGAAGTTGCATTAATGGCGTATTTTGTAGGAAAATAAGTATTTCTGCAAACCTGCATTTTTCCACTTGCTAAATCCATTACATCATCACTCTGCCTTCTCGTATTGTTCTTTGCCGCGTCAGCAACTTTTGCGTCGGTATTATCATCAGGAGTTTGTTAGATAAGGCTAATTGATCTCCACCTACCCAGTGTATTAGTAAATTGTTGTGATGTACTTCTTCCACTGACTCTGCATAACTGCTACAGCCTCAGCACAATCTGACCCTTAGGAGCAAAAGCGCATCCCTATAGAAAAGATTTCATCATCTCTACTCTCTGCCTCTGTTCGTCTGTTGCACTCCCGCTTTCTCTCCTCTTGTCTGTCTCCCATAAACCCGACTCACCCCTCCACCCCCTCCCGCTCAAAACAAACCTGTTTGTGCTGATGTTAGGGTAAAACTTAAAAGCTTACAGGCAGAGTGACCCGAACATCCTGGGCCGGCCCTGGTGGAGTTAGCTGACTGAACCCGTGGCTAGCAAAGGCCTGTGTATCCGCATTGTTTGTTTAAGAGCACCGGAGGGGATTTAGATGGAGGGGGTGAGCTCTGAATGTGTGACCCACACCTGGCCTCAACATTGGATTAGCTCCCTGTGATCCCCAGCACCTCTGAACACGCTACTTACTATTTCAAGATCTCTCCATTTATGCCCAGCCAAGCACATTGTGACCGGTAATCTATAGTTTTCTTCCCTCCGAAGGGAGAAGATGTACTGTTCAGCTTTTTGCTTTGGCCCCTGCTGCCCCTCCCTCTCTCTGGTTTGTCCACACTTTTCTCTGTTTATTTTGTTCTCTCTCTCCCCTGCTTTTAGCGTCTCTGAGCAAATTCCCTTCTTTCACCTATCCACTCTGGCCATCCATCTTTCCTCCCCTCATTCCTCTCCCTCTAACTACCCCTCTCTCCTACAGGCCTCCTCTCTTTTCTAAAGGGGATCAGTGGAGCTTAGAGGTCTTCCTGCTTGCTTCATTACTGAGCTGCTCTGACATGGGAGCTCGACACTCTAGTAAGAAAAGGAGAACACCACTGATGTTTAATACATAGACCACTCTGTTGTCTTTTACGCCAGATAAATTCATCATCAAAAGCTGCGCGCAGAACAGCAACAGAGCATGTAGCCCTGCTCTCTTAATCTAGATTCCCAATCTCTCTCTTTTTTTCCACCCTCACTCTCCATTTAACTTTTCGCCTTTCGCTCTGTCTCTTTCTCAATCTCTCTCTCTCCGTCTCCCTCTCTCGTGCTTTGTTCCGTCACATCTCAGTGAACTGGAGCGAAAGGCGAACCGCAGTAAACCTTTGTGATCGTGATGGCAGCTGATCGTGGGTCGTGATGGTGGATTGTGGATCCTGTGTCCTGTATCCATGTGTACACTTTGTATGTGTGTGTGCAAAAATGCAACCTGGACAAAGGTCTGTGTGTGCACATGTGTTCCTATTATAATGTGCATCCAACTTTCCACGGTACATGTGTGTGACAGATAGAGCGAGAGAGAGAGAGAGAGAGTGTGTGTGTGTAAATATGTAAATTGGACAAAGCTCCGTGTGTGCACATGTGTTCCTATTATAATGTACATCCAACTTTCCACTACATGTGTGAGTAACAGAGAGAGAGAGCGTGTGTGTGTGTGTGTGTCAGAGCCGTATGGTATGTATGTGTTTGCCTGTCTGTCCTCACTGTGTGGGTGTGTGTGGGCGGCAGGCCGGCCTTCATAATGGCAGAGCCTGTTTCTAATCCAGTCCTCCTCAGTGGGCTGTAGCTTTAGCTGTGCCAGGCAGGCCTGCTGCATCACCAAAACTCCCAGCTGACAGCTAGCCTGCTCCTTGCTCCGCTTTCTGGACAAATAGATGAGCTCAAAACTTTACCAGAGACTAAGGAAAACAAAAATGAGAAGCAGAAAAAACTATTCTCAGATGATAGACAAGAGAAAAATGAATAAAATGGTTGCAAATAGTGAAAGGTAGAAAGCTGCGGGTGGCGTCGCTGGTAAGGGGTTTCGGATGTGAAATCAAAGTGTTAAGGCTGATTTATCCTGTGTACAGATGCCACGCCTTCTAAGGAGGCACTGAACAGCCCTTCAAAAATGAAATATCAGCAGCAGTCAGTGCCAGTCATCAGTGCCACGTGTGATGAAAAATCAATCCATTTCATATCAGAGACCTGTCAGGAGAAAACGAGGGGGACAGGTCCCTGCTGCCTCAACTCTGTGCTGCGTCTCCCCCAACAGAAGCATCCCAGAAAGGTGTGCGTCATCAGTGACGGAGACGTTCACGGTGCTGGTGGCTCAATGTGTAACGGCTGCTGTTCTGCTAGATTAGGTAGGTGATTGGCCATTAATATTCATTTCACAGTGTGTCTTTGTTAGGTGGCAGCAGGGGTTGATGGAGTGTTTGGATGGATTTACTCTTCCATTTATTTCCCTTTAATTTCTATGGGCAAGGTGGTTTACTCATAAGGCCTCAGTGAAGCTATACACCTGGATGTACTGTCATTTTTTACCAGTTCGTAATTAATGTCCAACACAGTTAAAGTTATGGAGATCTTCATTGGGAAACTGCTCAGTTTTGATCAAATGTCCAAGAGTCCTCAAATATTTATCAGAAATATTCAGAGGAGTATGTTTGACTGTCTTTCTGTTTGACGGCTGTAGGCAGGCAGATTCATGTTGTAACCAGAGGAAGACACTGGTGTGGTCTGAGCATGTCTGGTCTTAATAACAGTAGAGACTTTCTCCTGGAGGAGCAGAGGTCCAGCAGGCACAGTAACAGGTCTTTCCCTCATGGAAGACAAACCTGGCGCAGGTGATCTGAACTGTCCTCCGCATAATGAGATCGAGGGACTAATTAGTATGACTGTGTGCTGTAGTGCGACTGTGTTCACTGAGGAATATATGCCCCCTATTGGACGAGAAGAGACCCTTGAGAGAGCGGGCCAGAATAGGTGTGTCCCCGGTGTCTCTCCCTCCGAGAGGGTAATTAATAGCTTTACATCCGCTCTTCCAGCTCCTTTTACGGCATGCTGAGTTATAGTCCTGAAGATATTGATCTGGATTCTGGCAACAGCAGGCACATACCAATAAAATAACAAAAAATTAATCTTGCCAGTATTGACAGTGTGAAATAAGAGGAGTAATAATTACAAGACCCTGGATTTCAGACGGTACAATGAAATCCTCTTCAGTCTTTTACAGCAAATAAGAAGCAAAGCTTGTAAAAGTAGGCCATGGATCAGCATCAGCAGCACGATCTATCAGCTGCAATAGCAACAGCAGCTAAAGGAGGAAACAGATATTGAGAAAACCAAAATGATCTTTGCCAGTGATTATCACAGGAATAATTAAAACTAGCAGTTAAGAAGCAGGATGAAAATAGGAGATCTAAAAGGATACGATCACACACCTCCTGTCTACCCCTTCCCACTTCCTAACCTGTTAAAGTCATGCTAGTGTTTGATTGCCCCTGTGGCGCCACTCTGACCTGTTCATTTAAGATGATGTGCAACTCTCAGCTCTGTTCTAGCACTCATTTGTTCCACTGTGGGGTCCCCACGGCCAGCCAATAAGAGGACCCCATACTGACCAAGTGCCATGGGAGCTCTAAAAGAGGCCACTCACAAGCAAGGAAAGAGACAGCTGAGTGTCATTGTTAATGTGGACACACAGCACCACAATGGCAAAATCAATGGAGCTATAGAGGACATCAATCTTGACAACACAAGACCCCTGAGCTTGTCTCACCACTCCTCTGTAGTTGTGAATGAATGTCTGAGAGAAAGAGAGAAAGAAAGAGAGAGAGAAAGAGAGAAAGAAAGAAACAGAAAAGCATAGGCGAGTGACAGTGATCTTTATTGGCCTTTCCTCCATCCATCTCAGGGGGTTATGCTGTCCTTTGAAGACTGTGTGTATTTGACAGGCAGCCAAGAGGCCAGTCATCCTAATTCAACCAAAACAGGCAGAGGTTTTTAGGTAAAGCCTCAGAAGTGCAGTGCAGCAGCTGCATGAAGTTGGCATTGTTTGTGTATTTTCTCTTCCTGACTGATTTTCACTTCCAAATCCCCCCTCGCTCTCTTTTCCTCCACCAGGATGAGAAACAGCATCCCTCCTTAAAATTACAAAAGGGCACTTGCATTGTCATGGGCTGACGCATGAGATGCACACCCCCCAAAAAAACCATTAACAGTGAGGTTCATTGCCACTGACTTGAAGGATGCCTCCTTGTCTCATTAACATATATGCAGATATGGCAGTGAGTCAATGAAAGCCTCCAAAAACGTTTGAGATCAAACACAACAGAATTAAGGCCAAGTAATGAGGATCTTGGCAAGAACCCTGCAAATGTATTGATTGTTTGGCAAGCCCGAGCGTACCCCTGCTCCATTTTCCCTCTCTATACCATTTACTCTTGTGTTTCAAACGCAAACAGATCAAGCAGCGAGGGCTTTAACAGGGCCTTAGCATGGCGATGGCTCCAGTATTGAGCCTATACACCATCTAATTTACAATGCAATGATAATGTACTTGGCATAGAAGACGAGAGAGTGGCAGCTGTAGAGCACTTCAGAGCCCTACATCCTTTCAATAACAGACGCTTTCATCAATTACAACTATGTACAAGGACACAAGTGCAAAAGAAATAAGAGAACACTTCATAATTCCAGTCGATCTGAACAGGTAACAAATAAAGAAAAGGTGAACATGTATAATGTCTACACTTTAAAGTATATGAGGAGATTACAGACATTGTCACTAAAATGTGTTAAGAACTTCCACAAGCTGGGAGACATGTAGTCTAACATCAAAACCTCTCTGTTAGATGTCATGTAATATGTTCAATATACTGCATATTCAGAATCAGTTTGGTTCGAACTATTTGTTAAACTTTGTTTCAACTTCTGACAATTGTGTCTGTGCAGCAAAATAAGAATGAAAAGGAATTGAGAGAAAGATTAAAAAAAAGAAAGGTAGAGTGAGAAATGCGGCATTGAGCGCAGTGGAATAGATGAGATCAGAGGGAGAGAATAAAAAGAATTAGCCTAGATAAGACAGATGAAAAGGGGACATGAATAAATGATGAAGAAAAGAAGACAACTACCTCCACGGCTCTCGCTGTCAGCCGGTTTCACCTGGATGGGCCGAGTCATCTGGAGGAGAGAGAAGAAAGGGCAACAGAGAAGTTAGCGATGGCGACTCCGGCTGTCGTTACAACAAGAGGCCACAAACCAGAGGTGTCAAGACCCTCTATCCCATACTAATGGCTGCTCTGTGATACTGATCAATGTGCCTTGGCTGGAGAGAAAACCAAAACACCATCATGCTGCTAAGTTGACTTGACACTATAGTGTTTCTGCTGACTGTTATTCAGAGTAAACAAAACAACCTCTGCTCTCATTCACACATAAAATCGGATGTTTGTGTATGATTCTGTCATAGGCTACTTTAGTTCATTGGGAATGGTTTGTCCAATTTGGGATAAAAGGTTTGTGTAAAAAGCAATTTTCGGGTAAGAACCTTAGGTTAGGTTGAAGCAAGTTGTGGTTATGTTTGGATATTGAAGTTTTAAGGGGACCTAGCAAAAAACCTCAGCAAAACCAAGTTTAGATTCATGTTTAATCAAACTGTGCCAAATGACAGTTGCTGAGAGAGCATCTGGATGAGATGGTCACAGGAGTATAGACAGAAAGAGATAGCAAGAAACTAATTGGAGTCCAGACTTCATATCAGTGGGTGGTGGTAATTCACCTTTAAGCTGAAGAAGAGACTAAAGTGACTATAAAGTGAACTGAAAGTAGTCAAGTGTAGTTAAACTTTTCAAAAGTTGACACAAAGAACTCTCACTGTAATATACGTGATGCAGCAGTTTAACCTGAGGAAACACAGCTAACGTTAGCATCCTGACAGCAAGCGTCGGCACCAGTGGTTGAAACCAATATTTGTTGAAACATTCAGTGAGGCATCAACAAATTCATCAACAATTTTGGATGAATAGTTAATAGTTGGATTTATCTTGATTACTTTGCAACCATTGCAGTAGAGACAACAGCAACATAGTAGGTGTAAAGTACTGAAAAAAGGTACCTCTGGTTATTGGTACTTATATCCAGGTAATGGTACCATAACGGCTTACAAATTAACAGTGCCCTACACTAGTTATGGTTATGGTTAGGGTACGTCTCCATGAAATAAATCCAGTGTCTCCAAAAGTGACCCATGACATCAACATGTGTATCTGGTTTGTCACCACGTTTGTGTTTGTAGTTTTTCACGTAAGGTGCATGGAAGGGTTGAATGGCTGCATATATTTGTGTCTCAGTGAGAAACGCTGGGGCAGTCCTAATAAAAGTGAATCCAGCCAAAGGAGGAGAGAGATCAATGCAGGCCTATTGATCGAGGCCCTTGGGCTGTGGAGAGAGTCTGGCTGGGAAGGATTCTCTGGTTAGGAGCCTTTCTCTAATCCACTGGACCCTGATAAGAATGGCATTGCCTGGATTAGATGCCGCTGTCATCATAGTTTTTGCGTCATGCTCTCCTCCTTCCCAATTTTACCTCCTTCTTTTTTTCATTTGTTGTTCAAGCTCAACAATTTTACCAGACTCTGATTTCTTCAGAGGAAAAGTTTGAAAGATGTGGCTGTGATTTACAGTATGTGCTTTACAGCTGCAGCAACATTTTTTTAATCAAACATTAGTCACATGTAAGCACACATACTGAGTATATGCCCACCCACGTATGCATTTAATCTGCATACATGTGCCACATTAGAGCTAAAAGCTTACACGATGATTCATTTTCACAGATCTGTGCCAGTGACTCTTCCCCTTTTGTTCGACCCAAAACAAATAGATTTAATAATAGAAACACACATTTTAATAACACTGGGGCCAAAAGTAGCACAAATGTATAACACGATTACTGAAACATAATAGCAACCTCTTACCATGCTCTGCCATTTACAGTAAACCATTTACAGCTGACATTTAAGCATCTTTTTATTGCTTGAAACTATTTGCCATTATCAGGCATTCCAGTCAACCCACTGAAAACCATTCAGCACTGATATTTTTGCGCATTCACATGTATGTTTTGTTCTATCGTCCTGTCATGTATCTTTTTTTCAGTTCTATTTCAGAGCAGAGCTGAAAAGGTCACATTTAAAGACAGGGCAGTCCAATAAAAGCATGACATGTTCAAGGAGAAACACCATAATGGGATTTTAAAATGTCTTAATAACATGCTGATATATGGGGGAGAGGCCCAGGCCCAATTCATTAAGTGCTAAACGTATCCATTTTCACCTTGAGGAACTCAGTAACCTTCCTTCACTGAAATTATTCCATAAATTTACCCATCGTAAATAATAACTAGCACCAGCTAAGTCTTTGTAGGAAAACAGGGAGGATATTATGCTTGTGAAGGTTGAGGTTTTAGCTACTTGTTTCTTGGCTCGCTCCCCTTCCTGCTCCCTCCCCATCTACAAGTGCTTTCTCTTCCTTGTACAACACAAGCAAAGTAACTCTACAGTATGCTAATGCCAAGCCACAGGGCGCACTGCTCCACAGCGTGTGCAGATAGATTACAGAATCAACCGCGACATTTTCGCACATGTATTCAAAGCAACCTCCGCGATAGAAACACCTCCAAATGAAGCAGGAAAAAACAACCGCAAGACAAATTCATGGATAACTTTGAAATCCTCTGTTCCTTCACAGCAACACAGGACATCTTTGAATTTGCCTTTGACATGTCAAACGGACAAAAGACGCTTCCATCCTGCCAGTTGATTTTTGTTCAAATGCTCGTCGGAGGAGGCCAAATCTACGGCTGAGGCTCCTCTAGCATGTTATGATCTCAGCTGTCTCTACAGGGTGCCTGTGTGTGGGAGGCAGCTCTCTCTAAAGCTAGTTACTGTTCAGCCTCCAACATGCCAGCGTAATGGTCTATTTATTTGCCTAAAAGCAATGCATTATGGTCCTGAACAGTCACGAGTGATGGCTCTGCAGTTTGTTCCATTTCGCTTGAACACATGAAGAGAATCATGGGATTCCAGCAGAGATTAAGTGCACAATGCAAAGCACACTTTTATTATATGCATTCTCACACATGCAGAGACAAGATGACTTTAAGTAAAATGTATTAAGCACTGCTGTTACCATGGAGGCCATTCATTAACTTCAGATTCTGTTGGGGGTTATTTCTTTGACTCTGTTCTTTGTGGGCGGGGGCTAGTAGCTCTTCGTCACACCCACATGGAGCTGACTAAAACAGCCACTGCTGCTTCAATACATTTTAGTTAAGGGAGGTAAGGCAGTTGAGAAGCAGAGAGGAAAAGAGGGAGAGATCGTGGAAAACGAGAAGGAGACATGGAGAGAGTGGTTAAGGGAGATACGGTACAGCTGCTCTTTACCAACACAGTATATTTACAAATCAACCACCTACCTCCTTATCACACTGCAAATTCAATGTACTGTTTGCATTTGTGGGATATTAATTATAAATTGGGCAAATAATTGTATTTTAAATTTGTTTTACCTGGTATTGATGGAGACTTTTATTTCTACTAGTGTGATATTATGTTTCCATGTTTATCCACTTGCAGATGTGTATGTCACTTGGTTTAATCAGCCAGGTTTTCCAAACCAGCCACTACTGATGTTAATGTAATAAAATGATGAATGTTATGGTTATGAATGGTTTTTCAAATCCAAATGTGAAATTAAATGAAGAAGAAATAGTTGTTGTCGTAACATATTTCGGCCCGATGTCAACAAAGTGTAGTATGTTGTTTTACAATCCCATCTGCACCACCGATGAGCTGAAGGTCCCAAGGTCCAAATGGAAGAAACCACCAAAGATGGTTGAGCAAGCTAAGACTACGTGGGTCTTCTAGATCCAGACTGATAAACTTGTGATGACTTACCAATCATGGTGGTCAACAAACAGGAGAAGAAAGCAGTTGTAATAGATGTAGCAATCCCAAGTGACAACAACATCTAGAAGAACGAACATAAGAAGCTAAAAAAATACTAAGGGCTGAAAGAGGAGCAAGAGAAGATGTGGAAAGTGAAGGCAACATTAATGCCGGAGGTAATCAAAGCACTCAGGGCTGAAACCTCGAAACTGGAAGACTCCAGCAGATCCCAGAAACAATATCTGAGATCTCCAGTAACAGAACAATACATGAATTTACACACAGATCTCTGACTTTATCACAATGCATTTCCAGTACTCTGGTTAAGTTTGTCCTGATTGGGTAGCAAACGTCTTCTTTTTAGAAAAAGAACCAAGGGCCCTGAACTGCGACTACAAAGGACATTCTACTGTCGGATTTCAAATTACACCGAACTAGTCAAGGAAGTGTAGTGAGGAGTTGGCCTGTTAGTAGTGGGGAGGATTTAGAGTTCACTGTTGGCTCTATCTGACACTAATGAGTTCATGACTAGTAGAGTTTAGTGGGATGGAGCAATAGTCTCACAATCCACATTGCTTAAACTCCGGAGAGGGCCTGTGAGGCAATAACAGTGCTCTGGAAAAGCTTTCAAGGACCTGGTGCAATTCCAAGCCTCAACCTTCTTTAACATATTATCCAAATAGATGAACCTCCAATACACAGGAACGCAGTAAACAGAAATAAAACTGCAGTAAATCTTGTCCTGGTTTTGTAGAAGCTCATCTCTCAGTAGTAAAAGTCTTTTTACAACAGTTATGCAACAGCACTTACTTACAGCGCTTGCAATAAAATAACTCTAATGGCCATTCACTATGTGCGGTGTCTTCTGGCTTTCACTCAGGTTTAATATAGAGTAATGTTTGTCTCGGGATCATTAATACGTATTAGTGGGCCATCAAAGCTCATATTGCTGCACTGCTCAGTAACAGGAACATAAACAGCCCCCTTCTGACTGGGCCATCTCTGCTGATATAATTAATATTTCCAATTATTGATCTGAGGGAGTGCTGAGTGGTGACTGTCCGGGGGCCCTGGCTCCAGCTAATAAATCTGTACTGTATACAGTAGGGAGGAGACACAGGGAGTAGGAGAGCTACAGTGTGAGAGTGCCTGGTGTAATGATTTACAGTTATGAACTGCCTCATTGCAATCACAATACTTGTTCATTAACAATAAAACTACAAATGGAGATCAGATTTAAAAGACTTACTGAGGCTGGTAATGAACAATTCTTAATATTGTAAATTAATTGGATCTGAAATGAGATTTCACTACTTTTACATGGAAATGTGACAGCATGATTGTGTAGTTTTTGAGTGAAAAAACATCGCCATGATGCATTTTTACAACAAAACAATGCACATTTTCCATCAGATAATAAATCCCTGTCACAAAGTTTGGAGTCCTTGCAATGAAGAGGGAAAAAGGGTTCTACATTCATAGCCAGAAAGTAAATTACATTCACTGTGATTTGCATGTCAGTATTTCCCTTGTGTTTACTCTTTCAATAGCATATTTGTGAGACACTGAAGCAGTAGCTTTACACCCGATTTATCAAACAGTATACTACGGCTTGTGTAATGACAATTCTCCACAATGCATTATTTTTGTCATCGACTTAGCTGTCATTGGGTTTATAAACTGTAAAAAAAAACAACAGTCCAAAACCCAAAGATATTTTGGAGATGGAGAAAATCTGTCTAAAATCATCCATTTTTGGAAAACTGGAAATTAAGTAATTGTAAGTTTCCTTGATAAATGACAGTCTATCAAAGCTACTAAGTCTTCGGGAATCTACTAATAAACTAGAATACCACTCATCAACACCACCAAGGCCCAACAGTTCCCTTAAATTCAATCAAGCTGCACCAAATTGAACACATTCATTATTAGTCCCCTAAATATGTCTGAAAACCAAACATCCTATGTGGAGGTTAATAACATATATACGGTATTTAAATTGCAAGAAACAGTGAATCATAGATAAAATAATTGGTTGTTTTGTTTGTAAATGTATTATTAGTTATATGTCTACTCTACATTGTCCATTCACATGTGGGCTTTCTGAAATTTAAGACCTGCCCAAATACACAAGTGGGTTTGTGCAGGTGCATTTCTGACTGAAGTCATCACAGCATGTTCAGATTTACTGACGTAATAACAGCGCTGGTCTGTGTGAAGGTGTTAGATCTATGTTACCTTCTTCATATATGTGTTTGAATGCATGTGGGAGAATGTGCAAATGATTTATAATTTACCCACAAGTGAAAATGTGCTTGCCGCAGCAGTGTGGCGGTCCTGATAAGAGGCATCAATCAGTGCTGAGGAGATGGCAGCCACTATAAGCTTTGGGATTCCTATCAGAACGAAGAGGATTTAATGCTTGAGATGCTGACATGGACCGAGAGACACCTGCAGACCTCAGCTTGTCTTTGTAAACAAGTTGAAAAGTTCTATGAAAAGTTACAAACTTTTACTCTGTAATGCTCTATCCATTTTGAATAAGAGAGGATTTTATTACGATTTTCTAATGCTGGATTCAGACTACAAGATGTAATAGGTGATTACACATTTATAACTCTCTGCCATGTGCTGGCCCAGAGGCATGACAGACTACATATTTCTCCCTGACCAACTGCTTTTTGCCGTCCTTTATGATGTGTGTGATGTCACCGGAAGGGAAGTGCATGTATTTGACTTGCGGACACAAGAATGGAAACGAACATGACGTTCAAAGCAATGTGTATGATATTGGCTGTCTTGTGCACCTTACACAGACATCAGCACCATTCCTCTTTTGCTTTGCAATATTAACATCTGTCTACGACTTCATATTTTCGAGCAGAGCGCTGTCAGCTGTGCTTCTATTGGTCATCATCACAGGGAAGATCCTGGAAGATTAAAAAAGAAATAGCATGCTAGTCTTTTTATTAGGACACTGTCAGGTGTCGCAGATGTGGCCTTGGTTCTCATCCCCTATGAAACACTACACAAGATAAAATGTCATGTCTAATGCCCATTGATTGTTTCTGAACCACCCAAAGTCCACCCTCTTCTGGGTCAGGATATACTCAGGCTGATATCTGACCCTGGCACAAGGTATAGCAATTACATCCCTGTAAGGTAAGTTTTGTCATTCATAGAGAAAAATACATGCTCTTGTTTAGAAAGTGCAAGTTTATTTGCTTCATAGTTACTTTGCACAAGTAAGTGTAAAGACAGAATCGCTCCTTTTGGAATGGAACTGTTGATATCCATCTGCCACACTGAATGCTCCTTGTAATACACCAATTAGCAATGAGGCTGCTGCGAACTCACACACATGTGCAATCTGTAGTACCATTACAACTAGTACCACTACAACATCGCTGATTAAGACCATTAGACCTTCTGTTGTTTGACACCATCCAAGTTCCTGTTTATCTCTTTCCCCAAAACACTAACTGCCTCCGAGACAGCCTGAAGTCCATCCACCCAACGCTTCCAAAAGCCTTTCTAATCCTCTCTATTATCATAGCTTTACCAGTTGAAGTGGTTGGCCAGCTGTCTGACTGCTACAGCCCTCATTATACAGACAGTAGAACACAGCCCCTCATCAAGATTTCATGAAGGTGAATGTCACACATCAAAACCCCTTCATTTGTTTGCACCATGACTCAGCAGAGTTGTGTGGCACGAGTCTGTGCCGCTTCTCATCAAACACTTTATTACTCCTGCAGAGTCTGATTGACTTCAAATAAATAAAAATATCATCCTCCACCTGCGAGTTTGTTTACCACAGCCCCAACCCCTTTGCACAGACGCTGTCACTCACCCTCACGCCATGCTTGTCTGTCTAGTCGATTATGTCTTCCTGTCTCGTGAAGTGTAAGCTCTCTACCAGTATTAGTGACTCTGAGTCCTGCAGGACTTGTGCAGTCGACTAGGGTATGTGGGTGAGAGAAACACTGTGCAATCACAAGGGGGAGTAGATAGGGGGATTGAGCTAATGCCTATATCCTGTCATACTGAGCCCGTAGCAGGGCATCCAAGAGATAAAGGGAAACAGAGGGAGAGAGGGGTAAGAGACTGAAAGAGATGGAACAGGAGGGAAGAAAGGGATCATAAAGAAGTGAAAGAAAGGGAAAACTAATGAAAAGACTGACTAGATGTAGACATTGACACATAAGAGTGAGTGGGGATTTATTGAGTGAAAACAAAAGTCAAAAAAATTATTTTACTCCTATTCCTACCCCTCTTTATCTTCCACTTCCTGATTTATGAGCCACACTTTGGTTATCAGTGGAAGGGCATCACTCCCAGACATCTTTGGCACGGCTGCTTTTCAAGCCCAGAGAGCTATTGACATGGCGTGTTACTGTAATGCGTGAAGCAGTGGGAGACTCATTGTAAATCTGTGTCAACAAATGCTTGAGCAGCAGCAAGCTCAATCTCTCTCTCTGTGTGTCTGCCTCGCTTTGCCTCTCTCTTGCATTTACCAACCTATCTAATGAATCTTATCTGCGCAACACACTGGAGGCTTAAGCTTCTGGTGGGCTCTCATCTCTCCCACACACACAGACGCCCTCTCTCACTCTCTTTCTTTCTTATTCTGCTCGTCGTTTGATGTGGTTTGCGCTCTTCAGTTCATTTTTGAGGAACTGTCCTTAGAAAGATACGATCATGACGAAAGGCCCAGCCCAGTGGCTTCAGAAGGGCAACATCATGCCAATCCCAGCATGCGCCACAGCGAGGGTCCGGAGTGAGCAGGAAGTAACGAAATGGCAGAGGATATGTTCCATGACAGAATTACAGATCTAGCGTTGTGTGAGGCTTTAATGCTTAAAGGTGCCCTTATGCAATGACGCCATGTTCCCTATCTGGCTGCTGCCTTTGATATTTGCTTTGAAGAGTATGTGCTGCCTGACTATCAGTGAGTTACAACCATAGTAATGATGTACAACATCACATACAGCATGAGGACATGCAAGCACACTATTGAAAGTGCACTTAGGGCGAGGAGATGTGACCTGAAGTCCATACCGTGATTAACTGTTACATTCACCTCAATAACAGATGAACCAAGTTCTTTGTGCAGAAAAATCTACGAATAATAACGACCATGAGTCATAGGATATGAAGTTAAATTAGCAAATGCTTGTGTAATAGACTGAAACATGCAGTGGTGAAATGTTCTGCTTTTGTTCTTTCTCGGCCGAACAAAACTCAAACTCGAGTTTCTATCTATGAAACAAATTACTGATGGTTCATCTTGAAAGTGCAACTATATTGCAACAGTTAAAGGGGACATAGCATGCAAATTCCACTTTGTTAGTGCTTCTACAGGTTAATGTGGGTATCTGGCATGTCTACCAACCCCAAAACTCTGGGAAAAAAACACTCGCGCGTTTTGTTATGGTTCCTCTAAGTCAGAAACGTCATGCTTGAGCGACTCGATTGAGCTTCCTGGGTTTTGTGTCGTAACAAGGAACTGGAAGTCTCCCTACATGGTCTTGGCCCACCCCCCACCTCACCCCCCACCCCCCCGTCACGCCGTGTTTACACCGGATGCTGCGAGGCTGCGAGGCAGCGCAGCGCCGTTCCCAAGCGCGCAGCCGCCTGGCTGTTCACACGGGACGAGCATTTCTCCGCTGGTCAGCCCGCGATTCACTCACATGTGGCATTTGTCTGGATCGTTGGGACTGGGAGGCTGCAGCAGTTGCTCGGGCGCAACCGCTCGCTCTCCCATGCGTGAGCTGGAATTTGTGTCAGCGCCACACAGCCAGCAGTGTGGAAGACTTCCGCAGTGTTCAGCACTACTGTACGCCGGGTTACAGTAGTTACGCCGGGTTTACACCGGACGCGGAAGCGCCGCTGCGAGGCAGCGCAGCGCCGTTCTCAAGCACGCAGCCGCCTGGCTGTTCACACGGGACGTGCATTTCTCCGCGCTGGTCAGCCCCATAGACTGTATATATAAGGTCAGCCCGCGATTCTGCTTTCTCCGCTTGTTGTTGTACCCGTTGAATGTCGGGGTTCGGGGGTAAATGATGGTCTTCATAGCCCCCCACCTCTCTTTCTCTCTCTGTCTGTCTGCTTGTGTGCTTGTAGTGGATGGGCAGAGGGGGACATTTAATTATGTGATTGGGAAAATTAAAACTCCAGGACAATAGAAGGGGAATACAAAGTATGGGATGCATATTTGATAATTTATATCATATAAAATATGTAATTTATATCGTTTAAAATCATGGGGGGAGAGGGGGGAGCTGGCTCATTCGCATTTAAAGGAACAGGCACTCAAAACAGGTCACTCGGTGGAGGGCTGTTTTATACAGGGTAAAAAGGGTGCTGTTTTAAATGATCCTTGTGGTATTTTGACCAAAGTATGTTACAGACATTTCATTAAGACCCCAAGGAACCATATCAACTTGTGGTAAAATGGGCATGCTATGTCCCCTTTAAACTGGTCACAGATTATTATTGGAATCGATTAGCACTGCTTGGTGGAACAATACTGACTTGACTTTAACACTTTGGATTAAACTCACAGAAATGACACAAGCCTGGGGATAATGATTAGATGGAATTCATTGTTGTACTTTCAGGTTCATGAAATGAGAAAACTAGACTGACAATTACACCTAATGTAATTAATTTACTGAAGATGACTTTAGTTCGTGAGACATACTTTATGTCAGTTTTGGTCCATTTTCCACTTATTGCACACCCCGACATACAGTCCACCACACTCATACACACACCCTTGGCTGCATGTATCCTTTACAGCCTGTGTTGAGCCCAGAATGCTCCTGCTGCTGTCACAGCAACTCTAGGATTGTGACAGATTACGGCCCACCGCCCTGACCAATACAAGCCAAGAAATGCTGCCTGCCCACTGACTCATAATTCTTGGCATACCTATGTCGAGATGATGTTTCTTTAATGGTCCCTAGACCTCCAGTAGGCATCCTGGTCCTGAGCACTATGATTGCCTATTAGCAATTCACCAGCACTTGCACTTTTCTACCCCTCAACTCCCTAGGCCATCCCTCCTAAGAGGGGAGAGGGGTAGGAGAGAAAAGAGCCAAAGAAGGACGGACGGAAAAGATAGAGACACAGCCAAGCATTTTGGCTTTGGACTGGAGAGAAGTCTGAGAGGTGCCAGAAAAGACAGAGACAGGAAAAAAGAGACAGAAAAACGTCAAACAATACATCCATCAACCAACTGCATTTTAAAATAGTGATGGTTTGTCTCACTGAACTCTTTGTTTGCCTTTCACTGTACATATAAGCTTCCAGTATATAAAACCATTTCCCCTAAATCCGACTGTCTACTCGGATATGTCAGTGGAGGACTTCTCCATTCGGTCTCATTAACCAGCCACATCTGCCATAGCTGCAGATCAGATTGACACACTGTTTGCTAATGATAGGATGATCGAGCATTTGTTATCCTATAGAACTATTATCAAGTTGGTAAAATATGGACTTGGCACATTTGCCTGGGCTGCATGAGTGTGCATGTGTGTCCATCAAAGGGGGGATTGCGAGATGGAGCCAGAGCTCACAGGATCGACACAGGGCCAGCCTGCTCCGTCCATCTGCTCCGAGCTTCAGTCCCAGCATATCAATACCCCAGGTCCACACACACACACATGCACGTCTCTCTATAGTTGAGAGGACACTCATTGACATAATGCATTCCCTAGCCCCTTAACCTAACCTTAACCATCACAACTAAATGCCTAACCCTAACCTAAACCTAATTCTAACCCTAACCATAAAACCAAGTCTTAACCCTCAAACAGCCCTTGAATAACATCATTGTGAGGACATTTTGGCCTTACAAATTCAACCAAAATTGGACCTCATAACTATAGATAGACATGCCCCCACACACACACACACACAGTTCCATCACTCTCCCACCACTCCAGCTCCTGGCTGTGAAGCCTGCTTATGTTTCATCCTGACACTTAGAGAAAATCCCTGCTTGTCTATAAGCGCATTCAGCCCCAAACAAAAGGGACAAGCCCGTCCTCTGGCCCTGTCTCTCATCTCTTCCTCCCGCTCTCAAGTGTGACGTTGCGAAACAGTGAAATTAGAAACACAAACCCCCTCCCTCTCACTGCGCCTGCATGGTTCAACCTTGAACTGCACAGAACCCGAGGGCTGAACAAGCATCACACCGGCCTGACCTCTCGCCATTTCTCCCAGTCTGCGGCAAACACACTCTGACGAAGTGAGAACAAGAAGCACTAGAGTGGAAAACACATTGGAAGTGTCTCTGCCAAATCCCACTCTGCCCTCCCCCCTCCAAGACCAGGGGTGACTTATCTCATAGTTGGGTTTGGAGCAGGTGAATGACTGTGGTTTGGGGCAGTGTTCAATGACTGTGTGCTCTTATATGTCCATGTGTACATTTTGTCAAAAATGTTTAGTACATAGGGAATAAAAGAAGTTGTGTCATGTACTATATAGAAGAAAGATGTGTGGATGTATGTGCTGCTGGGTGCAGTTAGACTGCAGAGTCATCTGTAGTTTGAGGCACTACGGGAGGGATTGGTGCCTTACAGAACAAGAGGAATGAGTTCTATAGAAACCAAGAGACATCTACAGGCAGGTGTGACTCAGGACGGGAGCGGGTCATCCACTAACCAGAGGATCTGTAGTCTGATCCCCTGCTCCTCCAGTGTGAAGCAGCCTACATACTGAACCCCAAACTCTGTGTAATAGGAGAAAATGGGAGACAATCTATTTTCCTATATATACCCAATTTTTTTCCAAAATTATGAAACTCTTGCAAGAGATTTAGGTCTAGAAGACTTTGTGGGTCCACACCCAGCCACTGACACTGAAGTCTAACTGGGTCAAGTTTGGGTCCTTTCCCAGTACAATAGGTTCAGACTGTCCCTGTTTCTTCCCCAGACCAAAAAATGCATGCACTGATCCGTTACCTGAAAACCTCTTTGGAGGTGCACCGATAGGGAGCCCACACTCTAATCTACAGTGAAATCTCCAGTTATCCAGTTATGATGCTCTAACCTGAGGTGCAATGGAATTGCTACACACCTGTCTGCTGCGCCATCCCCACCACTAACCTCATACTGTAACAGCATTGACACCCCATGACCTCACCTGGCCCCCATGCTTCCCACCATCCAGGAACATTTGTATGCATTCATGAGCGGGTATAAATTTAAAGATGTTTTTTACAGTCACTGATATACAGCTTATGCTGGCCAAGAAGAGAGACGGAGAGAGGGAGGGAGGAAGGGAGAGAGGGAGACACTCTGTGCACTCTGTATGAACTCGAGCTAAATCACACTCAGAAGCCTCCCACACTTCCTCCCCATCCTTGTCTTAGCTTTCATTATTTATTAATTTATTCATTTAATGATGTTCATCTGAGCACATTCGTCAAACAATTAGGACTTAAAGGTTTAACATTGTGCAATATGGGACCTTAAATCCTACTGAAATTACATTTGGGATTTGAGATGCATTCTCTCTTTCGTTTCCCTCCTCTTCACCCCTGCAGTCGTGAGCTGGATGTTGTTTCCGTCGTTCAATGGGGTCAGGATTGTTTTCCTGGATTCTTCGGTTCTGAGTGCAGTCCTGGGTGCTCTAATGGCTTGTTCACACTCTCTGCTTTGCATTATTTCCTAACTGCAAATACCAAGGGGCCATGTCACAGGAAAAGCCCTCTTAAAGCACTTACATGTACATGACACAGACATGCATACAAAGGAGTCAGCGCGTAAAACACACACATATACCACCACTTGGAGGGGACATGGGGGGCTCTTAACTCAAGGGGCGGTCACACAGGGGACGCTTTATTTGCTCTCAGACAATGCCACCCACGGAGCTCATCCAATACGGCGCACAGCACTTATTCCAAAGTAAAGTGGACAGAGAAAAAGAGGGAAATAAGAGAGGGGAGTGCAAAGAAAATGGAAAGGGCCAAATAAACTGATGGTGCCTCATAGTTCATCTTCATCTGAGTGCCCTGTCCCAAACCCCAGTTCATGAAATAAGTCCTGCTGAAAATCAATGGCAGTCGGAGCCGTGGAAAGGTCAGCCATTCAGCAGCGCTGGCCTTGGTGGACCAGTCGAGCCCAGGCTTGTACTGTGAAGCTCAGCTAAGTAGAATTAATGGGGGGATCGATTATTCTGCACACAACTTAAACTGAACTGAGCAGAGAATCATTTTAAGGTAAGAACTGTAGCATGACGTAGACTGAGATACATTTGCCACGTAGCCAACCCCAGAGCTCATTTAGCAAGCTCAAAGTAAAGGGGGGGGGAATAAAAGATGAGTTTTTTAAATAAAGGATCTCACCCTGTCTCCTTCTCTGCTCCCTTCTTTTTGAGTTCACCCGCTGTACACTAACCTCCTGATAATAGCCTCAACCCACCCAGGACCAGACTCATAGATTTGATACATGGAGGCACTTTTCCTCTTCTCTCTTTCCTACCCTTGCTTCTTTTTCTTTTTGTATTTCATGTCACCTCTGGCACCTCATTCTTCTTGTATTTTTCCCTTGTTTTAAACAAAATCAATATGGAACCGGAGGAGACAAATCAACGTACGGTGGCACTGCAGGGGGAGGCCCAGCAGTCTCCCACCTCTCTGGTCACATGTTCCCCCTCTTGCACGCTCTGTGGCATGGGAGGGGGAGGGGTGGAATAAGTGAAGGGACGGTAGGGTGGATGAGTGGAAGTAAAGATGTAAAGGTTTGACTTGTGGAAGGATGGAATGATAAGAGACCAAAAGGCTAGAGAGGGATGAAAGGGAGCTGGTATGGGGATGAAACAACACTCCAGTGGGAGGGAGGGCATATGGAGGGAGGAATGAATGGAGAGAGGGATGAAGAAAGAGGAGAGAGGAGTGGGCGGCAGTAAGGGTGGGGAGGGGTATCATGGAAAATTCTGCTCCAGTGACTGGAGTGCAGAACGGGAGCCCTCATCTATAATGTATATCATGGATCCATGAGAGATTTTCATACATATAAAATGGAGCAGTACCAAGAAGTGTCTGACTGCCACCGCACAGCTGAGAATTGCTTGTGGGGGTAATTTCAATATTCTGTTCTGTTTGTACTTTCATACTGTTAATTCACATATAACCCTGTGTTCTTCAGTGTTGCTTCATACTGTGCGAGTCAAAAAGGATTAAACGGCTCTATGAATATATGTAAACACATTTTTTTCAAGATTATTCAAATACCTTCACAAAGAGATTTTTTTTGTATTCAACACATCCCCTCGCACTATATAGAGAATGTACTCCATTCAAACAGCCTAAAAATAACTACCTCAATTTAGGAAACTTAAATATTGTATGAAACACAACAGCCAATTGGTGATGTACGGTACTTACATATCCACCATAAGCCCCTCTCTCTCCCTCTGGTCCTGCATTTCTCTCTAAACAGCTTGGACAGCAAACACGGGCATCATGTGGGAATCGGGTAAAAATGAAATAAATAAACATGACAAGTGGCCACTTAGCCGCAGCCTCCCTCATTGAAACCTGATGAGGGCCCCGTCTCTGCAAACTTCAACAAACGCTAAGTGACATGCTTAAGTGGGTTCAGGTTGCGCATCCGGGCTAATTCAGTAAAAATACAAATGAGGCTGAGAAAACAGATCACTATGCACCCATTCAAAATAGATGGGGAGAGAGACTTTCATTTTTTTTCTCTGTCCTTCAGAGGATTCCAAGTCTCACATCGACTGGATGGTGCGCGCAAGCGCACACACACACACACACACACTTTCACTCATCCATAAACAGCACTATATAGACCCGGTGATTTCCCTCATTGGAAATCCATAACAAATAATCTGACTTTTCACTGGTCATTGTGGTCGTTTCGACCCTACCCAGTTGTCTTTATCTGCACACTGGTAAATCTGCACCTGACCTTGGGCTCTACGCTCTCCTCGCTCTCTTTGCTCCCCAGGTAGATTTCAAGCGGAGGGTTTGGTCCTGGTTTTTGGAAAGGTTCAAATTGAGCCCTATGGGAGCGAGGAGCAGGGAGCAGCCATCTCCCATGACAGATCAATGGTGGGTCTCACCACAGGGCAGGGGGCCAGCGACTCGCGCAACCTGCTAATAGAATCCCAATGTCATTGCTGACACTACATCGCCGGGGTTGCTTGAGGTTAGCCTGAGGTAGGACAGTAGGACAGCCGCGGTTTAAAATGCCTTCAAGGTCTCTGTGTTTCACATTCCTCTTCCGTGTGTGTGCAACTGTACATGTAAACTAAGACATTGTTCCAAAGCATTGTAGCATAGTAGTAGTAGTGTTTTGATGTGCAGGGTGTTGCATACAAATCGAAGCAGAGTTTTCTTTGACTTCCTTACCCTTCCTTCAAACTCGCTGATCCCTCGCAGTCTCTGCCTCTCTGTGAAACTAAATTCAGACTCTTGCCTTCTCTCCTTTTGCATTTTTATAATTCTCTTCTTCTCCATCGCAGTTCAAAGATACAGTTGCAATTTTGGGCCTTCATTAACATCCCCAGACATCCCACCGCAGTGCAGAGTCGAGCAGTGAAACCCATGATTCATAGCACAAATCATTCCATATGTTCCACTTACAGGCAGACTGCAGTGGCTGTTAAGACACTATAAACACCTATACACACACATACACACACAGATGTATGAGTGAGTGATGAGGGCAGAGGAAATCTTGGTCACCAGAGGAAACTTGTCTCAGAGTCTTAAGAGCTCCTGATGAAGATGAAGAGAGGATTTAGCCCTTTGCATATTTTACTCCCACTTTTACTCTCTCTATGTTCTACTGTGTGTCACACATAACTACAAGATATAGTTTAGGCCTTTAGAGCTTTTTCTGCTGCTCATCTTTCACCGGATTTTCTCTGCAAAACCGACACGCAAGTTTTAGAGCTTGAGACACAAATTTTAGAAACTTTGCACTAGGGCTTTTCATGGGTCTTGAGCCACAGTAGAGCAGATATTTCTGACATGGACACAGGCCAACACTGAGGCATGTCATATGAACTTGTACAAACACTTTGACATACTTTCAACCAACTTTTACCCCTTTTCACAGTCGGAATGTGGGGGAGGACACGGATCCAGTTGTGTTACTTCAAATTTGTGGAATACTGGCAGCTCATATAACGGGAAAAATAAGCTAACTTGCTTGGTTCATAGTAAACAGGTCAACAAAGGGTCTTCTTAAGAGGAATATAGCAGGATCTCGGTACAAAAGGGTCTTTTAATTACTCATTGACCCATCTAAGCCAACCCCCTTCCTCCTGTCAGTGGGAGTCATGACATTTGGCAGTTGCTTAGCATGTCAGCCCCTGGGGGCAGCTTGATCCCCAGCAAACAGCTACTGTACATTAATTAATTACCATGAAATTAGAGTACCGTCTTTTCCAATGGCTGCCTCCATTACACTCTGCCCTCCATTTTTTCCATGACTTCACCCAAACCCATATGCCACCTTGCAGTATCTCTGAACAGCAGAAATGAATGTGTGCTCTCTCACTTCCTCTCAGGACGAAGACAGATGGACGGTAAAAACATCTGATCAGACGCACACAGACAAAGCCAAGCAGTAAAAAAGAAAACAATTCTCAGGAGAGGTACAAGCTACTGCCTGAGCGATACTGAATTTTAGAGGCTGAAACAAATAAAATCCTGGAAACATGAAGCCAAACAAATTTATCAGCTACTCCGATATTAGCAATTTATAGAGACACAAAAATTGAAAAAATTACATTAGAGTTTAAAAAGATTTTAAAATTACAATATTGTCTACCAGAGAGCACAACTGTTAGGTGCCTAACTGAGTAAAAATGTATTTAGAAAAACTACTTTGAGAAATCTGACTAAATCATTGACTAATCCTTGACTAACGTTAAATAAATCTAGAACATGAATATAGTCAAATATAAATATAATAAAGGAATTCAAAAATGTTCAATATAAAGGTAAAGCAAATTAGTAAAATAACATTTTTAAGTGCGTATGGAGTGTCATGCAAGTATGCATGTATCTATTGATGGATAATCTGTATATGTACTTTTCCAAAATCCAAAAACATGAATTTGAATTACATTACAATTTTTTTTTTCATTCAATAGAAATATTTAAATGTATTTTACTGCAAAAAGCACACTTTATAATGCTCCATACTGGTCGTAATACTGAGATTTCAAGAAACTGCCATCCTCATGTTATCTGCTAAAGTAAAAACGGTATCTGTGATGACAGCAGGAGGCAGCGGAGGCGGCTCCACACTGGAGTGATCACACCCAGAATAATAACCATCTCTGTAAGTGAATCCAGATGGGTATGGATGGTTGGTTAATTTCAGTACTCGTAATGTAAACAAATGTAAATGCAAACCAAGACGTGTGCACAAACACATGCAGGCATATGGATTCACAAACCAACACTCTGACACTCTGCTTCCCAACCAGGCAAGCAGGGACGAGTTGTCTGTGTTTCTGCCTGCATTAATTCTGTTAATGATCACAGAGGGTCAGCGTGCCTGTGATCCCTGTCCTACTATTAAACAAATAAAAACAACACTGATTACCAGGATGTTCACTGGATGCATCAATCTTGAGTAATTAGAGAGTGGTGTTTTGACTCTCTCCCCTTTTCTTTTCCTCTTTTCTTTCCCTCTCTCCCTTGCTTATACCAAAGTCGGGCAGCGGCAGCAGACTCCTTTTAATGAACCAATAAGGGTGCGTGCTTGGCTAACCAAGAATGAGACAGGAAAGAGACAAATAAGCAAGAAGAGAGGCTGCTTTACCAGCTAAATAAAGCAGCTACAAGCACCGGCTCGGCTGCCTCTCTCTATGAAGCTTCATCACTCTCCTTTTTATAATGGAAAAAAAGGAAATACTATATTTTGTGTGGAGATACCCAGTTATGTGTGTGCAAGTGTGTTGCCGCCTGGAAAAGGACACAGCTGTCACATTAAGATCATATAGGCCTGTAGCATTAATCTGTCTTGTAAAACCTTGAGACCTCGAACAGTGTGGTACCTAAAGTGTACACTGTAATGTGTGTTGTGTGTGTGTGTGCGCGTGCGTGCGTGCGTGCGTGCGTGCGTGCGTGTTTATGCGTGCGTGCGTGCGTGGCGTGCGGCGCGTGTGAGTAAGGAAGGAGGGACATGAAGATGCTAGTAGGGCATATGGCTCAGGATTCAAATCCAGATGCTCACGCAGACCAGAATATAGTATGGGAGGAAAACATGATTGAAGAAGGACAACATGGAGGCTGAATTTAGAACGGAAAACTTTGATTAAAATTAGAGCTAGAACAAAGCAAATAAAGGAAATGAAGAGAAATGGAAGGAAAGGAGACAGAAACATGATAAGGTGAAATATGAACAAAAGTGTGGTAAAGGATGTTGCACATGACACAGATTTGCGGCTGACGATGAGCTGGGCTGTTGCTCATACTGTGCTGTGCTGAGCTGTGTTATTCCCACACTGTGATGTGCAAAGTTTGCTGTGCTAACCTGAATGTGCTGTTTCTGTGCTATGCTGTGCAATGCTGGCTATGTTGTTTCTTTGCTGTAATGTCCTGGGTGGTGACAGCCTCAGCCACTGACAGGTCCTTTAAATTCACTGCTGCCAATTAGAGTCGCTCCAGACCTGCTGGTGGGTGCGTGGAGGAGGAGGAGGTGAAGTGGAAAAAAAACTGCCGGGACGACGGTTGCAGGCCTGACAGGCCTGATGTGGGGATGGAAATGCGGTAATTTGGAGTAATTCTGCAACTCGCTGGCGCTTGCCTTGCCTGCCTGTCTGTCTGTCTGTCCGTTGAAATAAATGGGGTCAGCAGCGTGTGATCGGCAACTTTCATTTATATGTAAATGACCCTATCGTTGCTGCAGCAGCTGCTGTGGATACACACACACACAACGAAATGCAGGGCCGGAGAGGGAAAGTCGGCCATCCTGGATCACTCCTGTCTCTGCTTCTGCTTCTTCCTTTCTCACAATCAACCACACATATACTTAGAATATGTCCCAACTGTTCTTCTTTCTCAATGTTAATGTTCTTTCATAATAGTCCATTTCACAAAGCAGTAAAAGCACATATTTCAAGGCAAATCCTCGATCCAACAGTAACTCTATAACTCGCGCAATTCAGAAACGTTTTGTAAAATCAAAGACAAATTCTTGTCAGTAACAAGTACATGCTGAAAGAAACCTGACAATATCCTGAGCTGAATTGGTCTGAAGAAAAGCTTTTTATCTACTGCAGAGTGTCAGATTGCATTCTTAATCAGTTGTTATGTCAAAATATGCAAATGCACCATGGAAAACCAACTTTCCCAACATCTACTAGTTCATCTTCTTGTAATACAAAATGAACAATATGAAGAGGAATTTTATTTGCAAATGATTTTCTTTGCTGTCAGCTCAAGAAATACTGGGCTACAAATTATAATAACTTTCACTATCAATTATTTTCTAAAAGTGTATTTTTTATTTTTTTTATGTTATGCAACCTACATTACAGTTTACCAAAGATCAAGGTGGCGTTAATTAGAACCCACAGCTATTCCATTTACAATTACATCCTACAGAAATGAAGCTAATCTAAAGAACAAACGAAAAGGAGGCAGTGAGCAACATTTGACATTTTTGCCTGATAATTGAACCATAAACCCATTTTCAAAGTTGGTCATTAATTGCAAGGCTGCAATTAACACTATGTTTCTATCCATTAATCTGCCAACTCTTTTCAAAAATACACAAAATAATATCTACATTGTTTAAAGGTGTATTAACTGCTTACAACTTGCAAATGTGCTGGGAAATGGTGTTATCAAGAATCTTCGTTGAGTAAAGTAGTGATCGAGTGTTTGACCATTTCACTTTTACAAAGAATACAAAGTAGAGTTGGGCCAATAGACTGTGATCTCAGAGAAATGCCAAAAGGATATTTGCTTTGTTTTTCACAATAACGTGTTAAGTTGTTATGAATATTATTTATAGACTGTTTTTTAGTATTCAAATGACATTGAATGTTATTGGTCTATGGTTTCACATTTGCATATACTCCACATAAGCTACACTCCCAGACACAGGTACTTAGGAGAAAACTGCATGTTAGAAGTCTAATTCTCAGCACAAGCAGGAGTGGGAACCACCATAATTTGGAACAGTTTGACTAATCAATACATTCCATGCAAAGAAGGTATTTACGTAATCTGTTATGCTGATGCATCATTCTAACCCTAATTAATTGTGTGTCAATCAACTAACTTATGAATACACTACACTACTCAAGAGTCCACGGATAAATATTTTAATATGTATAATATATATAACTGTTATTCTACATTATATATTATATTTATCATAGCTAAATACCAACATCTCTGCCTCTAAAACTTACAGTTGGTATGCATTCGCTGAAACATGCTGCAGTATAGTGTAGAATAATGTGGCAAAAGCAACAGTGAAAACAGGGGAGCAGATCACACAGTGTATTGCAGGGCCTGGAGGTGTGTTCACTTCATTACCTAGCTAGCCATTGTGCTGATGCAGAACCGGGGTCCTGTAAATTCCTGCCTGCTCGTGACACCATAGATAATTACACTTCCATAAATAATGGAGTGTGCTTTGCCCACTTCCTATAGAACGCTCCTAATGACATTAATATACAGGGGGCATCTTGAAAAACACTTGGCAGGAAAATCTTAAATCTTTTTTTTTTGGAGTAAAATGGAATAATCCTCCCAAAAACATTGAACAATGTTATAAACAGTTACTGGAGTTGTACTATCTACTCCTGAGGCAATTAAATGCAATCTCCTCTACAAATTGTGAAAATACCCGGATAAGGATGAGCCATTTCCCTCGGTTTTCTACGTAAACAGGGTTATCACTAAGAGTAGAGATTGTCTGAAACAACTGAAGCATGACTGGTGCATCATTTTGACCTTTTTACCAATTGGTAATGAAAGAGAACATTAGTAGTATTGCATGTTTTGCCCCCCAAGCTAAATATCATTTAACTCTTGACCAACCAGACATATTGACCACCTACAACGTCCAAAATGATTATTAGCTCTCTAATGGACAGAGCTTTTATGTATGCTGCTGTGTTGCTCTTATATTTAGAGTCATGTTTATTCGTCATAACTAATTCATGAAAGTGATGCCTTTGATGAAACTGTGTTTTCATTATACAAACCTTTAAGTTGTCTCTCATCTGGACTTATATTAACATCTGAGACCACTTCCCCATGTGAAGACTGGGAATATGTGGGAAGATCTAATTTGGCTCCTTTGGAATGAGCTGTTTTGGATTAAAGTTGAGTAAATAATTCATGTGTTGAAATCATTCCATCTGGTATACACATGAAGTATGGCAAACATACAGAGGAGAGTCTGTTGTGAAAATGAAATACCTTTTAATAAACTTGTTTTTTATGGTTCCTTTTAAATGTGGGATTCAAGATCTGTTCAAAGTGTGAAGATAATCCAATAGTAGATGTTCCAAAAAAAACTTTCGAAAACTATGTGTGTGACAGATTGTATGTTGCAATGCATGTGTGTGCATTAGCATTTTTGTATGGTGCCATCAATGAGGACTACAAGTTTTTAGAGTTACTATTTGGAGGATAGAGAGCCAACACATAAAGTACCATTCTGCAGCCTCCAAGAATGTTATGAACACACACATGCACACAAATACACACACAGATGGCAACATGGCACAACATTTATATTCTTATACTTTCCTCTCTGTTATATTTGCTCTGCTCTCCAATTCCTTTCCTTCCAGACTGCCAGGGCAATAAAATCACATCACCCTGGAACAGTGGCTAATAAATCTGATTTGTTTGGAGAGAGACACAGAGAGAGAGAGAGAGAGAGAGAGAGAGAGAGAGAGAGAGAGAGACACACACACACACACACACACACACACACACACACACACACACACACACACACACACACACACACACACACACACACACACACACACACACACACACCTAAATAAGCAATTTGCATCTAGAACGTGCAGTATTGTGACCATTTTCATTTGGAAAAATACTGTCCTAGTGCTATTATCAAAAGCCAAAGCTAATAAATATGCTTGTGCATTTGTTTGCCGACGTCCCACTGAGCTGTACCACATGAGTTGTCAAGTGGTACAAAGTGCCTTTCACCCATTTCAAATATTGGAACATTTGAAAGATGAAATTGTAAAAAAAAATTATAGCTCGACTCACAACAATAAACACATGTACTAATAAGGAAAATAATCTGTATTTAATAAATGTTGTGTTCCTAATATAGTGTTTGAATATTTCTCTTAAAGCCTGAAGGTAACTGAAGTGTTACATATAAGGGAGCGTAGTGTGAATTCTCATTCTAGCCTTACTGTGATTCATATAAATGTTGTTGCTTTAGAAATATTGTTTACTTTCAAATGACTTCCTGACTATAACATTAATGGTTCCTGACTAAACTCTTCACATTGTGTGGTTTATTGAAATGTATAGGATCTGTGAGTCTTCACGGGTCAAATATGACACAATCAAAGCAGTCCGGGTCAGACTTGTCTAAGGAGGACAACAGGTTTTCTTCTTTGCAGCCATTAGAAAATTTGAAATGAATTCAAAACAGTATCCTCTAACTTTATGCTTCATAAACAGTCAAAGCAGGGTGGACAAAACCCATAAGGCTGACGGGGAAAACAATGTAAAGGTTAATATTCTGCATCCGCCTATTCAACTTTTTCAATTTTAACAGGTTGTCTGTGTGAATGCGTTTCCATTAAACTGGATACAATACATGGTGGTGTACACTCCACAAAGTACTATTAACACAATAAACCATGTGTGCTTCAAAGATTGAGTGAGGAGGAGATGGGTGGAGTGAAGGTGGGGTGGGGGTGGAGGGGGTGCTGCCTTTAAACTCAAGCCGCAGCTCCGCACCATCCCATCACTGGCTGAGGTAATATTGAGTGAGAAAATAGTTCCACTGATGTCTGAATACTCGACCACAATGTCTGGCTGTGGAGGGGAAGTAAAGAGAGGGCCTAATTAAAATTTCAGAGGTACCAGCTGGGTGTCTGATCCCCCTCTCCCAGTGTCCTTGTGTCTGGATTGAGACACACTCACCTTGATTTCTTCATTTATTAACCTTGACAGAAACAAATCTGCATCCCCGCTCACAGTGCCACAAAGCATGGATAATGGGGCGAGTATGCAAACATACAGTATATGCACACTCTCCCTCTTGTATCTACACAGGGCCCTGCACACGTACAATGTACATACACATTTACACTTATACACACAGATACTGCACACACACACACACACACACACACACACACACACACACACACACACACACACACACACACACACACACACACACACACACACACACACACACACACACACACACACACACACACACACACACACACACACACACACACACACACACACCCCTGTAGGCCTAGACAAGGCCGTTCTTTAATGAACAGCTTAATGGGCAAAGAAAGATACAACAAAGCCGTCTGGGAAGACTGTTTGTGGTGAAGTGATCAAATACACTCAGCCATGATATCCTTAGCATGAATAGTTATGATGATAAGCACAGATGAATATGAAATCAGGTTCATTTTCACTAAATTGATGCATCATTTTGCAAACAGCGCAGCGTCCGTGGACAGACGGATCAACTGGAAAACTCAATCTTCATCATTCACCCATTGTAAAATGCACCATTGATGAAAGATTGTGATTTAGTTTTGTGCTTGATGGCTGTTTCACAGCTTTTCTGTCAAAACATGGAAACTGAGAGCTGATTGAGAGTATACACAGAGAAAAACAATATGCTTGTATATATTCGTGCACGTTTTGATGTCTGGATACGTGTGTGCAGTGTTCCCCATAGAGTTGGTAAATTGAGGGGCCGCATCTTCATTTGGCCTGCTGGACGGCGACCTTGCAGCCCCATCTCTGTGTTTCGTGACTGTCTAATGAAGACTTCAGGGCCAGGCAGACAAATTGTAATAAATTGCTGTGCTGTTGTGACTGAAAAGTTGTTCAAGCACACACACATTGACAAATATATCTGTACAGACAATGTATACACACAGTGTAGACACGTAAAAAAAAAAAAAAAGATATCCATTAGCACACATGCAAAGCCACACAAACACACAGGTACACATGCTCATTGAATATTAGAGAGTGCATTAATTCTCATCAGCTCAGGAGCAGGAGTGGATGTGACAGAGTGTCCTGCGAATGCCTCCTGTTCCAGAGCTGCTTCTCTTTCACAAAACACGCTCCTTTAATAAAAAACATCACAATCGATATCTGATATCCCAAGTGAAACGTTTACGGAAAGAAAGAAAACACCTTCGCATTGGGCAAACCTTCAGGCTTACACCAGATGAAATAGAAAATATCTTGAAAAAGAGATGCACTTAAGAGGAAGGTGAGAGAACAGATGAGGGAAAGGGTCATTGAGTGTAAGAGCTTAATGTTAGTTTGGGTTTACCCCTGCATGTTTGTTTTTCTGAAGACTTTGTGTATTTGTGAGTGTCTGTGTGTGTGGGTGTACTTTGTGTAGTTGTCAGCGATGTCTGACCTTTAACAGTGTTTAGAAGTTAGGTGAAGTTGTCTTTCTTCTTCACTTAAAGGGAAGTGACATTTAATAGTCCCCACAGGTCAAAGAGGGTAACAAACACCAAGTAAAAGCTCCTGGTGCCTAAAAAAAAAAAAAGGGGACAAATCTCACTCTGTGGAGTTGAGTGAGTGACGTGTCTGTGCCTTGGACCTCAACAACTTGGCTAGCTTTAAAAACACGATTGTATTTAAATGATTGAGTGTGTGATAAGGTTACACTATTGCTTAGTGTTAGCGTCTCCAATAGCTGTTGCTCTTTCTAAATGAAATGGCTGTATTTTGATGTCAGGAGGGAATATACTGACTGTTCAGACCATAGAGTTTTTCATATGGACGACATGACTGCTCCCCAAAATTAAAGCTAAAACATCTTGATTGCCACCTGCTGGATGGCTGGAGTGAAGGTCATCAATCACCCCTCGTCCATGTTATTGGATGGGAAAGGTACCAAACTAAAAAGTGAAATAAACTTTTCAGAGATTGTTTGTCATTTTAGGTGGTTCTTCAGTGTATGGTTGACATGTAGTTCTTAATGGGGTGTTTTTCAGTCACTATTTTGTACTTGTTATGTCATCTGACAACAGAATAAGCTCATTACTGTATTACTTCATTAAACAACAATCAGTGACTCTGCAAGCCGGTTTTAGCTCATTTCAAGGAGTTGTGTAAAGGGGTTCTGTAAATTTTCAACTGCAATGTTTTACATTGACCATAAACACTTCAGCCATACGTAGGGCCGCAATACCGCGGCAATGTGATGCCTACCGCGGGATTGAGCTCATTACCGTTATCACCACAGGTGTTACTGAGTGGTCAGACCAGATACCCAGGTAGCCATGCACAGCTCCACTGCCCAAGGCAGAGTTCACGGAGTCAGGTAAGAAACAGGGAACACGGCAACTCCAATGCCGGCAGAGGGCACACGGCCTGGCCATAGCACCACCAAGCCCAAGGCAGATACCCAGGGAGCCATGAACAACTCCACTAAGTCTGCTTACAGTGTTCATTTTGGGTATTTTCATACATGTTTGGACCCTAAAAATGTTGGGGGGTTGGCGGTAAACCGCCAAGCCATGGCTATATGTTGCTTTATTACCGTGGTGAGAATAAATCCATACTATCACAGTTAAGGGTGCTTTGATTGATCAGCCACCGATCAGTATCAGCCGATATCTCCTCTAATTGGTTTGACCGGCAATCACTATAAACGCCAATCAGAGGAGCCGATCAGATGAGGCAAAACAAACAGCTGTCACTCAAGAAGTGCAACTCTCTACAGAGAAACCCTTTTTTCCCGGAGCTGATGGTGGAAGTAGCTAACGAGTGAGGCCTCTTGCTTCTCCTCTCATCTCTGTTGAGAGTTGCAAATACTCAGTATGGATTAATTATGGCAAAGGCTGCATCATGAGCTTCACCGGTTTATAAATTCAGAAAAAGTTATACATGAACATAAAAATGTCTGTGTGCATTTGTCTGTGTGTGTTGGCTCAGTAGTGTTGGTTAAAACGCAACACATTTCATCTTTGCAAACTGGGTGATGTTCGTGTTAATTTGCAGAGCAGTGGATTCTATCGCGAGTGGTCTTTCTGATCGGGTTGTATAACCTCCTCTACTGCAGTCCGCTATGTGTGACTCCCGGGTGAGAGCCAATCACAGCCCGGGAGGACATGCGCTGCACGGTGCGAGCAGGACGCACATTTCTCCTTTCTCTAGTGTAAATGCCTTTCTTCGTCATGTGACGTTTAATGTGGCCCTGAATTGAAAAAAAAGGGACAACTTGACAGTAATAATGGACATTTACTGACAAAGTTCTGAGTACGATTCGGCCCTGTAGTGTTTATTTGCATGTAGAGCGGGGAAGAGAAATCTGATCTTAAGTGGTCACTTGGCGTATCAGGCGTAAACAGGGCCATAGACCCGGGGATTGGACGATACTATTTCAAACAATCTGTGATCGATCCCAAAATTCACGATCGGAACAACCTTAATCACAACCCTAGCCATATGGTATTTCTGTCTAGTATCTTTATCTAGTCTTGTTTACTATTCATCCTCAAACTCTCCACCTTGTCAGACATTTTCTCTTCCACTAAATCATCCCTTTACTCACTTTTACTCATTTTTATCCACATAATTTTTCTCTTGCTGACCCACACACTTCTTTATTGCCACTGTACCTGTGTGTGTTAAGTGTAAGTAATGGAGAGGTGGAGGAATGGAGGAACAGAAAAGGGGGAGTGATGGCCCAAGGCGTGCCATACGCTCCACGAGACAGACCCTATTGCCATTGGTCACTGTAACAGATCCCGGTCTCTGGAGTTTTAAATGATTCAAACATTTGTCCTTCGCTGTTCCTGTCATGGACAAAGATGTTCCTCATCTCCTCTATTGCTTCCATCCTGCCCCCTTCCTCCTTAATATTACTATGTTTCTCAGATGCTTCCACTGAGGAATCAACTTTTTCATTCAAGCAGCACACAAGCTAAGAATTCACGACTTTTACTTTCTGCTTTAATTCTCTCTTTTTCATATATATTTATTTCCAGCTGTGTCGCTTGAGGTTTTGAGGTTGATTATATATATTTAATTAAATATCACCCGCCAAGACCTTTTTCCAGGATACAGATTCAGATTTTAGTGCTCAATAGAAAAAAATGTACCTCCTCTAGTAGTATTTTGTGTCCAATAACTTTTCATATGAAAACAAAGACAGAATAACATTGTTTCATGTGCACAAAAGCTCATTAAAGGTTTAACACAATCCAAATTCGGCCACACAACTTTAGTGAAGATGAACTAAAGACTATCATTAATAAAGCAAGACCATAGCTAAAACACCTGAAACCACATCTTGAAGGCAAAGCGTGGAACAGAGAGAGATGTATTTGGATAGAATTGGCAGATTTTTCTCAGTTCTTGGCAGGCAGGATAGTAGACTAAAAAAGAGAGGAGAAGTGTACTGCATTCAGTCGACAGAGCTCCAGGGAGGTAAGTTGTTCGTTCCCCAGAACTAAGCAGCTGAGGTGAGCAGATGAGGAGGAGGCCAAGGGTGCAGCGGGCAAACAGCAACGCAAGGGCGCAACAAAACTCCCAAGCCCATTGACTGACAGACCAAGAGCAGATGAGCTTGCAGTAAATACATTAATTACACAGACCAAGGTCAAGTGGAGCTGAACTGAGCCGAGCCGGGCTGAGTTGGGCTGAGCTGGGCTGGGCTGGGCTGGGCCGAGTTGTCTCTCAATAAGCTGAGTTAGGCCTCGGTGCGGGGCTAGTGGAGGATGCTCGGTCTCTGTGGAGCGTGCTTTGCAATCCCCGGGCCTCATTATGGATGCAGAGAGGTTCTGACTCCCATCACCTGTGAGCTTTTTATATCTGGCATAATCTCTTAGTAGATATTTCTTACATCCCATAATGAGCAAGTTATTACTCCATACAACAGAGAAAGGGAGCAGAAAGGGGAGGGACGGAGGTGTGGGGGATAAAGTGAGCAAATGTAAAGAGAGCTGAAATACAGAAAATAGATGGAAATTCCACGCAGATTTAAAAGGCAGCAGTGATAAGGAGGCATCCCTATTCAGTATGGTTGTTAACATCAGCAATGTTTACAACATTATGACCCTGGTAAAATCAAATAACTTGACAGCACCTCTGCAGACTGCCTCGGAGGGAGCGGAGGAGAAAACAGGAGCACAGAAGGGGAGCAGCACTGCCTAATAAACACATAAATAAGTGCATAAATAAACAGAGCATCAGACCTCTGCCTGACACACAAGGCAGAGACAGCACCTGAAGCACTGGAAGACAAGTCATCCTTCCCTCTCTTTCACTTCTCTCTGCTGTCTGCATTGATTGATGTGAGGGAGGAGGATCAAAGGCTGCTGAACGGTAGTACTCAGGAAGATGGAGAGATAGAGAGGGAGGGAGGCAAAGCAGGAGGATGGAGGCAAAGCAGGAGGGTGGTGGATGGAGGAGGGAAATGGAGAAGTTCAGGGCCCTGTGGTCTGTCAGTCAGCTTGGTGAAATGACCCTCTAACTACAGGGCTAAGTCAGACATTAAGGCCTCCGGAGTCAAAGAGGATTCACTCATTCTCATTCCCCGTCTCTCCGTTCACCTAATTCCCTCCCCCTTCTCTCTCTCTCTCTCTCTCTCTCTCCTTTATCTTCTCTCCTCTATGTCCCATCCTGAAGAGGAGGAGCAGGGCCAAGCACCATTAATCTCCTATCTAATAACACTGGTAATGTTACACATTATTGGAAAGAGATGGGCAAAATGAACCAATAAGTTATCTGATATGGGTCTCCCTTCTCTACGCACGCTCCCATCCCAAGGACATCTAGGCAAAAGAAGAGACACAGAGGCAGTGACTGAGGAGGACAGAGAGAGAGAAGGAGGATTAGTGATGGAAAAGGGTGGGCAATGTAAAATATTTCCTGCTATCGACCTCTTGGCCGGGGACATGCATAGATTTCTGTATGTGGAAGATAAGTGTCTTTGATAAAGTAGGTTAGCATTGATTAATCCATGAAATCTTGGGGCTGTGGACTTGAAGTTAATGAGTAAGGTTTTCTATTTTCTCTGCAATCTCTCACAACACGCGCTCTCAGCACAGCCTGGGGACCCCGCGGCCGAGCCATGGCGGACCCCCCCTAATTTTAGGCGTCTGTTATTTTTGGCTAAGATGGCCAATCAATGAAGTTGACATTTGTTACTGTGAAGGATTCACAATGCAATCATGGGATAAGGGTTGTAAGGGCCTGTTAGGTGCACAGAGAAGGGGTGGAAAGGTCACGGCTAATCTAAAGGGAACAGGAGTTATTTATCCATACACACCAGAATAAAAAGAAGATGAGAGACACAATCTATATATACAGCCCCTGGGGGGTTATGGAGACGTTGCGCGCGCACACACACACACACACACACACACACACACACACACACACACACACACACACACACACACACACACACACACACACACACACACACACACACACACACACACACACACACACACACACACACACACACACACAAAGCGTCCTATCTGCTGGCAAAGTAATTTCCCCCCTATTTCAATTGGTAATAAACACTGTGCATCAAGTGACCTATCTCGCAGACCATAACTGATTTTTGTTGAGGCATTCAACAGCTCACAGGGATGAGAAAATTTAAATACGCCATTAAACACTCAGCCCTGCACCATGTTAGCATGGAGATAACCCTGTTTGTAACGTCCATCTGCATCATTTGTGCTGCTTGTTTTTTATTTGTGCCACATTTAATAAGGTATGACGTTCTTTTTGCATGCAGCTGTGGTGAAAGAAAGCAAAGCAAACAGCGTGTAGGCGGTTCACATCAGTCACATTTAGAACAACCTTGAAACAAATAGCACTATGGACGCATCCTCGGGCACACAGCGCTGAGAGAAAGAAATCAAGGGAGACAGACAGGCGGGCATTGCAGGCAGCTTTCTCTTTCTTTCCCACCCAATCTCTCTTACTGAGTGTACATCAACACCTCGGTTGCCCACACTCTTTCACATTCTAGTCTCTCCCCCCTCTCACTCACATTCATCCATCTCTCTCTCCGCTGTAAATCATCCCTCTCTTCCTTAACCTCAGCAGCAGCTGTGCGGAGGAGGTAGAGTGGATGTCAAAATATTTGGCAGCCATCTCTAGTGCCGGTGTAGCATTTTAACCTCCGTGGTTATTACACATACACAGGTTTGTCTGACATCCCCTCAGGCATTAGCCTTGAAATCTCTCTCTCTTTCTCCAACTCTCTCCCTCTCTCCATTCATCACATCATTATCCTTACAGCAAGGATACACAAACAACAAGCTCACCCCCACCCTCGCTGCTCAGTACTCTGTGAATGGCTGAAGCTTCACGCCAAACACAGCATGCCCCTAATCCACCACAGTAAAAACTGAAGGAAGGCAGAGGGCTCACCTTTTCAGCTCACTGCAACCACTACAGTGAAGATGGGCAAGAACAACAAATGCACTCAATCTTAGGGCTTGTGTAACTGCACAGGGCGCCCCCCCTCCCCCACCCCCACTGCATGAACACACACATAAGCAAACACTACATGTCTCTCACTTTCTCACACACAGATATTTTCAGCAGCTAATTATCTAATTCCTTCAACATTGACTTGGAGTGTGTAAATCAGGAACTCTTACCCCCAGGCTGCACGCACACGCACACACACACACACACACACACACACACACACGCAAGCGCTCAGCATCTCCACCCTTACGTCTTTGTTTCAGTGCTTTATTTTTTTCTTTCAGAGGAGGTGTAGGTTATTCCTGGAAGAGAAGACAGCACACAGGGCTTCTGACAGCCCGTGTAAATCAAATGTCATAGAAAGATCTAATGGTGCTGCATGGACCTGATATACAGTGCTGTAGTGTGCTGACAGTTGCATGTACTGTGTGTGTGTGTGTGCACATGCATAGGGTACACACAAACACAAGAAGCATGTACACGCTAATGCAGTACATAACGTGCAGCTTACATGTGACCAACAGTTGCCTTGCTCAGCAGTACAATGGCTGCATGTCCCCTTGACTGAACCAAATGTCTTTTCTATCGCTCACAAAGCTTTGAACACACACACACACACACACACACACACACACACACACACACACACACACACACACACACACACACACACACACACACACACACACACACACACACACACACACACACACACAGGGTTGATTATCATTAAAAACAATTCTGATTCCGGTGCTAAAGCAATACCTTTAAAATGGTACCTGTTGCGAAACTGTGTCAGAACTGATATGGTCGACAAAGAAATTGCCTTTTTTACTGCTTAGGCAAAATGGAATTTGAAATCTTACATACTAACTGTTAAAAGTTAAAAGTAAAACTTGACTTTAATATACAAATATAAATAGACGCAAAACTCCTTTCAAATTTATATCAGAAAATCACATAATAAAAAAAAAAATCACCCAACTACAACAATTTAACACTAAATCAGAGTCTCAGTGCATGATAACTACTCCAGCTCCAAACTCGTCAGCAATTATCTCCCCACTGCCATGAACACGCTGATGTGCTTAGCATGGGGTCACACAAGCAGTCAAACACGGAGTGCCCCTCTGCTTTCAAATGTACCTGAGCGTCTGCAGATGCTTCGTTAACTTGGTCGTGTTCCTCTCTTTACACAGAATAGTTTTCAAACATTTGCAGCACGTCCTGCTGTCAGGTTTATGTTCAGGGCATTTTGTTGTCATGTCAACTCAAGTTTGAGGTAGCTGCTAGCTAACTGTAGGCTAAGGTTACGTGCTGCCAGAGCCATGTAGAGTGTGTTGCCACAAGAGTTAAGTGTAACGTTAACTAGACACATGCAGTGATGTTTTTGTTGCTTGTAAGCAGGGGAATGAAGGACTTTTTTACCCAACTCCACACACATACACACAATACAGCATGTGTGAGCAATCTAATATTCCAAAATATGAAAGATGGCCAGCCTGAAAAAGTCATACCAAAAGCTCTACTTCAGCACTGATTCAGTAGAAAATGTGTATCTCTAGTCTGCCAGATATCTTTTGTAGCCTAAGAGACCTTCAAGATTACTATTTGATTCAAGAATATATAATGCATTGAAACACCTGCAATTACTCCACACTGTTTTACTTATTTGGGAAGAATAAGATACAAGGATTAGCAGAGGACTAAATTGTAAATTATTGAAACTGATGTCCCACGTGTAAAAGGTTTTGCAAGTACAGCTATCCATATAAAGGACAAACATTATTTTCTCCCATGTTTGTGTGTACAGTTTTATTATGGTAGATCAAGGAAAGTGCAGTAGCCACTGATGTTATTGTTGTGGTTAAGATACACAAACATATCTCCTTCCTTTCTGCCCCATTAAAACCTGCTCTCCTCTCCTGTGCCCTATTATCGCCAATCCTCCTCGGTTCTTCTGCGTACCATCACAGATATTTCCCTGCAGTGCGTAATAGACTAACGAACCATAAAAAAACACTTGTTAGCGTACTTCTTAGTATATTGTGACACTAAAACAACACACCAACAACGCACTGCGACAGTAAAGCAGCATGGGATTCACTGCGAGCACAACATTTGGCCTTATGTACTGACGGGTCTACATACAGACTGTATAAGGGTGTGTGTAGGAAGTGGATTATGGAATGCACCCAGAAAAGCTTAGGCTGAACTATTGAGTGATGTGGTTTAATGCAGTATTAAGTATATTGACTGATTTTGAATGTAAATTAGGGCATGATAAATTTGACATGCTAAGATCACATTAGGTGTGACCAACTGATCGCTGCTCTAGCCGTGTCAGTTCACACAGTTCAAATTAAGAATATAAATTAATATGCATGATGAATTCACGATAGGTCCCATTAACAGCAGTGAAAATAAAATGTTAAAGAGAATGTAGACGAGAACTGCGACACCTCAGATGGGTTCAGAAGTGCAAGGCTGTAGCTGTCCAAGTTAAATTTATAATTTTCCCCATCTGCGTGACGCTTACTTATGCACATCATGCTTTAGCCTGACAACTGATTTGACAGAAGAAGCAGGCGCAGAACGTGATGACCTGTAGGCTCACCACCCCAAGCATAAATATTTATAGAGAAGCCAGGAGGCCAAGGAGAGTCATTACAACCTTGCACAGATCTGAATACAACATCCTGAACGCAAGAATCCTGTTTGTTTTTTGGGAAAAAAGATACTTCTGCTGGCACCATTAGTAATGTATGAATAGTAAGAAAAGCAATGCATAAGAAGGGATGAGTCTTGACGACCACAGCAGAGGTATGGAATACAAGTGAATGGGGGAGCAGGGAGCAGGGCAGTGAGTGTGGGGGTGTGAGATCAAACAGTTGGGTTGAGTGAGGATGGTAATGAAGTACGAGTATATGGAGTTTGTCTGAGGGACAGAACTGGATGCAGAAAGCAGCTCCAGCTGGTGGTGAATCATTGCAGCTGGCCTGATAAGCTCTGACTCACGGAGAGGAGGGGAGAAGAACAGACGAGAAAAAGCTGAGTGTAGGTGGGAAACGAGAAGAATGTGTGTATGTGTGTGTGCATGTGGACTGCTGTCCCCCGTATGTGTTTGAGCTACATGGACCCATGTGAGTGCATAGCTGTGTTGTGTGTCCCTGTGTTTTTATGCATGTGTGTGTGTTTACTGCAGTGGTGACAGTGAAGGTCAGTAGCGTGGGTGTGTCTCAGGCCTCCCAGCTGTGGCCCGGGGCTAAGGAGCCATCACTGTCACATCTCTGTCTCGCTGCTGTGTGCTGCTGGCCCTGCAGGACAGCAGCACACTGACTCACTCATACTAACACACACACACACACACACACACACACACACACACACACACACACACACACACACACACACACACACACACACACACACACACACACACACACACACACACACACACACACACACACACACACACACACACACACACACCCCTGCAGCTCTGTGCACACACACAACACATAAACTAACCCCAGGATGCATCAGCACACGGAGACTCAGGAATAAATACAGAGTGAGATGTCATGTGAGCATATATTGCACATGCTCATTCATAGCAACTTCAGTTTAGCTCCAGTATGTAAGCACAGGTCATAAAAGAAGAGATGGAAAGCATAAAGCATGTCCTTTCTCTAATATCTGAACCTGATGACCAAGTCCATGCCCATTCAATCACAGAAGGAGAGAGTGAAATGAATCCTCTAGCGTGCTCTGTGGTCTCAGCCGTGCACGTCATGATACCTTCAACTTCAATTCTGTAACTCCAGAGAATTTTTATCTCTTCAAAAGATGTCAAAGTCAAACTCTGAAAAGAGTCCATCTTGGATGCTCTGCTGACAAGTACAAAGTGGTGTCAGACTTCTGGACCCGACTGAAATTTTAAGCAGATCACATACAAACATTATAAATGAGACACATTGATAATGGAAATGTAACACAGTAAACTGTGACTTATTATACAGTATATATAGTGGTAAGAGTTAAGGCATGCAGCCAGTTAAGGTGACTGCCTCTTTCATTAGCCCTCTCAGTGAAATACAGCAGAGGGTTGGGCCTTTTCCACTCCCCTTCAAAAAAGAAATATATGTGACCTCTGGCCATATTGTAGCCCTGGAATGGGCTGATGCTATAGTGCACACCTCAGTGTCCCTCTCTCCCAGTCATCTTCACACTGGCCTCTTTATGGTCCAATGTATGGCACATAAAAAGGAGAGCACATTGCACAATTACTGCCTAATTAACTGACCGATATTTTATGTGGTCGGCGAGGCCGCAGACAGACTACAGATCATGTGCCGGGGTTTTAGAGGATGTGAGTCTTACTGGACTGTTCTTAGCTTGATTTACTGAACCCCAACCACTCGTGTGTGTGTGTGTGTGTGTGTGTGTGTGTGTGTGTGTGTGTGTGTGTGTGTGTGTGTGTGTGTGTGTGTGTGTGTGTGTGTGTGTGTGTGTGTGTGTGTGTGTGTGTGTGTGTGTGTGTGTGTGTGTGTGTGTGTCCATGAGTGTATGTTTGTCTACATGTGAGCATGCTTAAATAAAACAAGGCTCACACTGCATGTCTTTGGGAGGAGTAGGCAATTTGTCTGAGTCATGGTTTATACTCGACATCACTCCCCAACCTCCTCCCCTTTCCTCCCTGCACCCCCGCCTCCCTCCGCCCTTAACAGCAGTAGGTTTGCGTTGGGATTTGAGGTGTAATTAAATTCAATAAATAGGCGAAGGTGAAGAAATAAATCAAGCGGAAACTGATGAACAACAGGAGATTAAATGCCACTGAGCCATGCAAACAAATATTTCAATAGAATTTTCAACAAAGGGCGCTCAGGGCTCCCCTGCTCGAAAAACACTTTTAAAACTCAAAGTCAGTGCTCCAATGCTGCCGCTGCTATAATTGCGTCTAACGCCGCTGCTGTCATTGACGTCATAGTGTGGCACACAATAAGGGAATAAATAACTATTTGAAGGACATACATTGTAGGAGTTGACAGGCTATGTTCCCTGCCCTCCATTGCTCGCACACCTCATCATCCTCCTGCATCATCGTTTATTCAGAGGCCAGCCGACTCGTTATTAATGACTATTGAAGTACCAGTTAATGCTGCATAATACATGAACTACAGCTGTGCAAATCTGAATAAAGTCTGATTAGGTTCTAAAGAGGATAGGGGAAATACTGCTGGAGCATATTAATGCTACCTTTTTAGAGAGAGGAGGAGGGGGGTCAGTAGGGGGCTGCTGTTTTTGGCGGACCAGCCTGAGGAAGCTAACAAATCAGTTAGCCAGCCAGTGCGACCAGTCAGTCACGAGTTGTACGGTAACAAAGAGACTCAGAGGGAGGGAGACCATAGTAGCCATGCTCCCGTTCAATTTAAAGCAGTGCGATTCACAGTGGCTCGGTTCATGCTCTGATTTGCTTGCACTTCTCTATACCACACCGTACTGCCCTCCTGGGCATGACAAGCCTAAGTACTTAAAGTCCCCAGAATGGAAATTAGGTCTTTTTTTAACAGGCATCGTTCAAGGCCACACCTGGTCCACTGAAAGCACTGGGTCGACTGTTATATGAATTAATGGATCCTAGCAGCAGGGTGGACAGTCTCTGACTCCAGCTCCTCACTCATACACCTCAGACCAGGTATGAGACACCCCATAAATATGTGTAACTCTGTAGTGTGTGTGCTTCTCACTGTCTCCCCATCGTCTTCGAGACACACTGTTCAACCCCAAATTAAAATGTCAAGGACAAAATGTCTCCACTCAGGCCTTTTGAAATGATTGGCCATGTCCATTCTTCTCTCCAACACACTATCACGCTCCCTTTTTTCGTTTCTGCTCTTTCTCCAGTCAATAAATCTTTAATTCCTAAAAATACAGTCTCTCGTCTTCCCGCAATCTCTCTCTCTCTCTCTCTCTCTCTCTCTCTCTCTCACACACACTCTCACACTCTCAGGCTTCCTCTCCCACTCTTTCCTTCTCTTGTCTCCTCCACTCTTGTCCTCTTTTGAACAGCTGCTCAGCCTTCATTATGTTGCTCCCTCTTTCTTTCTTTCTCTCTTTCTCTCTCTCTCCCTCTCTCTGACCTTTCACTCTAATCCTCCAATGGCCTTTCACATGAATAATATTCCCCCCCCGAACCCCCAATCCTTTGACAGGTGTCCACATATTAGATTAGCCTTAGTTTTGTTTATTTAGTCAAGCCTATTTTTCTGAAACTTTCGCCACCCTGAATTCTCCCAAAAATAAATAAATAAATCAATGCTGACTTGCTTCTCCTCTAGTAGCAACATTTAATGACTTGTCAGTTTCGCTCTTGGGTTCTCTACTGTAATCATTCATTGGTGCTAGTTTTGGGCTGCAAAACATTACAGCACAGACATCGTGTTTCAAAATGGGCCATCTAATGGAAGCTTGCAGCATTATGTGTTTTCCAGTCATTTGGTTGAAAGGAAGTACATGGTAGCATTTGGGCTAAGCAGTCCCCCATCGAGCCGGCCAACAGAACCCCAGTCTAATTGTGATAATGAAGTCCAGGCTGACCCTATAATGCAAGGTCCATGCATGCTGTCATCCTGACGCTTTTATAGGCCTGACCTGAGTTATGATCCTTTCTCTGAATGGCCAGTGGAGGGTGGGATGGAAGGAGGGATGGAAATAGGGTGGGAGGGGGAAGAAGCGAAAATGAAACAGCATGGGAGAGCACAAGAGAGAGCAAAAAAGTCTGGCAATGACAGGTGGGACAGGAGGGGGGTTTTCAGTAAATCATTATAATGAAATGAGTCATTTACCTAAAGGACAGTGTAGCTCCAAGGGATTGTTATTGAGGAGGTCTATCTTGGCCTGGCCCCATACCCTTCAGCCTTGCCCCCTTGGCCCATTAGCCCCGGGGCCGGCCTTCCATCTCTCGCTACATCTCTCCCCAGCCTCTCAAGTGAGCAGGCCCGATCAGGAATCAATAGCCATGTCACAGGGAACCTAGGCCGCTTTGACACCAGGGGACACGACAAAAAAGTCTATTACACGGCAGTTATCTCCATTACTGCCGAGCAGCTTGTACTGGAAAGAGGCACAGAATGGAGGATGGCAGGCTGAGGAAATCAGCGAGGGCGGTGGTGGTGCTGGGAGGCAGTGAAACTCTAATTCAGAGCAACATGTCTGATTAACCTGCATCTCTCCTCTGGGATCTGGTCTGTGTGCCAGGCAGAAGACAGAACACATCAACACACGTGCTCCAAACGGACAGACTCACCAACTCGCCTATTCTCCCTGCTCTGTCAGAGCATTGTGTCTTACACCTTGGCCTACGAGAGTTTCTTAGTTGCACTCTGAATTTAACTAGTTACATCTAACTTTTTCCTTCAATGTCATACTCAAATTTAACACAGGAGTCTCCCTGACAGAGGAAATATCTTATACTTAATTAATCTTTGTCTTAAGAAAAACGTTCCAGCAGCTAGGCATGACAGATGGCTCTAAAAATTACAACCCATGAGCCTCAGCCACTGTTGCTATAGAGAAAATGCCAGTCAGAAGTGTGAATCAATAAGGAAACTAAATCACTTTGCAAATATGGATAAAGCACAGCACAGTCGAATTCATCTAAAACTGACCCCACTATGATTCCAGCTGTATGTGTAAACTGCGTCGTATCAGCAGTATAATCGTAATTTTTTGCCCACTGTAAGGAACGTATCTGAAAAGGACTTAAAGCTCCGTGACTGGATATTTCTTACTGAATTGCACCTTAGGAGCCAACTCTCATCTTTTTATGTGCCCATGCTTTTACCTTCAACTTTTTAAAATAAAAAAAACATATTTTTCTTCTAATGCAGTTGTTAGTCCTTTGTCCCGATGATTGAAACATGAGCGTTTCACATGAGCTATGAATCTGCTCAGCTCATATTGTCCACAGAGGAAATAAATGGGACTCTTACTTTGAGGGCAAGGGGCACCCAAAGCAGTCCACTTCGCAACTCTGTGTACAAAAGTACTTACGCTTAAATGCCAAATAAGGGTCATTTGTAAGTGCTTTTAAAATGACTTATGTCTTATTTTTTTTATTTGAAATTATATTCATTAGTGTTTTGGCATATGTTGTTTTCTTTAGAACATAAGTATTAATGCTCTGACAGATACATATTAGAGTGTGGATACCTGACCCGAGCCCATCACAACGGGTCGGTCAATTTTTCTTTTTTAATGATTTGGGTTCGGGTCAGGTTCAGTCATGATGACACGGCTATCGGATCAGGGTCGGACACAAAAATAAAATGTCTATCAAGTTACAGCCATTCATTAATTTAAACCTCTCATTTTTGAAACAGTCATTAAAGGGGACATAGCATGCCCATTTTACCACAAGTTGATATGGTTCCTTGGGGTCTTAATGAAATGTCTGTAACATACTTTGGTCAAAATACCACAAGGATCATATAAAACAGCACCCTTTTTACCCTGTATAAAACAGCCCTCCACAGAGTGACCTGTTTTGAGTGCCTGTTCCTTTAAATGCTAATGAGCCAGCTCCCCCCTCCCCCCTCTCCCCCCATGATTTTAAATGATATAAATTACATATTTTATATGATATAAATTATCAAATATGCATCCCATACTTTGTATTCCCCTTGTTGTCCTGGAGTTTTAATTTTCCCAATCACAAAATTAAATGTCCCCTCTGCCCATCCACTACAAGCACACAAGCAGACAGACAGAGAGAGAAAGAGAGGTGGGGGGCTATGAAGACCATCATTTACCCCGAACTCCGACATTCGGGTACAACAACAAGCGGAGAAAGCAGAATCGCGGGCTGACCTTATATATACAGTCTATGGGGCTGACCAGCGGAGAAATGCTCGTCTCGTGTGAACAGCCAGGCGGCTGCGTGCTGGAGAACGGCGCTGCGCTGCTCGCAGCGGCGCTTCCGCGTCCGTGTACCCCGCGTAACTACTGTAACCCGGGCAACTACTGTACCCGGCGTAACTACTGTACCCCGGCGTAACTACTGTAACCCGGCATACAGTAGAGCTGAACACTGCGGAAGTCTTCCACACAGCTGGCAGTGTGGAAGACCGCTGCAGGCAGCGCAGCGCTGCCTGGCCGCGCAGCCGCCTGGCTGTTCACACGGGACGAGATCATTTCTCCGCGCTGGTCAGCCCCATAGACTGTATATATAAGGTCAGCCCGCGATTCTGCTTTCTCCGCTTGTTGTTGTACCCGTTGAATGTCGGGTTCGGGGTTACAGTAGCGCTGAACACTGCGGAAGTCCTCCACACTGCTGCTGTGTGGCGCTGACACAAATTCCAGCTCACGCACGGGAGAGCGAGCGGTCGCGCCCGAGCAACTGCTGCAGCCTCCCAGTCCCAACGATCCAGACAAATGCCACATGTGAGTGAATCGCGGGCTGACCAGCGGAGAAATGCTCATCCCGTGTGAACAGCCCGGCTGCGTGCTTGGGAACGGCGCTGCGCTGCCTCGCTGCCTCCGGTGTAAACCCGGAAGTAACGAGTGTGGGGGGACGGGGGCCAAGACCATGTAGGGAGACTTCCAGTTCCTTGTTACGACACAATACCCAGGAAGCGCAATCGAGTCGCTCAAGCATGACGTTTCTGACTTAGAGGAACTATAACAAAACGCTCGAGTGTTTTTTCCCCAGAGTTTTTGGGTTGGTAGACATGCCAGATACCCACATTAACCTGTAGAAGCACTAACAAAGTGGAATTTGCATGCTATGTCCCCTTTAAGACACAAAAGTCTACAAGATCTGAAGAGTCACTTGTGCGGAAAACATAAGCATTGGACCATTTTAAGGACAAATAATGTTGACATTTGGTCATGTGAGGATAGTTTCAATGTGCAGAGTTTATTAGTGCACTGCAGGGTCCATCAAAATGGAGACCTATGGGACAGAGACCATAAAGCAATGTGACACTGTTCATTGGGCTTCACCTTGGCCTGGTAACCTTGATCAGTCAGGCATCAGTCAATGTTTAATTGCTGAAATGTAATGTGTGGGACGTGAGTAGGGTGGGTAGGTCTATTCCCAGGAGGGAGAAGTGGGGGGGCTCTTTCCTCAGTGGGTTTCCTGCCTCTGGCTTGCTTTATGACACTCATTTGCCTGATTAGCTAAACAAACGCTGACTGCTCCCTCACTCACCTCTACAAACACGCTCATGGAATTTCCCTGCATGTTCACTGCTACAGCATGTGCCTATGAACTACACGCACACACGTGCACGCACATGCATAATTTCACTTGCAAACGCCTTAGAATGAACAATGTGCATGATGAAAATTATCAGCTATAAAAGTGCTCATAAATCACTACAGCGCCTGAATCAGCAAACAGTGGCATTAATCAGTGCCTTTAGCGCGGATACTATACAATTAATGCAATCTATTTATCTTCATTTAATATGTGTGGGATGGGCATAATATACATGCTCCACACTTTACAAAGTATGATAGGGTCAGAATGAACTACGAAGATTCAAGTAATGTTTTTATCCAGCTCTTTGTATACTCAGCATGCATGTATAAGGTATGCAAATGACCATCCAGACCCTCCCACCGTCGAGGAATCACGACATAACGTTTATCTTAGTAAAATATAGCCTTTGATGCACAGAGCTTCGGTGGTAATGAAAGCAATAGGTCTCTGTGAGTGGAGATTGCTTTTCCAGAGCTTCATTTTACAGCCGGTTGTTGAATACACTCCTCTGGCAACTCCTCTTGAATGTTTCATCACAGAGCAGATCCCAGGGGTTGGTTCAACCCCCTCATCACACATACACACTCGCTATGAGGAGCCTTCACATCATGCATGTGGAGGATATGAGAGTCAACTGGATGTCATTTCATCTGCTGGGGGAGCGATTTGATTGCATATTCAATGTGGGAGGATACAAACAAGATAGAATGTCAAACCGGGCAGCTATAGTAGCGACGGTCGCCCGGGTGTCGAAATAGCTTTTGGAGGTGTCAAATTAACCCTTTTTATCTATGGTGGAGAGCTTAAATGTAGTTCTCCAGTGGCCACGTGCACACGCTCACACTTGTGAAACCATGATATTATAACACTGCAACAAGAATTTCTGCGCTCAATTTTACCTCAATCTTCTTGTTGGACACCAGGTGTAGTGGCCTGTTAGAATACTTTTAGACAAGTGAAACCATAATAAGTCTGCTTATTTTCTTGCCATATAATCAGTCATACAATGTGAATATAATTATGCCATCTATAAATATTAGCCACGGCCAAGAAGGTGCCAGATGGCTTATTGAAGGACAGTGATTGACGCGTCTCTGCACAAAAACAGAGTGATTTTCTTCGACTCAGTAGTTCAGCAGAACCATACAGTACATCTGTCTCAGAGAACAGACAGACAAGACAAGAATGAAACGGAGCCAGTGGAGCCTGGTCTTTGAAGAATGTCGGGACTGTGTCTCGATTGAAAGCCCTACCTGGGGAAGGCCGGTATGTGTTTGTCTGCGTGTATCTTCAAGCATCAGACAATGCGAATTAGTGTTTGTGCACGAGTGGTCTTTATGCTTGCTTTGCATGAATTCCTGCATTAAAGCAGTAGTGTGTGGGTGTGGGAGCAATGTTAGTGTAGTGTAAGGTGGAGGAATTAATATTAGTGAACTAAAGCACGTGTGCTAAAGAGCTGCCTCTGAACTAGTCTTTAAAGGCTCGCTTGGCAGCTGCTCACACTGGGCCCTGAGTGTAAACCTGAGGTGTGTGAATGGTAATTTATCACTATCACACACACACACACACACAAAATACCCAGACTAAGATGACGCGTGCGCGCGTGTGTGGGTGTGTGCGCGTGTGTGTGTGTGTGTGTGTGTGTGTGTGTGTGTGTGTGTGTGTGTGTGTGTGTGTGCGTGTGTGTGTGTGTGTGTGCTCGTCTCTATCGCAAAATGACGATCACATTTATTAATCGATGGTGTCGGATCATGAATCCGAATAGTTCCGGTCACTTTAACTCTGATGGCCCGGCCGTGCTCGTCACGTCCCATCTTGTGTGTATATATATATATTTCTTATGAGAAGGAAATGAAGAAAGAAGAAAGAAATGAAAGAAGAAAGAAAAAGGTTCTGACGCTTAAAACATCAGCACAATAAGGGCTGAAGCATTCAGGTTTTAATTAACATTAGCCATATCAGCATAGAGTAATTTGAAATTGTCTTTAGGACTTCAGAGAGAAAGAGTGAGAGAGAGACTCTAAACGATTAAGCTCAGCTGATAAACCAGTCATACCGGTGGAGTCCCTATCTCTTGCAATAATTTGATCTCTTTAACTTTGTATTTTGCTTCTTTTTTTAGAAACACATGGAGCTTCCCCTCCTTCTTCCCTTCCTTCCTCCCCCTTATGTGTTTGATCCAGCCCCCTTTTCTCTTCCTTCAAGCTTCCTCTTTTTTTTCTCACCACATTCTTTTTTTCCCATGTTCTTTATTTCTTCTTGCTCTCAGCTTTTCCCTTGCTTTTATCTCCACTTCATACAGAATAACTGTGCAGCTTGGTGAGTATAATGAGGCTGTTCCTCTACAACTTCAAACCTTCCCTTCACCCATTTGCCATGGTTCTAAAACAAACCCGGAACAAATATTTTGACATTCAGACACAAGGGAAGACGTGTGCAACGTTTGCAAGCATTCAGATTTATCTTCTACTAAAACAAAAAAATATAATGGAGAAAAATACCTTAAAAATACTTAATCAGAGGACAACCAAATGCAAATGTGTATTTTCTTTGTAGCTGTATTGATCTCTTTGATTGTGATATTAGCTGTCTACTGTGAAATTAGTAAGCATGGTAGTGAAGCTTATTGTGAGTGGGGGTAATTAAAGCCAACATAACAGGCTCTATATGTTGTACTGTAAATGATTTAGCAGGCCAGCAGTGTAACACATTGTCATGGATCACACTGGCCTGGGAAGCTTATTGTGCAGATACACAGTAGCTGTGGCACATTTATAACAGTAATTGCTAAGAATGAAACACCCATGGTAGTGCATAGCACGCCACTCCACAATAAACTTGATTATTATGGTAATTATACAAGTATAAAACACTTTAGCATGAGGGCCTAGATTTATCATCACAATTGCTGTAAATGCATTTGCAGAGATGGGAACGGGAACACTGGCTATTCAAAGGCCAAACCATCCCGCTGATGGGAGTTTATGAAAATTAGAAATCCATCTGGAGAAAAGGAAACTTTGTTACCATTGTGATCATAATCATTTTTCTTGTTCTGCTATCGATTTAGCTATGGATGCTCCATTCGCTCACTCAAAAGGAAAGTGAGGGAAGGGAGTGGTTGAGGCAGGATGAAAAGATAGAGGGATGGTGGGATAAGGGGGTGGAGGAGAAGGGCTGGTGATGAGTCTAGAGCTGCCCTGAGCAGTAATGAGGAAGCAGTAAAAATGAGATGGCATTGTGTTGTACTTTAAGGTAGTTCATCTTTAAAATGAATAGTCCCTGAAGGACCAGGTAGTTAATGCCATTTATTAATAGACAGACAGGGCCAGCAGTTTGGGCTGTGGCCCTCTGAGAGCCCTTAGATAGGATGGAGAGAGGAGAGTGAGTGACTAAGAGATAAAAAGAAAGAGTTTGTGAGTGGTAGGGAAGGGACTGAGGAAATGAAGGACAGAATGGTAGAAAAGGATGGTGCTACGCCTGCCTATTGATTTCAAGGATGAGGTAGAACAGATGTTAGGGGGTTCCCAACAGCCAATAAAGAATATTTTGATTAAAAAGGGATGGCATTTAAGATGGGATCAACTGTCTAATGCCAGCTGATCACCAGAGACTCACTTCATCTCCATACTTTGGGCCAAGGTCTGTGGGTTAGAGGTCAGGACTTGGTTGGGAAAAATCTTTGACTGGATCATTAAAAGACCATTCAAACATCAATGAATGATAAGTGCAAATTATATGAAAAATGACCATGACAGCAGCAACTGTCTTATTGGTTCAAGGGAGAAATCTGTTACAACATTTCATTTGCAATTGTGCAACCATAAATGAGGTTTCCATTTGTTATATATTATATTTCTTTGCACAAGACCAGTGTTTCTGTCCATCAGAGCAGGGAGCGTAGAGCAATGTATGTCTGGTCCTCAGCCCACAGTGACCTGGCCTACTAATGAACCAACAGGCATTACCTCCCTGTTAGCCTGCTCAGCGCCCCGCCATTTGTCATAAACTGGGGGGAGCTGTCACAGGAGGGCTGAGGACTGAGGAGACGCACCACACAACGGCAGGAGCGGTGCAGCTGCCTGAGCCGAGCTGTTTTCAACGTGAGCCAGAGCATTTTTAGCTCCCTCCCAGGACGCCACGTAGCGACAGCTCTTGCCAAATAGCTTTCATTACGTGGGGAGCATCAGTCTTGATAAAAGATCCAAACAATGGAAGAGAGGTGGATTTACTGGGCTGCTTCACCTGGGCTCTGATAATATTGTTGGTGTCTGGAGTAAAATATCACTGCTGCCATTTGCACACATCTAAATCTTTGAGTGTAGACAGTGTCAGTGTGTTGCTAGCTACAGGCCATATTGCTATTGATTGCTGGAGTGATAGAACAATTTCTTACCTGATGTTGGAGATGCACCAGAGCCGAAGGCGTGGGGGAGGGAAAGAGAGAGAATTTGATTAGTGGTGGCCTTGTACTATACAGTATACACTCAGTAGGTAAGTGCGAAAGGAGCTGCAGACACTCCATTATTACACTATTGGAAACTCAGTCTGCAAACTCCGCCCTGAAAATCCATTTTATGTTCTCTCTGTGGTTTTACCTCATTAAGTGATACAGACACTGCCATGAGGATATCTGAGACTTTTATTTAAAAGATCCTAAAGAGTAATTAACTCGTTCACCCTCTCCAAGTAAAGAGCAAAACCACAAGATGTGTCATCTTGTGGTTGTGGATATTTATTTGAGAGTTACGCATATACATGCTTATTTATGTTTTGATGTGTCTCTCTAAAGCTGGGCTCAGACAACAGGAATGTTGGGCTGATTTAAACCTGATTCAGCCCTCCAAGAGTCAATATGTTCCATTACTAATACAGTTCTTCCTATACCACTGTTGCTGTCATCCTCTTCATCTATATTCTTCGCGATATTATAAACAATATCTCTGCCAAGGTCAAACAATCCTTGATATGTCTACTTTTCTACAAGACCCATATATTCTATCCTGAGAAATTGAAAGAAGTGGAAAAATGGCCTATTGCACAGTTTTAAGGAAGGTGATGAAAAAAAAGTCCTGGATGCGCAACAACATTTTATGGGTTCTTCCCTGTGCGATGCCCCATCCCCCCCACCCCTCAAGTTGGTGCAAATCAGTTCAGTATGTTTTGTATATTCCCACAAAAGATTAAGCAAACCAACAAACACAAATAAACATTGCTTCCTTGTTGGAGGTAATAAACAAATCTAAAACAAAGGTGGACTGCCCACTCACTTTTACGGAATATTTATGTATATGTATATTCATGTTCCAGTCCCAGTTATAAATAAAGACATTTTAAGCCATAAAGCCTGCAGCTGAATAGGAATCTTCATCCCCTAAGCCACACTCCAATGCCCCTACACCCCCTGACACTCACTACAGCTCGGAGTCAAAGTCTTGTTCTCATATCCACAGGAGCCTCCCACCACAAATGTGCTTTAAACACATAAATATTCATTGGCATTGCACATAAGCCCAACCCATACGCCGTACAGAAACAGCCATCTGCATTAACAGGACTCAAGCTGTGAGCCAGGCTCCATCCACCAACCTTCCTCGTACGTATATACATCAGTGGGAGCCTGGGCAAGCCAAATCCCAGCACACAATTCCAAAGCAACCTACACTTGGCATGTGAGATGGTGAAAAGTACAGCTCAACTATTGATGGTACACTAGCCCTCTGCCACATATAGCCTAGTTGTACCACGTGATCTTAGTTTGAGTGTTTAGTGGGCGAGTGTTACTTTTATGCTGTTTTTTCGAAATACCCCACACACGTTTGAAAACTGTAGTGTTTAATTTTGTTTGTTTGCTTTGTTGCTTTGTGGCAGCGTAAAAAGACAGAGTGCACTTATTATGTATACTGTTCAATCTGTTTACGTCAGTTGCTCTGTTCTGTTTCTCCACCTGCATTTCCGGCCTGTGGGAAAAGTTCACCTTTAAAAGAAAAAAGAAAAGAAAACATGAGAAATTATGCAATTTTTCAAGCAACACCTCTGATCTGCCTAAACTCTTAAGTACGGATCATCCTCTCTTTTTTTCAGACCCTGTCACGAGAGCTCTCTCAGCTGACAGATTCCCTTTACAGATAAAGCCTGGGGATCTCCAACCAGATACTCTGTCACTAGAAAGCTGTTTTTCCCACAGATTACATCAGGCTTGGTTTTAAACAGCCGGGCAAACCAACACAGAGATACACACGATGATCACAGCTTGGCCTATCAGCACCCGGCTTTAAGATGGCATAAACCGCTGTGGTGAGGGGTTACATTTCACTGAGCCTGAGGTTCCCATTCGTCCGCTTTTGCGGACTCCTATGTGTAATTATTTAAACGCCTAGTATTACAGTCTACTACGGGAACAAGCAAAAAGTGGTAGGGAAACACAGAAGAAAGGATGGATGGATGGAGGGATTGAGGGAGGGATCAGGTGCCTGCTGAGAGAGCGTAAAGCCTTTCAAGTCGGGCCTATGCAGAAATAGGGTTGGGGTACGTTATATGAGGTGCGTTACCTTCATGTTGCCATGCTGTGAGGCTGCAATAGACAGCCAACAGCTGGCTCCCGGGATCAGCCACAGGGATGAGCTAACTCCCTCTGAAATCACAAATGAACCAACAGTACATACACATGCACATGTACTGTGCGTTGGCGCTAGTCACGCTGATAATTCTGATGCAACAACCTGGAGCTGGATTGCCCAATGATGATAAACAAACAACATTTTGGATGGGGAGGGACGGGATGGAGGGCTGAATGGAAAGAGAAGGAGAGAGGGAGGGAATGAGTGTGGCTGTGCTGGGCAAATAAGACTCAGGGGCTTTTTTCCCTAACATGAGATAGTTTCGGTTCTTTTAAAATGCATGTTTGAAGTGTGAGCTCAGCTGAACACAAGCTGTTTGAAAAAGACTGATGCAAGAGTGGAGCAGGAGATGAGAGAGGGGCCAAAAAGAGAGGGAGAGAGAAAGAGGGAAAGGGGGTTGGGGGAAGCATCCGTTCGAAAAACATGCGCAGAAAGAGTGTGAGAAATATATGGAAGAAGCACTGGGTTATATTGCCCAACAAGAAAACAGATGGAGACAGACAGAAAGGAGGCCTCCAGTGGTACAAGGTGGGTATTGCAGCAGAGATTCAATCTGTAGCTGATCATGAAAGTAGATTAAACATAAATAAAGAAATTAGGAGCGAAATTGTTAAATCAGAGAGGTAGGACACCCCCCTCCCCTTCCCCGAGAGGAATTATTACATCCCTCCATTATCTTTACTGCTTATCCTTCGAGGTCCGCAGGGGAGCTCGAGCCAATCCCAGCTGACATTGGGCGAGAGGTGTGGTACATGCTGGACAGCTCGCCAGCATATCCCAGGGTCAACGTACAGAGACAAACAACAATTCACACCTACAGTTTAGAGTCTCCAATCAGCCTAACCCCAGTCTGCATGTCTTTAGACTGTGGGAGGAAGCAGGAAAACTCGGAAAAACCCACACTGACGCAGGGAGAACATGTAAACTCCACACAGAAGACCCAGGGAACCATCTTGCTGTGAGGAGACACCACACCACAGTGCCGTCCATTTTTATACTACTTTCTAAAAAATATTTTTGAAAAAGCCAGAAAGAGAAAGTCTATCGTACTCCAATAATGTTAAATACGAGTTCTTGTTAAGGAGGACTCTCATGTGGGAAGGTCAAAGATGACAAAGTATATTTTTTTCCTTTCTACCATCCAAAGCCTTTCTTCTATCCAAGACCCCCACCCACACACACACACACACACACACACACACACACACACACACACACACACACACACACACACACACACACACACACACACACACACACACACACACACACACACACACAGAACTGCGACACTTTAATCAGAGCGTGGCATGCTCTCAGTCCAGACAAAGCCCAATCAGAGCGGTGATAATTTGGCCTCTCCTTCAATCAGCAGCACCGTAATTGCATCAGTCACAATCTCCATTTCATCTTTCATCTCTGTGTCAGGACGGCAGACGGGAGACAGAGGGACACACTGAGGCTCGGCCCCATCATTAAAACAGACAACCAGCAAATCCAGGGGAGCAGACGTGGCGAACAATACAACAAATTGTTGTTGTTCCAATAAGACTTACTGAAGTCTTTCCTAGCATCAAGATTCATGGACGTTTTATCTCGTCTCTTTTTTGTCAATATGATGCCATTGAAGGAAAGATTATATTGGTTTGTAGAGGTGTACATACAAATTCAAGACCATGAATTTCAACAAATTATAGGAAATGTCCCATTATAAAGTCTTATAAACAACAAAAATTTAGTATTAAAGGCAGACTTTAGAGATAAGACAATATCTTGATCGGTGATGTGTAACCTGGCAGTGGACTACATCAGTGAAAACAGAAAAAAGTGGTGTGATCTATCAAGTCTTTCATTTCAAACCCCAACTATGATGATAACAATGAAATAAATGCAGTTCAATAATTAATTGGCCCTCGATACAATAAAGGACACGTGAAGGAAGAGAGATCAAGACAGAGAGAGATGGAAAATGAGAAATGGGAAGTGGAGAGACAAAGAAAGAAAAACAAGGAGGAGAGAGAGAGGGATATTTACAGGGAATGTATGACTTATTATTATTTTTCGGCAAAATTAGTCATATGTTTTGCATATAGGATAATGCATATGTCAAAGCACATATCATGTAAGTGAAATGAGCCTGTGAATGATATATGGGACATTTTAAAATTTTCATAGGGAACTCTAGGCATCAGGAGAAAGAAATCTATTACATATTTAACATCAAGGCAGGCCGGCGGATGAAGATTCACGCCTGGATATACATATCTCTTACCACACATGTTACACATTCTTTTATACACTGCTAGTGTGAAATGCAACTTATTTGGGTTACAAACTGTTTCAAGAAAGAATTAAGTCATTAGGCCACATACAGAAAGACTGGAGTCAGGTTTAAATTGAAAAGATTGGAAGAATGTGAGCCTCAGCTGGAACCTGTCTGAAGGAAATGAACTGAATCTGTCAGTTGTGTGATGAAAATACAGAAGTGATTAGAAAACTGATATATGTGTACTAGTGTCTAATACATGTCTAAAACACAATGCACACGCACACGCACACACACACACACACACACACACACACACACACACACACACAAGTACGTCTACCCTGTCCTGTCTACACAAAACCAATATAAAAGTGGAGCTTGTCTCTCACTCCAAACTAATGGATCCATGCTGGGCAGCTTAGATAAAAGCAGACAGAAGGATCAATTTAGATGATCTATGAAAGTTATTAGTAATGACATTTATGAATATTTTATGGAAGGTAGAGAATGTCATCATAAATTTTTATATAAGGAAATGAGGCAGGAATATAAAACAAACAGCATTAAACATTGAACGTGGCCTCCATGTCAAAAGGGTTGTGTCCAGAATAATGGCTGAGCTAACAGGGGAACAGGGGGCAGAATGAAAAGAGAGACGACAATCAGTCGTTCTGGGCATTTCTTCTTCTTTGTGGATGGAAAGGTCACACCAGTGTGCCTGACGACCATTAGAGAGAAGGCCAGGGCGCACCATGTTGTGCTGGTATATGTCTTTGTGTGTGTGTGTGTGTGTGTGTGTGTGTGGGGTTCTCGAAAGTAAAAGCCATCATCATTTATTCATTTATTGATCTGATCTGTCCCCAACAGTTGTGTTGTTCCTCTTAATGTACTGCATTCAAAATAAAAGCCAGCAAAATGCTTTACACTCGATACACCTTGTCGTTGCTATTAACATGAATTGGCAGCATTTCCATGTACCAGGCAGAGCTAGAGTCTGTCGGGACACCACGGCTCAAACAGCTGGGATATACTGAACCGTGAGGAAACAAGAGACACCTGATCCAACACTTCAGACTACACCACACTAACTCAGAGCTCTACTGTCTTGTCTATGTGCTGCTGGCTTCACTATATTTTCTTTATGCTCTGGCTATATAAAGAAAGCCAGCTCTTTCCTAAAAAGATAGCTACTGGTGCTTGGAGCCTTCCAGTACTCTCTGTCTTCTCCCCACATTATGCTCACCTGCCTCAAAACCATATTTACATAAGAGTGAGTAGAACAGGGTGCATCCTCCTCTTCATCCCTGTCATGTCAAATGTGGACTATTAAAAGCACAACTGATTCCTGGCACAGATGGACACTCAAAAGTAGAAATAAAGAGATATTGCTCATTTTCATTGGGATGGTACTCAGGCAAATACAGTGAAATGCACTATAAATACAGGCAGGGGCCCTGACATTTTTACTTCAGACCATAGGACCAAAGTGCAGCAGCCAAGGTAGTAGGTACTGATGTCCTTGCCTCGGTTAGTGTATATCACTTTAAAGAGGCTATATTTTGCCATTTAGTGCTGACGTGAGCAGATTTCGTAGGGACAGGAGAGGCATGGAACATCTGGATAGCGTTTAGGCTGTTGATAAAGACAGGAAGTCCTCTCTGACCTGTTTTTCACACTTCATTTAATGCCATGGATTGATGTCAAATCTCTCTCACTCTCTCACTCTGTGTGTGTGCGTGTGCGCGCGTGTGTGTGTGTCTGTGTGTGTGTGTGTGTGTGTGTGTGTGTGTGTGTGTGTGTCTCTCTGTGTGTACAAACTTAGCTCATGTACACACCACAAAGTGGAAAGGATGCTATGCAAACACAAGCACGCACACACACACACCACACAGTTAGCACAATTGTCCTTGTTAGGACACTACATGTATTTCCATTAATTGTGGACAGCCTAACCAAAACCTTTTACATTACATTACATGTCATGTCATTTAGGTGATGCTTTGATCCAAAGCGACTCCCAATTAGGGCATCTATGAGGGGCTATTCGGGTTCAGCATCTTGCCCAAGGACACTTCGGCATGAGCTAGGATTCAAGCCACCGACCTTCTGGTTGGAGGACAACCACTCTACCCCTCAGCCACAGCCGCCCTACTTCCCAAATCTCAACCATAACCAAGAATGCCTAACCCTAACCAGGACCTCGGAAATAAAATTTTGTCTCATTAGGATCTTTGGTCCCCATCAGGTCTGCTGGTCCTGACAAGGTTGGTGTATATACTAGAAAAAGTCCTAAAAAGGAAGCAAATATCTGTATGCACGCACACCACAGTACAGACTCAACACAAGGTCCAAATTGTAACTAGTCTTGACATCCCACTACTTAACATCTAATTATTGTCCACACGCATGCAGCTCTGAAGGAGTGTGCAGCTTTGGAGTGTCGTTCCTTCTGCCAGTGACAGTTGGTTTGTCAGAGGCCAGGCAGAAGAATAGCATGCAGCCAGGGGGAGGGGGATTAGCATTCACATGGCACCTGTTGCCAGCCAGTGTGCCCATGCTGGCTGCAGATAATTACAGTGATTTTGTGGGGAAGAGGAGTGCAGGGGTAATTGTGGTCTTGGCAGAGCAAAGGCAGAGGAGAGAAAGGAGGACAGCACTTTCATTATCTCACGCCACAGAGCTGTTGACGAACACGCCTGCTTCGTGTGCGTGTGCGCATTCGTACCCACACAGATGTAATGCTGGCTAAAGCCGAGGGCCACAAACACATTCACAACACACGGCAACATAGAAACACACACTAAAAACCATAATTAAGCCTTTGTTGCCATAGCAACTAACAAAAGTGTGAGGCTAAAAGCGGCACAAACATTTAGAACAGTAATCAGAAGACCTAATGGCACTGATGACTGCATGGCTACTGTAAGTAGACCTGCCAGGACTCTCTGCTCTTCACCATAGATTAGCTTTAATAAAAAAACAACCCTCAGCCATAAAACACTTGCCTCTGCTCGCTCACTTAGCAGGCCTGTTGTGCCATCACTTCAGCCATTACAAATTATGTTATTTAGTAAACGTCTGCTGCGACACCCGAGGGATGGCAGCGGGGGTGGGTGTAGGGGTGGATGAAAGGAACATATAATATTACATAAAGCATTAGCACGGTGTAAAGCTTCAATGATTGGTGTTAAGGTTTTCATTACACAAAATGAGTAATTGCTTGTCATTTGGAGCTGGCATATCCCACAATCATCCTCACTTCTGTGCCATCAATCAAGCGTTTAAGTGCTGATGACTCTCCTCACATTTAAAGCAGGGCAGCCGAGCCACAATGCACTGGGGAAACTCATTGTTTGCTTCGTTACTCTTCAAAGCTCAGTTACGATGTGCGTGTGTGCTTTCCTGCGTATGTGTGTCCGTGTGTGTAGTTAAGCACGCTCATGTGTGCGGAGGAGAAATAAGATTGGGATGTGGTCTTGCGTTTCTAAGTAGCACTTCATTCCTCGGCCCATAATGTGTCAAACTGTGCTGTAGCTCACAGAGCACACCTAAAGGCAAAGACAATAAACTGTAGACTCACAGTGTAACACTTATATTTCTGCGAGTGCATGCCTGTGGTCTACGAGCGAAAGCAGATGAAAAACTTATTTGGACTAACTTTAAAATTGCATAAGTCCTTCGTTGACAGTAAAGTAGGACAACTTATACATGCATAGACATTTATATATTTGTAAGGAGACTCACTGACATATTGGATTCCATAGCCCCCCACCCTTACTCTAGCCATCACAACTAAAAAAACCTAACCCCAACCCTAGTCCTAATCTTAACTTAATCCTGACTGTAACCCAATTCCTAAAATCAGGTCCATAACCTCAAACAGCTCTCTCAAGTTGACAGAATTGGCCAAAATGTCTTCACTCTGCAAGGCCTTTAACTCTAACTGATCCTCACAAAGATAGAAGTACGAGTACACGCACACACACGCACACAACACTCAGACCATCTTCATTTGGATTATACTGCTGGAACTTGGCCACAAATTTGCCCCATCTGCACCCACACAGCTCAGTGATCTGGAAGTTGTGGTGAGTTATATCATTGCTCATACCCCTGCTTATGACCAGCAGGACATAAGGGGAAGAGGCCACACACAAACACACAAACACATACACACACACACACAATGTTCTCTCCAATCTGGAGGAGAGCGGCAGAGGGCAGAGTGGGACAGGAGATGAGAAGATGAAAAGGTGGAGGAAGGGGGGCGCACACACCACGCCAGTCAACCAAATGATTTGCTCAGTAAAGTAAAACTCAAGTGGAACAACAAGCTAAGTCTCCTGTCGAGCCTGGGCCATCATCTCTCTCTCTCTCTCTCTCTCTCTCTCTCTCTCTTCTACCTCCTTCCTCACCTCTTGTCTCCCTCCCTCATTCCCCCTGTGCTCCCGATTCCCACCAAATCTCAAGCTTGGTTTGACAGCAATAAAGTGTGCAGCTCAGGCAGGGAGAGCTCGTAATATACTTTTTTTCATACAGATCACTTTGGACTGAGAGGCCAGAAGGTAGAAGATTAATACAGTGGATGAAATGATGACAAAGAATGAGTCATGAATTAGAGAAAGACAAAGATAGAGGGACAACAAAGATTTACACACCACCACATGAAATCCTTTAAACGGTATTAGTACAAGGTTATTAGTTTGCACATTTGATTTACAATTCTAGACTATAGGCAATAAACAGTCATCATTTACATCCTGAAAAAGACTATTCTAGTTCTATCAGAAATGCAGCATCCTCTTTTGCAGTATCCACTCAGTCAGCATCTCTGCTTTGTTGTGCAGTGTGCAAGCTACTCCTCTTTGTTTATCCACTGTGCACTAGCACCATGTTGAGAGATGTCTGAGAAGTTATTTTCCTGCTGTAAGAGCAGCAGATAGACGGGCAGACGGACGGACAGCGTGAAACGAGTTAGAGCCCAGGGTCTAGGCAAAGTAAACAGGTATTCATAGCTGGTACAAGGCGAAAGCTGAGGCAGAGAGAGATCAATAGCTTCTTGGAATTAGCCCGGCTTTGAAACGTGACTGCCAATCATATTTACTGAAGGCTGTTCATGTTTGCTACAGAGCCTGATTCAATATTTAAAAGGTAAGCACATAAACTTGCGAGAGCCGACAACAGGAAAAACAAAATCTTCAATGGTGCTTTAACACAACAGCGGCTGTCTGCAGTCATTTACTGAGATGTAAGGCCACATTAAATCCAACGACATATCCTGGATGTTTCACTTGGATTTCACATCATTTAATGTCTTATCTATCGTACCAACAAAGAAATTTGAATTAAATTCAATGTTAGCCATGTTTGCTTGATAATAGTGAAGAAGTTGGACTCATCCCCATGAGAATGATTGCACATGTTAACTTAAATCAGTTTGCATACATTCATTGTCAAATGTCATCTATAAGATGTTTTTGATGAATGCCTGATTTTGTTTGACCCTGCCTGATACACCCATAGGCCTTACATAGCTCTCCAGGTAAAGTAGATGTTTAGAGTAGTAGATGTTACTTAAAGTGTTTTCACACCAAGGTCCGAACCATTGGTCGTTGTTACATTGTAAACATTTGATCCAGTTAGTTTTACACGTCCTGCATCTACCTAACTTGACATGCGTTTGATGTCAGTCTGAGCTGTCAGAAAAAAATTTAAATGATCCAAACCATAGTTCTTTTAATCCGGACCAAGAGCATCTCTTTTTGTCAGACGTTGGTCCGAAGCACTTTTCCCACCTGTTATTTTTGTTCGGACTAAACTGAAAAGTCTGAAGGTCCAGACCAAACAAGGCAGGATTGAAAGAGCCCCTAGTTACATTGGTTAGAACAAATGGTGGTAACCAATGACTTATTTCCTGTGCTGTTCACTCTAAGTGCGGTAAACCTGCCTGTAGTAGCCCGTAACAGAGAGTGAATCCCCCTTATCCCTGACTGAAGGAAGCAGAGTGGTGCCACACCAAGACACACATACTGTACACCGATATAAATAACTTTCTCCACACACATACACAAAAAGCCAAGCTCACCACAGGGATAGCGGGTGCGGCAAGCGATTAAGGGCATGGAACAGATGCCCACCTGCTCCCCCTGAACCTGGCCATGCCTTGGCTATGCCAGGGTGTCCAGGGTTGCCCCTGGGTGACTTAATACACTGTTTCCATCTGTTGCCTGGAAAGTGAAGGGCAGAGATGTCCAATAGTGCAATGGGCATTACCCCCCCTCCCTCTCCCCCTCCCTCGCTCTCACCCTCACTCTCTTTTGGTCAGCCCTCCCTCTCTTAGCCTGCCATCTCTGCTGCATTCACCTACCAATCGACTGTGAGAGGAAAATTGTACATTATTGGAATAACACCATGTCTGACTCTTCCCTTCAAGCCATCACACCAACTAAGCAGAGTCTTGGGCTTTCAGCTGACAAACCAGTTCTGTACATTTAGCATAATGATGGCATGAAGGCAGGGAGGGAAGAGATGAAGAAAGCTGCCCAGCACGTCTTCTTTGATTTAGCTCAAGCTCACCCATTTATCAAAGAAAGGCCTGTATTTGCACACTGAACAAAACAGCAGCAAAATGAAAAAATGGCTGGCCATGTGCGGAGTGCAGTGTGTTTACAGACAAGATAAAACATTGATAACTACACATAGTGTGCTGAACTGCCTGTCCATCAAATAATAGTGATTCTGGACTTTTTCCCTCTCTCCTTTACTGCAGTTGTAAATGATTATTATCAGCACAAAGCCTGCCTTTATTCTTACTACCTTGTAAATAAACTTGCTTGTCATTACTTTTCAAACCAATTATAGGCTGCCTAATGGAAGCGCCTAATTAGCAGACACTCTACCGGAAAAAAAGAAAGAGACGGGGCAAAGAAAAGAAATGAATAGGAAAAAAAAGGAAATGCTGGTGAGGGAGGGACTACATTCACTGTGTAATTATACAGTCATCTGATGTGTTTTTTTGTCTCTTGTGCTGTTTTGCAGTGGTGGCACAATAGAGGTTGGACCTCTCTCTCCCCTCTCTTTCTGTTAAGCGGGCAGCTGACAATGGAGCACTCGGCAGGCGGTGACCCAGACCCCCTAATAGTGCTGTGGCAGCCGTGGCCCTCACAGCTGGAGGACAGGAAACAGCAGAATACTGCATGTTGGCCAGCCCACCTTCCCCCACCGCTATCACACGCCTCTTCCAAACTACAACCCCTATATATCTCCAATACACCCTCCTCAACTCCCCATCATCACCCCTTTTCAGAACAATGCAACTAAAGACATCTTCTCCCTGCATAATAATGTCATCAATGCCACTGGAGCACTGGTTGTTCTTTGTTTGATTTTGGAAAGACATAGCCTTTTTACATTTTACTGTATTATCAATTAACTATTTGATTTGGGTCGGGGATTGTTCTTCTGATACGTTGCTCTCCATAAACCATTCTACAAGACATACAAAATAAACTTGTATGTTCGCTGACACTGATGTATGTATATGTTTGGGATACTGACAGTCATTTCTAGAGGTTGCCAGACAGAGTTAGCGAACATTATTATAATTAAACTCAATTTTCCTTGACAGAGAGCTTTGGGAAAGAGGAAGGCCCTTCCGTCATTAGCAGAAAATGTTACGGCGCTGGAATCTTCCTCCTGAAACGGTCGTGACTAAGTAGCTGAAGGAACAACTGACCTGAATTTCCATAGCATTCCTCAAGCTGTTTCTGATGAATAAGGCAAAAGCTGTGGGAATATAAATATGTTCTATACAGAGGAAAATAGAATATGACACTACATGACACTATATTCTGTATCGTCGGTGGGCTAAGGAATGGAAGACGCAAAATAATGCCTGCTGTGTAAACTGTGACATGTCTTTCCCACCATTACAACCTCAAAGATGCTCAGAGTAAGTGTGAAATGCATTAAGGAAGAAAGAGGAAAACAGCTGTAACTATCTTCAAGCTGACAGGAGTGCTGGCCTATTCCACGGAGGAGGGAAAAATGTTTCTTTAGCGGTGCTGTTATCAGGCACAGTCCATCTGACTGGGCAGGGTTGGGGGAGGAGAGGGGGAGGCAGGCGGGGAGGGGTGCGATTACAGCCACGATAAGACCTGAGAGAGAGATCTGTACCCACAGAGATTACACACTCTTCATTCAGAGAAAAGGTAGGGATGGAAGGATAGAGGGATGAGGGGTGGAGGAACGGCGACGGAGGTGGCGGCAGTGTTATACTGGTGTTTGGGGTTTAATATAAGAATTCTGCCGACATAATTGCGTTTCGGCCCTTATCCTCGGCTGCATCAGGCCTTGTTTGGCGACAGTTTCAGGCGCCTTATCTGCTGCCATTCTTTCCCTATCCAGACCCAATCAAATTTGCTCCGGCTAGCTAGGGACAGGCAGAGGAGGGTGGACTACAGCAATGATAACGTTGAGGGGAGGGGGGCGACTTTTTTTATTTTTTCTTATGTGTGACGAGGAGTTTTTTTTTTTCTAATTTGAAATGAACAGTTTGCTTGGCATGCTTATCTTGCTTTCATTAGTGGGCTGTCATACTGTGAAGGCAGGAGTACAGGCAGACAGGGGAGAGAGAGAAAACAGGCCAACACGCTGGTAGAGGAGTTTGGAGTCACGCAGGTAAGACAGGAAGAGGAGAAGAGGAAGACAGACCTGGGAGAGCCGGGAAGGGGAGAAAATGGAGTGCAGAGTAGACAGGATGATGTCAGGCCTGTAACAGATAGTATCTGAACAAGAGCTTTATAGAACAGCAACATGGCACGATTGACACAAATTGAATGATACAGTAATCTAATGAAGGCTGACAAAATAATTGAATCTCTATTTGTTACAGTGTCAAGATGTGTCACATGGATAGACACAGAAGATGGACCTACAGTATCGCTTAACTATAGGGTCCTATAAAGATAAATTCCAACTGAGAATTTCTGAGATCTGATGCTTCAGAAAGTCAAAAAAATATTGGTTGCCAATATAAGCCTTTCACATACGCGACAATATTAAAAGTTATTTTACAGAATAAACAATGCATAAAAGATATTCATGCATTTCTGTTTATTTCCACGATTGAAGTTCTTTTTCACATATTCATATGGTTGTATTTGTGTTTCCTTTATGGTTAGTCATCGGCCAATATCAGAAATGTTTTCCTTCCTATTATCTGTATTGGCATCAGCCCTGAAAAATCCATATTGGTTGGCCTCTAATCTAAACCACTTAATTTAGCAGCTAGAGTAGCACTCAGAATAGCGCATACCTCCACCAAGGCCCAACAGTTCCCTTAAATTCAATCAAGCTGAACCAAATTAGTATACACTCATGGATATCAGTCCCCTAAATAAGATACATTTCATCTGGATTCTCTGGAAAATTGGTGAAACCATCAAAAGAATTGCCCCTTTTCGCAATAATAAATAAAGTGAAAACAATTCCTGGATCAACCCCTTGATCCAGACCAAAATCTAATGGGTTCTTCCCTGACCCACATTGCATCCTTCCACCTAGTCTTTTAGAAAAGACTCCAGTAGTTTTTGTGAAATGCTGCTAACAGATGGACAAACGCTGAAGAAAACATAACCTCCTTGGCGGAGGTAATAAAACCAAAATGTGAACAGGACAAAGACGAACCAGAGAGTCTGTGATGGATACTTACAAAAGACAGTTTGCTAATAATTATATAACAACTTTATCATCTCAAAATGTTTACCTGGAGTTTTTTGTCCATTATCTTTCTTTATTTTGCATAAAGGTTGTTATCAGTAAGCAAAGATTACCAGAAGCACCCATGTATGAAAATAGAATTACCAGTGGTGCGTTATCTGTATTTCAGGCAGAAGATCAGCTTCATTTAAATGTCAATGTAGCCTGTTGTCCATTAGCAGTCATAATATGATGTATCAGCCACCTACAGTGTGCCTAGAGCAGCACATACCCATGCACCCACGCAACACATGTGCGCACACACACATACAGTATACACATGCTTTACAACTGTGCTATTGTGTAGGAGGCCTGCGAGCTGCCTGTGCAGTTTCCATTTTAAAATATATTCTTCCTTGAACCATTAGAAAATGGTCTCCTCATGTTGAAAATATTCCCTGCCATTTTCCTAGCATTAGTCATGGTCCCGGCTGAAAGAAAGGGATGAGAAAATCACATAGGGTGGCAATTTAAATGCTACATGTACTGCCCGAAAGTGTATATTTGGGACAACGCACAAAGAAATGTATGAAATGTTGGTGCCTATGCCTGTGCATATGTGTGTCATTTTGATACTGTACTTGGCATACAGAACAAGCAATCCTGCTTCCATTGTTTGGTTAAATAATTCATTTGAAAGCGAGAAAAAAAGGAAGCTCTTTGAATAGGAAAATTAAATAAACACACATTGATAAATTCTATTAGGTCGGGGAGAAGCCCTCAGGGCACAGAGATAGGCTTGAATTTTAAGGTTAATTTGTGCAAAAGGAATACAAAACACAATCACACTGGCCTTGAAAAAAACTGTGTGCAATCAGATGTGCAGTAATATAAGTGAACATGTTCAGCAGTGAATGCACCATCACAATGATCTTAGCTTAGCTGATTACAAATGTGAAGTTAGCGTGCATTCATTGTTTAATGACAAGTTAAACTGATTTCTGTCTGCATCAGATTAGTATCTTCTGAATTAATATCCAGGTGCAGCATGTCAATCTCCTTATAGTAGAAAAGGGAACTGAGAATAACATTATCTTTAATTGCAAATGTTATGTGCTGTTAAGTTCCCTTTTGGTTTGACATATTTAAATACTATGGGGCCTACTTGTAAAAGTTTGCAGGGCCAAAAAAACAACTTCATTTCATAGTTCTCCAAGTAAAATCCTAAGCAAGTTGATGCAAAAAAGGTCCACAGAAAACTGAAATAAATACAGGGGGGGGGCTGCATGGCATGTTATCAACAGTGTGTCAGGGGGCAAATGCAGCGTAGATTACAGAATGAATTAAAATGAGCTGAAATGAGCATGAAGTACATTTTTGTTCCTAGCCTGCAGTTCGTCTATATTTGGGCATAAGAACATTTAATAATGCAATCACGTTACGCAGTTGCACTTCAAAGTATTTACTGAATCGTCGCCCGGGGTTAGGATTTAAATTCTGAATAAATGTGTTTATGGATGAGGCAGGTAGCGGCGGATCTAATCTGACAGATTGGAACAGAAGAGCAGAATGTATGCTCGAACCAGGTGAAGGTTAGCATAGCCCCACAAGGCATCAATCTCCATGACAGAACACGACAGACAGATGGAAACCAAGTGCATCCCAGGATGGAGAGAGTAACTAAAGAGAGACTGATTGAAGGGGGAAAAAGTGAGAGTGAAGGCAAATGTAAAAGGAGATGAGGGCTGGCTAGATCAATAGAGAAGTGTTTCCATGGCAACAGGTCATTGAGAACCATCATTGTCATGTTTTCTTTTTTCTCCTCTTTTTTCCAGCACCATCTTCACAAAAGAAATACTGTAAAAACAAAATATAAATTAGGTATCATTTTAAAAATGGAGATGGATGCTGCATTACAGATTCAATGAATGCATGAGCCCTGGAGCCTGGAGTACAATGACAGACCTTTATTTGAGTTTGTTTGATTGTAGGACTAGGAGCCATTTTCTGGTTCCAATGTGTCTCGGCTTTAAGTGGGATTGCTGCTGGTAAATGAAAAATGTGGATGGATTAGGTTGAACAATGTCCGATCAGACTAAAGAGGCCTTGCCTGCAGGTTTAAGGGGAAAATTCTGTATGCAGTAATCACACCTCACACACTGATGGCAAAACTATGTGTCAACACAATAACTCTCCCTCCTCCTCCATACACTTTGAAAAACAATCAAATCTGCACATCAATCACCTTTGAGACAATATTTCATAAACATTACCATCCCAACTTTTTATATAGGTGGAGGTTTGAGCCCCTACAACATTACCTGCCGTGATTATTAGCTGCTAGAACTCATTCTAAAGGTAGCTTGGGTGCAGCTGATGCTCTAATCGCCCTGGATCTATGCGATCCATTTTTCAGCTTGAGAGACGCTGCCGTCTTCCCCAGGCCCAGATGGTGTCATTACTGCGGTCGGGCTGAGTGATTATACACCACTCACACTGGGAGAAACAATGGTTGAGAGTTCTATGGGCATCTTTCCTGACGCATGCTCCCTCCCCTCTTTCTCACACCTATCTCCCCTCTTTTCTCACTCCTTCTCTATTCTTTCTACAATCCCTCTATTTGTGCATTTTTTGGTCCTACCTCCCTGCCCCTCTCTCTCTTTTACATGGAGAGATATTTAATAGAGAAGTCCAAAAGCTTATACTGACTCCACACAAATAAATAATAACTTGACCACACGCACGCAGGCACACTCACACAGCCCAATCTCATCCCGGTGGCAGGTTGAGATAGGGCTGGCTGTCTGGAAGCCGGCGGGGTGGCATGGTCACAGCGCATCAACCGGAGCTTTTGTTAGCGGGCAATCTTGTCAATCCAAGCTGGCAAGGAGAGAGCTGCCAGCAGAGTAATCTCGAAGACAAAAGGTCAACAAGTTGAGAGAGTGACAGACGGAGCCGTGACACACCTGTCACACCTCTGACAGGCCATGGGGTCAGGGTGAGAGGGGTGAGAGGATGGAGAAGGAGAGAGTAAAGAAGGGAAAGGAGGACAAAAGAGAGAGAGAGAGCAAGGCAGCGAAGGGAAAAATTACCAGAGCTAGACCTTCCCAAAAAATATATGAAAAAAAATAAAAGATAAAGCGTGGCAGAGGGAGCCAGTGGTTTGAAACACAAAGGAATAGAGTGAAGAGCGAGCCTGAGCTGCACTCTGCGATCCGCTAGGAATTGGGGGGAGCGCGGGAATGGTCGAGGGAGGGAGGGGGTCAGATTTTGTTATTTTTTCCTTTCATGGTCTATTTGGTTTGCCAGACCATGCAGCTTAAATACAGCCCCTCCCTCCCCCCTCTCCAGCAGCAGTGCAAATTCACGACTGAAGCCGAAACACAGGCATGTACACTTTCATATATACGGTGTCATGCATGTAAACACAAACACACACACGCCTGTATACACACATGTACATATCAGCCACATCAGACGGGGACATTTAATGCTTCAGAGAATTACAACATATCTAAATTATTAATAAAAAACAGTGCAGTTACGCTCACCGTGTCCTGAGTGGTTTGGAACACACTTTCACAAAAGGTTACACTTTTAAAGACACACATGCAGAAGACACACACACACACACACACACACACACACGCACACACACACACACACACACGCACGCGCACGCACACGCGCACGCACGCACGCACGCCAGTGGAGGCACACATTCCCAGTTTCCATCTAAGCCATTTAATCCCTCATCGACCCACTCGCTTTCTGGGACTTTCTGACTCTCTGTTGCACATATACTCTACTGTACTTCTCTCAAATGCATCAGTGCCTTTCACTCATCTCCTCAGTCTCCCCCAGCCTCAGCTCCTCTGCCAGACACACAAGATCTTATAGTCTGTTTTTTCCCCAAGCCTTGACACAATCGCTCTAATGTTTTCTTCTAGATTTCTTTATACGCCTCTCTCTGCATTTCTGTCTGTTTCTTTATGTCTTGTCTGTCTCCCCCTCTGTCTGTCCCCCTCTCACTCCTTCCGTCTCCAGCAGAAGCCCATAGTTTCTTATAGCAGCTTATAACTCGATTAGCTTGTGTATATCTGATGCCAGCTTGCGCCCGATAACCCTCATGTCTCTCCTTTGTTATTCTTTGGTTCATGCCTCCCCATCTCACTTGTTCCCACCTGCCATGCACTCTTTCACTCCATCACAATCTTCTCTTCCTGTGTTTTCTTTTCTCTCGTTCTCATTTTAATGTCCTTTCATATTACAATTGTCTCTTTCGCTCTCGCTCAACCACATCTCTTAGCCTCACTCCCTCGCTCTCTGCCCCCACCCATTTGCTGTCTGTGCTCATTTTCGTTCTCTCTTGTTCGTCTCCACTCTTGCTCTCCTCCTCATCAAATTCTCTCCCTTCCTTTTCCCTTTCTTTCTTTTTTCACCCCTCCCTCGCTCACATGCTCTCCTCTCTCACACTTCTTTCAACATGTTGGGATGGGAATCACACAACGCCAGTGACGAGGAGGGGGAGGCAGAGTGCCATTTGTACATAGTATTCACACTTCTACTGGTGAGGACGCGGGCGAGAGCGCTGCGGTGTTTGGAAGGGGAAAATATGAGGCAATATTTAACAGAAATGTAGGTTATTCAGTGCCAGCAGTTTACATTCATATAACTTCAGAATATATAAATAAAATTGCACTTGCACTTAGGACTGTGTAATAAAACCAAAATTTGAAATCCTTATATAGTAAATTTCATATCCACATAACTGATCTAAAATTTTCTGTAAAAGTTTATGTAAATGTTACCGTGTAAATTGGAGTAATTTCAGATCCAAGCTGTAATAGCAGCTGTTACCTCATTCCACAATATGAGACATTGTTTCTATCCTAACCTGATATATACCGATAGTATCGCACAGCCTATTTCAATTAATGAGTACAGCCCGACCAGTAAATCGGTTGGCTCATTAAAAAAAAGAATCTGCCAATATGAACATTTGACAAACATATTGGTGGTTCTATCAAAGTTTATATATGCCGATAACAAAGTTTTTTTTATTTTATATCGAATAAACAATGCAGAGAATCTTTTTAAAAAAAGTTTTTGTAATTCATGTAATATATATGGTTGTATTTTCTTATATTTATTATTTATGACAAAGTAAATGGTTAAACTCAAAATATCCAGTCTAAATTACACACACACACAAAGACACTTTACATACTCTTCAAAGCCACCCAAGCCATAATTTGGTTCCATCCAGAATATTACTGAGGAGACGGCACCTCTGTCTCTACAATGGCACATGGCAAAGTGCCTAGACTTCTCATAAGGATGTGAGGAGCGAGGAGCGGCGTAGGGGGACAAAGAGGAGAGAGAGGGGGGTAGAGAATCGGTAATGCACTCCCCCAGCATACAACGAGCCGCATGGAGGAGCCAGATAAGGCAGCCTGGCCCCTGCTCTGACTGCTGGAGTAAAGCCTCTCCACCAACACGAGCGATGACTGCAAGGCTTTGGCCGACGCTTCGCTCTATCCATCTATAGCCCTGTGATGCCTCTATTACAATGGCTGCCCCAGAGCTACGTGGGCCCACGCCAGCTGCACAGGATTATAATTAGAGGAACCATGAAGTGCCCTGGACACTGGCAATTGATCTGACTGACAGCCCAATATTTCCACTAGGGAAATAAACCTTAGTTTGCCACTGAGGCAAAGTGGGAATGGGGGTTTGGACTGAGAGTGTTGTGGGTGTCGGGCAGAAGAGGGTGGAAAGAGAAATGGTAGAGAACTGGAGGGGGTACTTAGGAACTTTTTCCCTGCTGCTACTCTCTTTCTACTCTCACTTTTAACAGAATTGGAAGAATGATAGAGAACACATGAGCACAAGTCTGTGCACAACAAAGTGTGTCCGTGTGGGTGTACTTTTGTGTGTGTGAACCCACTATGGCACTTGGGGTGTTATGATTGAGACTGACTGCTATTCCCTCTTTAAATTCAAGCAGCTCCTTCTCCTGCCTTTAAACAGCCACGTCTTGTTTGTGCTAGCGATATATACTTGCTCTTAATAATGTGTAGCCTTGACAAGGGTCTTCCAGCAGACGTGTGTGCAGGCGCAGCAGCATCTGAAGAGGGGAACGATGTCAGACCTATCTGCTTTTCTATCTCTAAAAAAGCAATATGTTGCGTGGTGACAGTTTTCTATGGTGAGACTGAATGCTGTTTTGAGTAAATCCAGGTCAGCCTGACAAATACATGGGTTTGTGTCGACATTTTGAGGTTGTTCTTATGTTTCTTTCTGTTGTTTCCTCTGTGACTCTGGGGAGGCTTTCAGCTTGACAGCATCACTAGAGTTCCCACAAGTCTGCTGCGAGGTCACATGCCCACAGAGAGAGAGAGAGAGACAGAGAGTGGGAGAGATAGATAGATAGAGAGAGAGAGAGAGAGAGAGAGAGAGAGAGAGAGAGAGAGAGAGAGAGTGCAATCAGGGGGAGGGGGGGGTTGGTGGCAGCAAGTCAGAACAAAAACGGAAGACGATGATGACTTGTGACAGATTTTAAGGCTGTGAAGTGTTGTGGGGATACACACTGGTCTTGCTTTTATATACAGAGCATGTCTAAATACTTCATACACATAACTACTCCTGGTTGAGGAAACCCACACACAGCTTCTGTTTCATAACAGAACAGAGCCTTTCACACATTTAACATTATTGCTATTCCATATTTTTTGCCTGTATTAAGTCAGATGGTGGTATAGGAGGTACAGTACATTTCAGAATTTCTAAAAACTACCTTCATCATGTTGTGTATTATAATTAATATCTGGATGATAAAAAGCTTAAATTTTACAATCTATGAGACAAAACTTAATATTAGAAAAAATATATGTGCAAAATAATTGAGGCATATCATGAAGAGGCAAAAAACAAAATACCGAAATTAAACACTAATTTTGTTTAATATTTAAGTTTTCAAGGTACATGTTGAGCACTACGAAGTTTATCCCAAAAATATAGAATTAAATTATTTGATTCACTTAATTCTTCTCTGTCAAAACCTTTAGTGCAATTCATTTTGTACTGGAATATTATAGATCAATAAAGTTGAATCATAGACTGTATATAAAGATGGATCATGCAAATCTACTTCCTCCCAGGATCTATAAACAAAGCTAAAATATCCTGGATGTGAATGTTGCTATGCCAGAGTGCTATGCTATGTTGGGGCCAGAGTCTACGCAGTATTGTTCGAGGTGTGGAGCCTTGGTAGAGTGGTACCCTCAAAACACACGTTCGACCAATTGCAAGTCAGTCTTTCCTGTCAATCATGATGTTTCTTCCCATTTTTATAGCACCAAATCACTAATTAAAAGCAATCTTACTGGAAAAATGTACACACACATACATCAGTGTAATACAAACTACATAAAATGACAGAAATCATCTTTGAGAAAAGGTATTTATCATGTACTTTGACTTTAGTTCAGTCCATGTCCCATCCATTTGCATGGAGGAGGTGGGATGTATGACCTATACTTCGGCAAGCCACCAGGTGACGATCAGGTTGCTTGTGCTACATTTTTGGGTAGCAGTCATGTTGTCCATCTTGATTTACAGTCTATGGTACGAATGCAGCCAGAGAAAACAGAGGAAAAGAGTCTAAAAGCCTAAAAAACTCCTGCTCAAACATATGATAAATAAATAAGGAACAACATAACATTTAATTTTTCAAAATAGAAAGCGGAGTAGAGGTCTGTATATGAGTAGAAAGGACTTGAATATGCTTCCCAGCACAACATCTTTGTCCCTTGCACATACAAACTGATGTCATTTAATATTGAAGAGCTGCAAAAATCACAATTTTCTAAATTTTGAATTCCAATCATTTAAAGACAGCTCTTGTATTCCTTTTGAAATTCTTAGTTTGCAGATTTAGTCTGGGTCTTGTAGGACAAGTGTGAATTTACTCTTATTGTCTGTATTTATGAAATCGTGCAGCTTTCAACCAGCATCCCAGATTTATTATTTCTTGACTGCAGCAGAAACCAATCTTTCTGCACTGATTTGTTTACTAACTCTCTCATGGAGAGAGACTGTGCACAAGCACGCAGTCACTATATGGGATATAATAAATATTCTGCATCTCCTTCATGGCATTATTTGTTTCGTGCAAGCATGCATCTTTTTTCTCATTCTTTTCTTTTGCCTTCTTTATTTTTTTAACTTATATTACCTTTGATCAAACGGATTTCCTCTTACTTCTTTCACCACATTGCCTCCCCGTCTTCCCACATTTCTTCCTCTATTCTTCTTTCCTCTTCTCTATACCTCTGCTACCCCTATAACGCATCAAGGCTATTCAAACCAGGCGCCCGGTGCAAGCTTCATGTGTTACCTGCCAGGGTGACAGTAATGCACTATTTCTTTTCATCTTCAAGCAATGCGACCATTATCAGTGTATAAGATGTATGGCGAGACAATATTAATGGTGTCTTTCTCCTGCAAAATGAAGGAGGCCCCAGCAAAACAAACAATCTGCTCTTTCTTCTCAAGGCAACAGAGCAGGTATATCAAAGGGGAATAAAAAATGACCACTGTGTGAGCTGTTTGTCTCTGCTGGGTCACGAGAGAAATGACTCTCTACAGCAGGAGTGCAGTGTGTGAGCCTCTCCTCACAGCCCCGGCTTTATACTTTCCACCAGCAGCATCCACTGTTGAATTGACTGTTCTGCATGGAGCTGCAAATGAGCACTGACACTATATGAGATAAAGCTTAGAGTAATGCTTAGCAAGTATCAGAACATTCAAGTAAAGCAGAATGTGATGCTGACAGTGCAGAATATTAATGAGATAAGTAATAAAATCAATTGAATCCTGAGATTTTGTGTTACTGCGCATTGAATCATCATACAGTGTATCATACAGTGTCAGCATTATGCATTCCCCTCTCAGTCAGAATCTATATCCATTCAGACTCAATCTTTAGTGGTATTACAGTCCAAAGAATCAGAACTTACTAAAGGTATAGTGACATTTTTTTGGACCACAAAGCTTGTGAGTGTAGCAACTGGCTGTGCAGAGCTCGGGTCCATTTGCTATTTGTCAAGAACGGCTATAAAAGGACAGAGCTGTCTCCCTGCATTAAAACAAAATGTACTAGTATAGGGGGCTTTCCACGTGAATGAGTGAGCGAGTGAGTGAGCTCGTAGTAACTTAATTTCTTATGCAATGTGGTGGATTGAGTGAAAAAAAGGTTCAGGGCAAATGAGATGAGAAAACAGCAGGATTGAAATTAAGGCACGGAACCCCTTTTTTTGGCTAATTATAAAACATACGCTTAATTGGAAACTAAAATGGTTATTTCACGTCCATAACCCCGTGGATGCATTTTTGTCTTTTTTTATCTGCTCTACTTATGTAGATCTAAGTTTTAATGAGCCTCTCTCTGAAATTATGCACAGATCACAGGCCAGTCTGATGGAGAATAGGTTAGGAAAAGTGCATTAATAAATGACCCCTCCTGTCTGGATTCATTCTTGTCAGGATCTGCTTTGCCCCTGCTGAGTGTACGACTTCATTCCAGCTCAGAATAAGGAAGGTGGGGCA